>NW_004955435.1:400552-507772 GCF_000276665.1 Chinchilla lanigera
CGCTCGCAGCTCCCCGCTGGCCGCCCGGCCCGCGCCTCTCCCCCGCACGCAGGCCCCGGTCCCGCTGCTCCCTCCCGGCCTGCTGCCCGACGGCGGCTAGCCCTGACTCAGCTTCCCCCTTGGCTTCTGTGAAAAACAAAACCGCCGCTTGGGCGAAGGCGGCAGTGCGGAACACGCCGGCTTGCTCGCTTTCGAGTGTGTGAAGTGCGCCTGGGGCCGCAGGCGTTACCTGGTGGTTACGGCTGGCTGCCCGGCGTCTTCCCCGTGGACAGCCCGCCGCGGCGCGTCCGGGTGTGCGCTCGGAGGGGAGCGGGCGCCCTTCCCTTTGTCGCCCCGCGCCTTCACGCCGCGCTGTCACCGCCCAAGCACGGGGGCCGTGAGGGTGACGGCGCTGCTCTCCTGCTGGCGCCTAACCCTGCCTTGTGCCTTTGGAAACAGTCCTCGAAATCCACGTGAAGGAAGCCCTTCAGTGTGATCTTGTCACCCTTCTGGTTGGGCAGCGTTCTGATTCTTCGCCGGCCCCCTTTCTGTTTCCCCTGCTGTCTTCGTTGGTAATTCTGTCTGGGGCGGCTGCTTGGAGAGATCACTCCTTTTCCTAATTCTTTTATTATGGCTCAGTTGGGAGTGTTTGGAAACAGTGAACCTGTGCTGTCCCATCACACCTGAAAGAGGTGGTCGTGGCCTGGGCCGAGAGTGTGGTAAGCTCTGAAGACTCCTGGTGGATCAGAGAAAACCCAAAAAAGAGAGGGCTGAGAGGAAGAGAGCAGTTTCGTAATACTGAGAACACTGGACCCTTTATCTGCTGTTAAATTGAGCATGACTTTCAAGCCATGCCTCCTAATTAATTTAATTCAGTGTCTGGCATCAATAAGTAATTGAATTATAAAAGAATTCAGTGTAACAACTTAGGACATTTTGTTGCTGAAAGGTTCATTGGAGAGTAGAACAGTTCGGTGATTGAAATAGGGATGTTTGAAGCTCACAGCTGGGAATTAAGGGTTAGGTAAGGACTTCTTTATCAGACCCCAGAGAACATGCAGCAGGCTGCTGGCTACCACTAGCACTGTTGCCTCAGTCTTGCTGGCAGGATATTGCACTGATTCCTTCTTGGCTTCCTCTAAATAGGCTCCTTGTTGCTGATGGAAGCAGTGGAACACTGCAGAGGGCTTACAGTTCTGGTGAGAAGGCAGACCGGGAGCACTCAGGCTGCTAAATCTACGGTCAGCTATTACATAAGACTCTAAGGTTGAAAAGGCTGAATAATGTGATTTGGCTTAGTGGGATTAATTCATGCTAAGAAACTTAGGGGATTTATCTACACTTTGTCTTCTGCCATAGTTCTAGTAGCCTCGTAGTGGGAGGCATCAGGTGTAACAGTCTCTTAGGGGTACGGATTGTGAGAGGCCCCCCCCTAGCTTGAGAGAAGGCTGTGACTGGGTCAAATCAGGGATAGTCTGTTCATCTCCATGTAGTATATTCATCTCAGATGCCAAGCTTAGTGTGGTGGCTGCCATCTAAAACTTGATATGCATCTTTGCTTAGGCTGGATAAATAACTGCAAGGCTCTGGCATGTATGGACCTTTACCCTGCACCATGTTTTTTGATAGTGGTGGGGCTGCTGCAGCATGGAAACAGTTCTTGGCGAAGAAACACTTGTCCAGAAAGAGCACAGTAATGAGCACTCAAGAGAATATGGATGAGACCCAGTTGGTGTGCAGAACAACCCTGAAGGGAAGTGTGTGTGTGTGTGTGTGTGTGTGTGTGTGTGTGTACGTGTGTATCAGTGAGGTCGGTAAAGTTGGTATTGTTACATATCTTTATTTTCCTGATGGGTGATAGAGATTATATTACTGTAGTTGGTGTTAATTATATGTAGGGGTTGCATTTTTGGAAATTCCCTCAAATCAAGAAGTTGTAAAATGAGAGGCATATAAGACCACTATCACCTAGAATGTTTGCATAGAGTGGATTTTTGTATCTTATTGATGATAATGTTGGGATTGAAGTGGACCCTTTTGCAGAGCGCATCATGACTGTCACACGCCGAGATATGCTCAGATGGTTGTCAGAGCCGAGTGCACCTCCGCAGATCTGCCTCAGCCTTGAACCCACTCTTAAAGGGTGAGATCGCCACTCTCACCTTCTTTTCAGATTGCCACTCTCACCTTCTTTTCAGATCGCCACTCTCACCTTCTTTTCTGTTTAGTTTTTTTGTCTTTCTTTTGTAAGCACATTTTTAAAACATGTAAAAATCCAGCCGAAGGGTAGAGCAAGCTTTGGTGAGTTCATGCTGTGGTGAGCCACCTGGGAGGAAGAGGAGAGCAGACCCTATCATGTGAAGGAGGAGAAGGTATTGGTAGTTTCTTTGTGGTTTTCTGCAGTTTTACTAGGAGGATCTCTAAAAATTGACAAGCACACGAACCAGATATCCCCTAGAAAACAAGTAGAGGGAACTTAACATGGTGAGTTACACTTTTCTGTATGTGATATGTAAATAATTTCTTATTGGGCTTTAAATGAATGCTTAAAGAACTCATGCTCTTAAATCTTTTCTAGTGTCTTGTGTGGTTGGACCACATTTCTCAAGCATTTGTTGGGTTTTGTAAACTAAGAAATAGAAACCTTAAAAAGGTTCATTATCTCCAGTTTGAATTTTTGTCATCTAGTGTGTGGTTAGGAAAATGCTTTCTTTCATGTGTTTGTAAGGAAGGATAAGATTTGAAACCTATTTCTTTTTTTTTTTAGTTATGAAATGGACTTTTTATTATGAGACAGAGTGACTTATAAAAAAAAAAAAAGTAGCAAATATATTTGGGCAAAAGCCTGAGGGCAGATCTATATTTTTGGTAAGGTCTTTAAGTGGATGAAAACACATAACCTAGGAACTTAAGAAAAGCTTAGTTTGCTAGAGCAAACATAAGTTCTGTAAGGCACAGATGATTATTGAAAATGATGAATTTGTGTTAACTGAGTTTTGGGGGCAAGGGTGGAGTAGAGATTAGCATTAGATGTACAGCACAATTAGTTGTCTGTTAACCACTCTGTTTCTGAGCTGTTAATAACCTTAAAGTCTTTAGGGACGACTTTGTTTTCTTTTTTATTAGAGGGAAAAAAAAAGAGGAAACAAAAAAAAAATAGACTTACAATGCATGTGACACAGGAAAAATTCTGGGACAAAAAAGAGTCAGCGTAATTGCTTATATAAATTAAGGCCGATGAGAAATGAAAGGGTAAGGTACATAATTTTAGAGTTTTAGGGAGAAAATGAGTTTTTAAAAGATTGTGCAATTTTATCATCACATTAAATATCAGCAGAATGGAATGTTACTGGGGTTTTCATTTTCTTACAGAGAGAGCATCATTTTGTATAATTTTAGTGTGCAGCTACAGTGTATATGTGGGGCAGGGATTTGACAAGAAGACCAGTTGGGAAAACTGTTAACCCTTTCCAGTTCTTAGAGGAACCAAAGTAGTTTTATTCTGAACGTATAAATAGTAGTTTCACATCCAAGGTGAAAGTCAGGGTTTTCCTCCATTGCTATTCTCTTTGTTTACTAGGACCAGAAAACAACAAAGAGAAATGTGAAAGTGGGTAAGGATGTCATGGCTGGACTCTGCCCTTTTCAGCTGTTAGAACTCTGAGTCTTGTTTCCTTTAGGCTCACAGCCCTCCTTCAACTCCAAATCCTGCCGTGTGGTATCTCGTGTCTGTGCATGCACTGCCTCCTTCTGTGGTAAAATCTCTCTCTACTGCTCTATTAAAAGGACACTTGTGATTACATTTATCGCCATCTGGGAAATTCAGAGTAATTTTGTCATCTCAGAATCCTTAATATAATCATGTTTGCAAAGGCCTTTTGCCATATAAGGGGACATATTCACAAATTCTGGGAAAAAGGATGTATCCGTCTTTGGGTCTGTTAATCAGCTTACCACTAGTACCAAGGACTTCTGAACTTGTAAGCATGATTCCAAACTACTGGCATAATTCTAAGAACTATACAACTGTAAGATTTAATTTTCTTGTGTACCCTCTTTGTTCTATTTTATATCTAGATGTATCCCAAAGCCTCATATGCTCATAGTGGCCTTTAGGAGGTGATAGATTGTGAGGGTCTGATATCATCAGTGTACTGATGAGTTTATGGCTGGCTGTCATGCTGGGAGGTGAAGCCTGGTTGGAGGAGGTGAGCTGCCGAGGGCATGGCCTGGCAGGGTCCATCTCCCTTTCTCCTGCCTTGATCTCACACTGCTTCCTGCTGCCGTGTCATGAGCTATTTCTCCACAGCCGTAGCCCTCTACTCTGCTGCCCTGCCTTGCATCCAGCTTACTATGGGCTGAAGCCTCTATAGACTGTGAGCCAAAGTAAACCTCTCCTAGGGGCTGGGGATTTAGCTCAGTGGCACACTGCCTGCCTGGCAAGCGCAAGGTCATGAGTTCGATTGCCGGTACCGGAAAAAAACCAAAAAAACAAAAACAAAGTAAACCTCTCCTTTTACTTGTGGATGTCAGGTATTTTGTCCTAGCAGTGAGAAAGTAGCTAAGACATTCTCCCTGCTTCCTCTTTGGTTGTTGTTTAAAAACAAAGTTGAGATATTTCAGTGATGGAGAAAATGTTGATTTGGTTCAACCACAGCAAATTTGGGGTCTGAAAATATGGTAACAAGTTCAATATACTGCGGACATTGTAAGACAAGTGCTAGAGAGGGGCTGTGGATGTTAACAAAATGCTGGTAGGTGGAAAGTAAAGGCCCTTTTTGGACAATGGGAAATCAGGAGGAAGGCCTCAAGATGGGAAACTAAAGATAGTATTCAGGATATAACATAAAATGGATTAGTTGAAACTGGGCATGGTGCATACCTGTAACCCCAGCACACTAGGAAATTGAGGCAGAAGTATTGCAAATTGGAGCCTTGCCTCAGAAAAAGGAAGGAAGGAAAGAAAGAAGGAAGGAGTGAGGGAGAAAAGGAGGGAAGAAGAAGGAAAGAATGAAGGAAGGGGAGGGACACAGGGAGAGCAGCTTAGTGATACAGGTTAGTGCAAAGGCTCTAGGTTCAATCCAGAGTACTTGGGTCAGGGGAGCTAGATGAAGCAGGGGCTGAAGAGAGAGGAAGTTGGTGATTGAGGTTGGAGTGGTAGGCCCGCCCTGTGTATTGCATGGAGGAATTTGAGAGAGGCAGGCAGTGCAAAGGGACCCTACTGCAGAAATGAAAAACCTGAACTAGGGGTGATAGTGTGAATGGAAAGGAGAGAAATTATGTAGAACTTGTAGTAGGCGTTTGGTAAATAAATATGAAGTATGAAGCAAGGAGAGAAAGAGAACTAAAATTGAACTTAAGATTTCAAGTCTGGATACCTAGAACAAGATAGTCATTGATAGAATTGTGCCCTTGCAGAATGCCTGTGTATTTAGTGATTTAGGAAAAGAAGACAAAGCAGTGAAGGGTTGGGCAGAAATACAGGAAAAGAACTAGAGCTATGTGGTGTCTGGGATGTAGGGGAAGAGAGATTTTTAGATTAGTGTAATAGGTTCAGATGCTGTAGAAGCATAGGTTATAGTAAAGGCTATTGATTATGGCTGTGTCAGGGTCACCAGACTACCCACAGACTTGATGATTTGCTTAGAAGTACGAACTGTTACAGTCTAGGTTGCAGTTTGGTCTGGCAAAGTGATACGGAGTAAAATCAGGAAAGACAAAAAGCTCATCATGGGATGAAGTCCATGGGAAACCAGGAGCAAGCTTCCAAGTATCCTCTTCCGGTGGAGTCATATGTGAAAAATGTCTCCAACAGGAGCGCTGACTTGAACCTTGATGCCCATATTTTTTATTGGAGCTCAGCCATGTAGGCACGCAACACCTCCAGGACAGACTCCAGCTACTCAGACTTCACCCTCAAACATTAAGATTTACCATAAATTTCATTGTTAGCCTAAACTGTTTAATCAAACTGAGACCATGTGGCCCAAGGCTGTGGACATGCAAAAAACACTTTCAGCAGGCAGAAAGTAGAAGGATTCAGAGCTCATCTCTGTGGAGCCAGCCATGGGTCAGTCTGAAAGACAAGCCTTTCTTGAAAATGCAGGGTTTGAGCAACCTAGGCCTGCTGAGTTATCTCCTGCGCAATAGCAACTAGGAGGTCTTTGGGAACATTTGAGAATGAAGCTTCAGAGAGAAGTAATGTTAGAAGCCACAGTGCAAGAAGCTATGGAGAGACTGACTGATGGGAAAATGGGTGCAGATGTTGAGAATTATATTTTACAAAGACTCAGGATGAAGGGATAGAAAGATAGGCCCATAGCTTAATAGAATAGTAGCTTTGGATTTTTTTTCTTGAGGCAAAAAAAGGAAAAGATCAGTATTTTGTTAGAAGGAAACATTAGAGACAGGGTTGGGAAATACAAGCATAACAGGTGGCAATTTGAACAATATCTTAGAGACAGTTTTCTGTGGTAGGGAGAAAGACACTTCTTTCTCTGATGAAGAGTGAAAAGGAATGAGGAATGTGGTGAAAAAATGTGTGTGTTGTCAAGTGGCTAGGCAGTTCCTAAGCAGCAGTCCTTGGGTCACCACACCGTACACAGATTAAGCCCAGAGGAGTTGAGAATGGTGTGAGTCAGACAGCCTTGCTCATTGCGCAGCAGGTAGCATGGACATCGTGATCCCATTGGTTCTCCTCGTCCCCTGTCCCATGGGTGGTAGGGCGGTAGCCCAGCTGGATGTGTGCACACAGTAATCTTGAGATCTGTTCACCCTGATTTAAACATTTCATATATAGTGTATATGTGTATCAAAATATCATATCCTGTACATATCAATTAAAAATAAACTTAAACAGAAAGAAATCTTCCAGTATTATAAGGGAGTTACTAGCATTTCTAGTCAGCCTTAGTCCTGCTCTTTATCATGGAGGTCTGGAAACAAATCTCCCTTCTGAGCCAGAGAGAGAAACCAAGGTTGTCTGTTTTGCAAAGGTTCTGTAACAAAGCTCTGAAGGCCTTTGCTCAGAAGACCTTCAGAGATGCCAGACTATGGAGAATTGTCTCTCAAGGCATACACAGAGCATTTATGTGAATTATATGTACATGTATGTATATATTTCTAAATAAAGACATTTTTAGGTATGGAAGATGTGTCCTGTTTGAAACACTGGATTGAGTTAATGTGACAAGATTCATATCTTAACCATTGATTTCCCTAAGAGAGTAGTGCCTGGGCCTTGGCAGGCACTCAGTGAATATTTGTTGAATAGTGTATGATTGAAAAGAATGATTGTTGAATGATGAATGAATGAAGATATTTAAAAGTTGTACTTCTTCCTCTTGAGAAAATGTGGACCCCCTTAATGAAAACTGGAGTTTATTTAGCCTAATGTTCATGTTATTTGAAGTCCATTGATAATACCTATTTCATAGCAAAATGTATCAATCCAACTGACAAGTAAGGAGTCTACTTTAATAATAATATATATATATATATATACACATATATATATATAAATTTTTTTTTTTGGTCTTTTTTTGAGACAGGGTCTCACCATGCAGTTCAGGCTGGTCTTGAGCTCACTTTGTAGCCCAGGCTGATCTCAAACTCTCAATGATCCTCCTGCCTCAGCCTCCAGAGTGCTGGGATTACAGGCATGTGCCACCACGCCCGGTGGTATCAATAAAATACATTTTTAAAAAGATAGTGAAAGAATGGTTTTAAGAAATGTGATAAATTTTAGAGGAATGTACCTTGTTAGGTTTGAAAAATCTTTATGTAGTACACATTTTACTTATGCAATACAAATTTCAATTATAAATAATGGTCTTTAGAATGGTTGCTACCTGTGTTTCTGGGTAATGTCCTAAAATAGTAACTCCTTGCAGGTGGTGCTGATATTTTTTAAAGCAAAGCTGTGTAACTGATGTGCTTGGTCTTATATGAATCAGTATCTGTAACAATGGCTTCCATACACATGGAGTCAGATGACTAGGAAGCAATTTTAATACTCTGTTGGGTTCTTCATAGTGGGGGTACATGCAGGTTTCAGTTGTTGAGGCTGTTAAGCAGTATTTCAGGTATGAAAATGAGAAGGATTTGACTGTTTGCCTTGTAAAGAGGAATAAAACCAGGGTATATGGCGAAAGAAGTATGTAGAGAGGTAAGTTCACCTCAAAGAGATTCATTTGCACCCAGTTCTGTTCTCCGTTCTGATCTGTGTGCTTCTGCCTGCTGCAGAATGAATCAACCTGACGTTTTATCAACTTCTTGAAAAGTGGGGTGAAGTGGTGTGGAACACATCAGAGGGGTGAAGCCGAGCAAATCTGAAGGAGAGCAGAATATTTCATCTCATATCCTGTGCGTCCCCCGCTTCTCCTGGAGCCGGAAGAGGCTGAACTGATGTCCAGTCAATTTCAGTTCGCCTTGCTACTTCGTGTTAGATTGATAGTGATACATTTACAGTAAGGAAACAGCAAGCCCAGGCAGTTACAGTGTCATACAGAGTCACCTGTTTCTCTGCCACTCTGCGGCCTCAGATTCCAGTGTGACTTCCCACACAGTGACCTTCAGGATTTAATATATAACTTTGTAGTTACTGATTTTACGTATATATGTGGTAGTGTTTCTTTGAAATGTCATAAGTTTATGAACGTGTTCCAGTTTAACAACTAAGTGTGGCTAGAAAAAAAATTATGTAATGAAAATCATCTTTGGTGACTTAATAAAAATAGGTGATGGTAAGTGTAAATGCCAGGTAAGTCCTGACTGCTGATTATTTCCTCCTATCATACACATAAACTGAGTGGCTTTTTTAGTATTGTGTGGCTCTTCATATAATAATGCAGTTTTCTCATGAGAAATAAAATGACATTTGAAAGAAAATTTCTAACTTATTAGTATTCCACTCAAATTGAATTATGTGCAGCTAATGATTATTTTTGGATGCCTTCCAGAGAAAGATGGGACCGTGTGCAGAATTCACACAAAAGCTGAAGGCCTTATGGATGTGGATGTACCCTTAGAGTTGGTGTTCCATTTACCGGTCAATTACCCTTTGTGTCTGCCTGGTATCTCAGTTAACTCAGAACATTTGACCAGAGGCCAGTGTGTGACTGTGAAAGAGAAGTTACTTAAGCAAGCAGAGACGCTTTTGCCGGAGCCCATGGTTCACGAGCTGGTTCTTTGGATCCAGCAGAATCTCAGGCATGTTCTCAACCAACCAGAAACTGGAAGTGGCAGTGAGAAGTGTACTTTTCCAACAAGCACGACTGTGGATGATGGATTGTGGGTAACTCTTTTGCATTTAGATCACATGAGAGCAAGGACAAAATACATCAGAACTGTGGAGAAGTGGGCCTCAGATTTAAGGCTGACAGGAAGACTGATGTTCCTGCGTAAAATAATACTGATTTTACTACAAGGAGACAGAAACAGTATCAAGGTGCCAAATTAAGTGTTCAGTGTGAAGCCGGTTATTTTATGCTTAAAAGAGTGTGTCTTTAAATGTGTTGGTGACAATGGGATTGATTAATCATTAAGATGCTTCTGCCTTCCCGATTACCATGTTAATGGGTTTTCAGTTTCTTTTTCAAGAATGCCTAATTCCTAATTGCAACTACGGACTTGCAAAGCTCAAGGATAGGTATATTTTAACAGTCATGCCACTTAATGAAAGTGACAGGTTGTTAAAAAGAAAAAACCTGTCTTTTGTAAAAATGTGTTTGTTTTTGTAATTATCTGTGAAGCTCAACTTTATAAATGTGCACTCAATGTTTGTGCCTATTAATATTTCTTTCCATAATTAGGCATAGCACAGTGTGTATTTGTAGATCGTCTCCAAAATTTGTAACTTACTGATAGTTAAGAATACATTCTGACACTTTTCATTTTGTACCTGTAGTACCTGGAAAGAGAGGCATGTCCCTTATAACTGAGGTTTAGTGTCAGTAGGAGTAGAATCATTAGAACTGTCGGCCTGTCACCTCCTACCTAACTTGTGCTTTCCACCTGACTTGTCTCAGCAGCTGCTTTCAAAACCATCATCTACGTTAGATTTTTCACATGCTTATTCTAAACCCTTCTAACCTGTTTTCTGAGGCACCAGACAAGGAACACTGCTTATTATATTTTAAATCTTAAAAGAGTTACAAATCACTTAAGTTTTATAATTACTGATAGGTTGGATCAGGAGTCATTACAATAGAATGTATTTAAAACAGATTTAGTATGAACAATCTGTAATCTTAAAGGCTTACAGAATAACAGCTGGTTTTGAGTTCTTACTACAAAACTCCTTTGGCTTTTGGTTAACCAGATTCATGCTGGGCTAAGTAGATAGATGAAATAATAATTCAAATTAAACATATATTCTGGTTTGGGTCCTGACCAAGGAACTATGTAACTGAAGGCAATTGGTAGTCTGTCTATAAACTTTGAGCAAAATATTAGCTGACAAAAATGAGACAAATTAAATTTTTTACTCATATTTACCTTAAGGGCTCAAATTTTTCTTTAAGCCAGGTCAGGCATGTTAGGATAAATACAGCTGTTTTGTAAGTATTGTTACTCAGATTGAATCATCAGTTAACAAGCACTTTCACATATTACTAGAGCTCTGCTAATGTAGAGAAATGATACATTTCTAGGAATTTTTTAAAGCTGTCTTTAAATGTCATTTGATACAAATTTCTCCATTAAGTTTTTGTAAGATTGTTTGCTAGGATGGAGAATGTGCGGTAAGTTTATAGATGCCACCAATTTGGAGTGGTGAGTGCTGTGTGCTTGATAACTCCTTTTAGTTGCTGAGGTAGCAGTAGTGGCAGCAGCACCTTAAGCTCATAAGTGGGCTGTAGTATTACATATCGGACATTCCTGTAAGTGCTTTGCATGTATTACTTCATTCTTTCATCACAGCTCCTCCTGGAGTAGGGTCTTGTTATGAGTACTGTTTTACAGAGGAGGTTAACTCATGCGCAGAGCATTTCAGTAACCAGCCCAGAATCAGAGGTAGTAGATAGGCCAGTCCAGATTTAAACTTGATAGTTTGATTATGTTGCTCTTCATTCCTTCATTACCAGCACATTAGTCTGCCATGCATGTAAAACCACTGTGTAACTCTCACTGCATGGTTCAGAAGGGGAGTACTCTTTTAGCATGAAAATAAGCCTGCAAGTTTATGGCTCTTTTAAAACAGACTTAGAAATTCAGAGTAAGATATGTACTTAATGTACTGATTTATCATTTAGGAATATGTGGTTCTTCAGAAAACCTCCAAAGTAGATGTGGACTCAAATGGAAAGAAATGCAAAGAGAAAATGATTAGTGTACTGTTTGAGACAAAAGTACAGACGGAACACAAAAGGTATAATTTAGTACTATTGCAGATGAAAAAGCAACTGAATCGATAATTATACTCTGACAAATCTAGGCATATTCATGAGTTTCTCTTGTATAATGCAGGTTTCTGGCATTTGAAGTCAAAGAGTATTCAACATTGGATGACTTACAAAAAGAATTTGAAACTGCAGGACTTAAGAAGCTTTTCTCCGAATTTGTACTTGGGCTGGTAAAATGAAATTAATGACAAGGAGTTTTTGGTAAATCAGCAATGTGTTTTGTTGTTGTTTTTGCATTGGACTTGGGAAATGGCTAATCAAAATAGTCATAAGGGAGCAATTTTAAAGTTTCCCTGTAGCAAAATCACTGTAATTTCGGGAACAAAAGCCAATTCTGTTTTATGGAATATTAAACATGAAAAGAGCCCATCTATTCTAATGTTTGCTGGGAAGGACTAGGTTCAGTGGATGGAACATTATTTGGAACACAGATAAAAAAAGATGCTGCTAAGAGAGCCCTTGTTTTTGTATAGACAATTTGTTTGGAACGATGCAATTTTCTGGCTAATTTTTTTGTAATTAAATGATTTTTTAAAAAAGAAATTTGTTTTCATATTTACTTTTTTCTATGTTTACATTTTTAGCATTTAATCATGATTTGTCCCCATTCAGCTTATTATGCCTAATGTTTGAAGTTGATTGTTAAGAAAAATATAACACTGATTTCTTTGTGGAATTACATAAATCTCTATTTAAACCAAACCAAAGAAGTTCTATAGAAACTGATTTATAATTGTTTTGTTTGGGCTTCCATGTATTTGGTAGCTAAAGGACTAGAAAATCTATTTAAATTGAAATTTTTATTTGAAAAATGTAACTTCTTGTTTTGTGAGGGGAGAAAAGTTCGCACAAAATGATCTTGGCTTGCTGGAAAGAAGAAATTATGTGGAGACACTATTTTTCACTATGAAATCTTTTAGATCATGATAAAATATATTATGACCTGAACAAAGATGAATTAACAAAATAAAAGCTTATGGTAAAATCTGTAACAAAAAACATGAGGCTGTTGGGCATGGTACTGTACACCTGTAATCCCAGCACTAAGGAGGCTGAGGCAGGAGAATCACTGTGAGTTCAAGGCCAGTCTGAGCTACACAGTGAGAGCCTGTCTCAATAAAACAAAACAAAACAAAAAACAACACCCCAAAAACATGAGGCCATTTGTGACCGAGAAAGGATATTTTTGTGCATGAGGCTACCTGGGCTTCTGAAATCGGAGGTTGAGTCATGAAGAAAGGCCATGTGAATCCCTCTCCCTGAAGCCTGTGAAGTGCACTGATGTCATTATGAAATTACAACGTGGGGAAAGAGTGGGGAAGACAGCACAGCATGCTGAGCAATATCTCTGGACGGTGCTTCTCTGTGGCCATGACGGTTCAGCCTGATTACTGTATTTTCTGGCACCCTACTTACTAAATTATGACTGTCATTTTGTGGAGTTCTGTTAAGGAGGGGACGTTTTTAGTTTATTTCATCTCCTTCTGGAGTGTTGGGGATTTTTTTCCTGGAGAACTAGCAAATGTAGTTAGATTGGTATGCGAGAGTGTACATGGCAAGGTAAAGGTGCCCTAATTAAATGTGCAAGTGAGGAAGTAGGCTTAGAAGTTTTGGGCTGGTTATTATTACCCTTTTATTTGATTTACCATGATTTTAGGGCAAATTAAAATAAGGAAACATAATAGGATGAGAATATTGACTGTACTTCACAGGAAGTCTTAATAATATTAAACATTATCACTATCAATGCTGTAACAGTAGCAGTAGTAGGAGGTTAGGTTTGAGTTTTATTACAGCAGAATGTCTGGGCCTTTGTTTGACCTTGACTCTGTCAGTATGTGTTCCTGCTCCGTGCATGATGATGCTCAGACTTTTCAGGTGTAACTCTATCTTGGAAGAAGAGTTTGGTTCAAGTAGAATACTAAGAATGTTTTTATTATATATAATTATATAATTATATTTCTGTCTGCTAAAATTAGGTAACGAGGTAGAAAAGTATTGGCTGTTACTTTCTTTGATGTTTATATCTTAGTCTTTCACAAATCAGAATGGAAAACCAAACCTGGACAAGGTTTGCAATTTGTATAAATTTAATTTGAGCTTTAGGCAGAAAGAAGATGTAAAATTACATACCAAAAAGCTATGAGAGTCTCTTGGTGTTTCTTCAGTTTTAGTGGTAGAGAAAAAGCATCTTAATTGTTTCCATTGGTATTTTTGTCTCAAATTCTGCTGCTGCCCTCTCTGCGTATGGTGATTATAAAAAGATAACTAGGACTTCAGCTTCCATCAGAACCAGACCAGTTTCTCACTGAAAATGGAGAACAAAATACAAAACTCATCCTCTTAAACATATCAAGGTCATGAGGATAGTGAGAATTGCTGGGCTTCATCTGGAAAGGGAGAGGAACCTCCGGAGAAGTAAACTCAGCACTTTGGGATATTTTCCCTTGGATGCATGAGCCACCTGGAAGACTTAGAGGTCGGGCTGTTAATTTTTGTCAACTTGAACTCGTAGTGAGTAAAAATTTGAGACATGGAGGACAGTGGAAGTGGGAGGTTGGGGGCTGAGACTGCAGAAGGACTACATTGTAGGAGTAAGGGTAACCTATAAATAAACCGGATATCCTGGATTATGGCAGAGCTTTGAAGATTTTGGATAGGTGCAAATAAATTTTAAATCTTGAACTAGGATTACATAGATCCATGATTCTAAATCTCTGAAATCCTTCAAATCTTTGGAAGAAGATCGTATCATTGTAGGCCTCACATTATCTGTGAATTGTTTTAAAATTCAGTGTCTGACAGCCAAAAGCAACTGGATACATGAAGAAAGAAGGTACCAAGTGAGAAATAGCAGAGACACTAAACAAAAGAAGTAGACCTACAGGGGCTGCAGATGCTGACACTATCAGACAGATCATGAAAGTTATGCTTAATACGCTCAAGGAGATAAAACCAAGCTTGCAATTGGAATTGGAAGCTATAAATGTGGCATGGTGTATTTGAATAAAACCTAGTGATGAAACATAGAAATTCTAAAACTAAAAAATGCAAGAGTTCAAGGGATAGTTAGGTAAGGTTCTAGTCAGGACATCAGAAACCAATCTGGGTACTTCAGAGGGGATTAAAACGCACTGGTCACATGTAAGCAAGGCTGAAAACAAAGTGGGGGCTAGAGGAGAGGAGAAAGAGGAGGCTGGTATGCTCCGCGTCCACAAACTGCAGCCTCCCCTTCCATTACTGGAGAGGCTGCACCCGGTTCTCCATCTGCTGTTGTGCTGCGTGGACTGGAGCTAAACTTTCTGATAGGTTCTGTCTCTGGGCTGCTGAAGTTTGGAATGACTCCACTCCGATTGTCACTGGCAGCTGCCAACAGCTACCACCGTGCTGAAATCTGGGCTTGCTGTTGATCGCCCAGAGTGTCTCTGGTTGACAAAGACGTCTGCCTGGGAAATGTCGTTGGTAGGAAGCTGACTTCAGGAAAACAGCAGGCTGTGGGAGGGTGGGAACGTGTGTGTGAGGCGGGCAGAAGGGGCTGAACAGCCTCCGCACGTAGCCAGCACCGCCCTTCATTTCGGCTGTTAAGCACCTCCACCGCCTTCTGTACATAATTAAATTTCTACAGGACAGTAACGGTATTATGCAAATTTAACTATGTTTCACACGAAACAAAGTTTCACATTCTCCCCTAAAAGGGGAGAAACAAAGTTTTACCAGTTATCTTTACCCTTATTAATGTTAATTCTTTTAGTTTCTTCACAATCCTTCTTAGATATTCTGTAACCTGAAGATTAAACTATAAAATTTGCTACTACCAGCACTACTTGAATAATATAATAGGAGACAAGAGGATGAAAAATTAGTTGCTGTGTACAGAGGTATACAGAACAAGCAATAAAGCAAATTTACATAAATTGATAATATTTTTGTAACTGTAGGTCTTGAAGCTGTAGGTGGTATTTATAACTTCTTGCTTTATTTGATTTTTCTCTGTTCCTGGCCATCATGTCAGAGCTCCGGGTTTTTCACATAATGGGTATTCTACATTCTGAAACAGTCTGAGTCCATAGCAGTTGTGTTGCTTAATCCTTACTATTAGACAAAAGTTTTAAGAGGCAACCCAGAGGGTTCCTGAGGTAGTCTTCGTTGACTACAATTAAGCGATTATGTGACGGCAATCCAGTATCCCTGTAACTGTCTGCAATGGACCCCGGAAATTTGCAGGGGTTATATTCCTAGAGCACCCATGAATAACTGAATTTCAGATATGGTCAGAAAAATGTGTATAAATGCCTGTTTTTATAGTTTAAATACTAAATTTGCTATGTCTCTGCAGTTATTTAATAAAATACTGTATAGAGTACTGTAATAATTTAATAAAAATACAATGCAGTATTTCGACCCTCTGGAGTGTTTTAAACTTCTGGCACAAGGGTTCTTTGCTAGAAACCTTAGAAGATGCAGTGCATTTGGAGGCATCTTAGGGATCTTAGAGCTTTAAGAACACTCGAAGTATCCAAATGCAGTACGGTGATCTGTTACAATGCGGAACGCTGATGTATCCGATGGGTTACAGGGCAGCAACCAATCAGCAGCCAAGAGAACTGAATAACGCTCTCGGATTGGCTACTTGCACCTCCCCCCGCAAATTGCAGAGAATATTTGCAGTTTCCACAAAACTGCAGGGGTTTCTGTGAACAACTGTTGCAGTGTGAAGAAAAATCCATCGACGGCTGAGGTCACAAACTCTGAAGCACGACTTCACGGGGTTATGCCAATCACCCCAGTCAGTACAGGAAGCTGTTTGTGGTTGATGTCATAGGAATCCAAGGTCTGTAGGTCTCCAGCTCATCATCTAACACTTTGGAACCATTTATGTGCCCTCGTAGAAGCATTCTGTCCTTGTGAATCAAAAGCTCTAAGTCAGCATAGCTCAAGATTTTGGGGTCAAGAATAAAAATTCTGTGATAGAGCAACTGTATAGTACTGAGAGGAAGGAGTCCTATTGTATCCCTTATTTCTAGACCCGTGTGTTCTGGCAGTGGGAGAAATAATATCTCATGGTGACAACTGGCTCAGAGTGTACGCTGCATCGCACATGATGGCCCCTCAACCTCTGCATGACTCGTCTCCCACTTGTCCTGCTGAGTCTTGGTAGGCCATTTTATTATTTTTTCAACCAGACGCTTCTGGATGATTTGGTACCTGGGAAGACCTATGAATTTTATATTCATGGTCCCATTGCTGCATTTCTTTTGTTGTGAAATGAGTTTCTTATTTAGATGTGTTATATTGTAAGGGATATAGTGTCCTAGGAAGAATTCAGATTCATGTGCTCAGAAGAAGTGTATGTTTTAGTAAGGATAACTCGCGGGTGCTTCCATTGCAGAAGGGAGCCAATGTGATTAATTAGCTACCAGGTAGCGGGTGTGTCCCAGGATGCACCATTGGTGGCTCAGTCTGTGTCTTTAGCAGGTTAGGTACTCAACAGTAGCAGCTGGAAGTTCAAGTTAGTGATTGGAGTTTCATGTAACGGAGTGCCTGTGCAACTCCCATCTGTGCTGCAATGTTTACTTTATTTTTAATTATAAAGAGAACTAAAAAATAACACCAAAATAACAACAACATAGACAAAGGCAAAACAAAGCAAAAACAATAAAAATGATATAGGACTTTAAAACAAAGTGATAGGAATTAACAGTGGTTGTTATATTACGTATGGTTATCTTCAGTGAAATTGCTCAGGTTACCAGATGTAAGAAGGCAAAACTGATTAAACCCTTTCATAATATCTATTGTACATTTTGGGTTTTATTTACTTTTTCAGTTTTTTACACTAGGGAGACAGTATGATATTTACACATGCAAGTCTGATTTATTTCACTTACGAGTATGGTCTCTAGTTGCATCCATTTACCTGTAAAAGCCTTGAGTTTATCTTTTTTTTTTAATAGCTGAGTAATACTCCATTGTATCAAAATACATCTTTTTTTATCCATTCCTCAGTTGATGGGCATTTGGGTTGTTTCCAAGATTTAGCTATGACAAATTGCACTACTATAAACATGAGTGCACATATATCGCTGTGATATGATGTTTTTAGTTCTTCTGGAAAAGTAACCAGAAGGGAAATAGTTGGGTTAAGTGGGACTTCTAATCCTAGTTTTGTGAGGAAATTCCACACTGATTTTCACAGTGGTTTCACCAATCTACACCCCCACTGGCAGTGGAGAAGTGTTCGTTTTTCTCCACAGCCTCTCCAGAATTTGTTATTGGTTGATTTTTTAATGATAGCCATTCTTTCTGGGGTGAAGTGGAATCTCAGGGTTGTTTTAATTTGCATTTCTTGCATAACCAGTGATGTTGAACATTTTTTCATATATGTATTTGCCATTAGTATTTCTTTACCTCAGAAGTGCGTATTCATCTCAGATGCCCATTTTTGGATTGGGTCTTTGAATTTTAGGGATCAGATTTTTAGAATTCTTTTTATGTTCTAGATATGTTCTAGATATGTTCCTTTGTCTGAGGGATAAGTGGCTAAAATATTTTCCCAATTCGTGGGTTTTCTTTTTATTGTTTTGGTGATTTCTTTTGATGGGCAAAAAATTTCTAATACAATGAGATCCCAGTTGTTGATTCTTTTTTTTTTTTTTTTTTTTTTTTTTTTTTTTCCTCTGGTACCGGGAACCGAACTCACGACCTTGCGCTTGCCAGGCAGGTGCTTTGCCACTGAGCTAAATCCCCAGCCCCCCAGTTGTTGATTCTTTGAAGTATTTCTCCTGCAGTTTGGTTTTTCTTTTCCATGAACTCTCTGCCTACCGCAATGTCTTCAAAATTTCTACCTACTTTCTCTTCCTGTAGATTTAGTGTTTCTTTCTTAATATTTAGATCTTTGATCCGTTTTGACCTTAGTTTAGTGCATGGTAATAGACATGGGTCTAGTTTTAGTCTTCAGCATGTGAAGACCCAGTTTTTCCAGGACCATTTATTAAAGAGGCTATCTTTCTTCCAGTGAACATGTTTAGCCCCTTTGTCAAAGACAAGGTGGCTGAGTGTGTTTGTAGTTGTATTTGCATCTTCTAGTCTGTTCCATTGATCTTCAGGTTTTCTTTGTCCTAGTACCATGCTGATTTTATCACAGGAACTTTGTAGTATAATTTCAAGTCAGGGACTGTGATGCCTCTTGCCTTTCCTGTGTTGCCTAGTGTTGCTATTTTAGAACTCTTCTAGTTCCAGATGTATTTTAGGAATGTTTTCTCTAGATCTGTGAGGTATACTAATGGTATTTTAGGTGGGATTGCATTGAATCTATACAACAATTTTGGGAGTATGGCCATTTTCACAGTGTTGGTTCTTTCTATCCATAAGGAAGGAATATCTTTCCATTTTCTGAAATCCTCTTTGATCACTTTTTTCAGAGTACTATAATTTTCACTGTATAGATCTTCTACTTCCCTTGATAGATTGATTCCTAAGTATTTCAGTTTTTTAGATGTTATTGTGGGGGCTGGGGTTATAGCTCAGTGGCATAAGTGCCTTCCTGGCAAGTGCAGGGTCATGAGTTTGATCCCCAGTACTGGAAAAAAACCCAAAAAGAACCCCCAAAAAATGTTACTGTGAAAGGTGTGGTTTTCTTAATTTCTCACTTAGTGAGTTTGTTGTTTGTGTAAGGAATGCTGGTGATTTCTGAGTGTTGATGTTGATTCCAGCTATGCTACTGAATTTATACTTTAAATCCATAATCCTTTTGGTGGAGGTTTTGGGGTCTTCTATGTAGAGTATCATGTCATCTGCAAATAATGATAGTTCACTTTTTCCTTTCCTATCTTTATTCCTTTTATTTCTCTCTCTTGTCTAATTGCTGTAGCTAACATTTCCAGAACTGTATTGAATAGGAGTGGTGACAGTGGACATCCTTGTCTTCCAGATTTTGAAATGAAAGCTTTCAGCTTTTGTCCATTTAGCATGATGTTGGCTGTTAGTTTGTTATAGATGGCTTTTATCAGAGTGAGGTAAAGACCATCTATTCCTATTTTCTGTAGGGTTTTTACCGTGAATGAGCATTAGACTTTATAAAAAGCTTTTTCTTCATCTTGTGGAGGTGATCATGTGATTATTGTTTTTGGCACGATTGATATGGTGTATTATGTTAGTTGATTTGTGTATATTGAACCATTCCTGCATTCCTGGGATGAATCCCAGTTGGTCATGGTGTATAATCCTCTTGATGATTACTGCACTCTATTTGATAGTATTTTATTGAGCATTTTTGCATCTATATCCATTAGGGGATTGGCCTGTAGTTGTCTTTTTTGGTTGGGTCTTTCTCTGGTGCTGGTATCAGGGTAATACTTGCCTCCAGGAATGAGTGAGGGAGAATTCCTTCCCTTTAAATTTCATTAACGAGTTTGAAAAGAATTGGTGTTAAAACTTCTCTAAATTTCTTGTAGAATTCAGCTGTGAATCTGTCAGGACCTGGGCTTTTCTTTGTTGGTAAGTTTTTTTTATTACATTTTCAGTGTTGCTCCTGATACTCAGTTATTCAGGACTTTTATATCTTCTTCATCCAGCTTTGGTAATTTATAGATATCTAGGAATCTGTCCATTTCCTCTGTGTTTTCCATCCTATGAGAGTAAAGATTTTCATAGTAGGTATTGATGATTTTCTACATTTCTACAGAATCTGTAGTGATTTCATCCCTTTCATTCCTTATCACATGAATTTGAGTTTTTTCTTTCCTTTTTTTTTTTTTTGATAAGGTTGGCTAGGGGTTTATCAATTTTATTTATTATTTCAAAGAACCAGTTCTTTGATTCACTAATTCTTTGTAATGTCTTCTTATTCTGCATTGTGTAAATTTCTGCTCTGATCTTTATAATTTCCTGCTTTCTTTGGGCTTTGTGCTTGCCTTGCTCTTGTTTTTCCAGAAGTTTCAGGTGCTGCATATGATTGTTTTTTTTTTTGTTGTTGTTGTTTGTTTTTTGGTTTTTTTTCCGGTACCAGGAATCGAACTCACGACCTTGTGCTTGCCAGGCAGGCGCTATGCCGCTGAGCTAAATCCCCAGCCCATGATTGTTTATTTGTGTTCCTTCTATTTTCCTGATGTGGGAATTCACTGCTATAAATTTCCTTCTGAGGGCTGCTTTCATGAACCTGTGTCACACAGGTTCCTGTAAGTTGCATCTGCATCTCCATTTGATTGTAAATATTGTTTAATTCCTTCTTTAATTTCATCTGTGACCCATTAGTTGTTCAGGAGGATGTTATTGAATTTCCATGTGTTTATGTAGTTTTTATGATTTCTTTTGTCGTTAATTTCCAATTTCATTGCACTATGGTCTGATAGTATGCATGGGATTATTTCAGTTCCTTTGCATTTACTTAATCATGTTTCATGGGCTAGTATATGATCTGTTTTACAGAACATCCTATGTGTAGGTGAGAAGAATGTGTATTCTGATATTGTTGGGTGGAACATTTTGTAGGGTCTACTAAGTCCATTTGTTTACATGTTTGACTTAGTTCTGTTATTTCTTTACTGATATTTTGTCTAGTTGATCTATCTCTTTGTGACAGGGGTGTTAAAGTCCCCTGTTATGATTATGTTGCTGTGTATTTTCATGTCTGTTAAAATTTGTCTTATATAGTTGAGTGCTCCTGTATTTGGTGCATAGATATTTATGATTATGTCTTCCTCTTGATGTATTCCCCTCACAAGTATGTAGTGACCTTCTTTATGTTTTTTGATTGTTCTTGGTTTGAAGTTCATGTTGTCTGCAAATACAATAGCCACCCCTGCTTTTTTTCTGGTTTCCTGTTGCATGGAGTATTGTGTTCCATCTTCTGACTTTCAGTGTATAAATTTCCTTTTGAATGAAATGTGTTTCTTGTATACAGCATATTGTTGAATTTTGTTTCTTGAATCACTCTGCCAGTCTGCTTCTTTTCGTTGCTGAATTGAGACCATCTACATTAATGGTTATAACTTTTATGTATTTTCTTATCTTTGTCATGTTTTCCTCCTGTTGGTTCCTCCTTTTCCCCCTGTTGAATTGCTTGCTCTGCTTGGTGGTTCCTTTCTATTTTTGTTCTTGAAATTGTGGTCATTTTTATCTCTTTCTAGAATACCTTTTAGTACCCACTGTTTAGTTGTTCTTTACCATGGAAATATTTTATTTCTCCATTAATTTTGAGAAATAGTTTTGCAGGTACATCAATCTGGATTGGAAGTTGTTTTCTTTTAGGACCTGAAATGCTTCACTTTAAGCTCTTCTTGACTTGATGGTTTGTGTTGAGAAATCTGCTGTGATTCTGATGAGCTTTCCTTTAGAGGTGATCTGTTTCTTTTCTCTAATAGCTTTTAATATTCGTTCTTTTGTTGAAGTTCTGGGATCTTGATTGTTATGTCTTGGTGTAGATTTATTTTGGTTATGGCTAAGTGGAGTTGTACATGCCTCACTTACTGCATGTCAGATTCTTTTTCCATGCTTGGGAAACTTTCTTTGATTACTTCTGCAAATAGTTTTTATGTCATTTGTGTTTGCTGTTGCCTTTTTGTTGACATCTTTTAGTCTTACATTGTTTTTCTTTGCATCATCTCGCTGCTGTTGAATTGTTATTTCTTGGTTCCTTGCTATTTTATTTTTTATTTTTGTTATTCTTTTTTTTTTTTTTTGTTATTCTTCTGGTACCAGGAATTGAACTCACGACCTTGTGCTTGCCAGACAGGTGCTGTGCCGCTGAGCTAAATCCCCAGCCCAGTTCCTTGTTATTTTTAAGAGATAATTTCCTTTCACAATCATTAGCTGCAATGCTGTCTTCAAGGTCTGAAAGTATACCCTCAGCTTCGTTCAAGCAGTTTTGCCAGCTTTTGATGAAATTTTAAATTTCCTAGCTATCTGTTTGAATCTATTACATGCATTCTAATTCTGTCCTACATATATATATATATATATATATATATATATATATATATTTATTTATTTATTTTTTTTTTTCTGGTACTGGGAATTGAACTCACGACCTTGCACTTACTAGGCAGGTGCTGTGCCACTGAGCTGAATCCCCAGCCCCTCTGTCCTATATTGTTCATTTAAGGTTTCCATCATTTTTCTGTGTTCCTCTATTTTTTTAATCTGTGTCTTCTTTAGATGTTTTGAGCAGTTCTTTCATTTTGTCATCATTTCTTTTTTTACCTGAGAGATTATTTCTGATCTGATGTCTTCTGTGGCCTGATGGAGTTGTTTCTTTACTTCAGTTTCTGTCATTTCAGAAATTTCAGGTGTGTGACTTCCCAGCTGTTCTCTTTTGATGTTTCCTGGACTTCTTGTGGATGGGGTGGATGTCTGAGATTGTATTTTTCTCCTTTGCTTTGTTATTTTCAAAGATCTCGAGGATCTCTGGCATTCACCCTCAGTCTCGCGATGGTGTGGGAGCAGCAGGGCGAGGACTGTAAGGCCCCCAGTGCTCCGTGTGGCTCCCGCGATGGTGTGTGGGTGCAGGTGCTGATGCTCCCGAGTTCTCAGAGACTCAGTCTGGCTCTGTGAAGGTGTAGGGGTGCGGTGCATGGTCGCTAAGGCCCCCGAAGTTGTCTGGGGCTCAGCCTGGCTCCCACACTGTTGGGGGAGGAGTGGAGGCTGCTCACCAAGGTTCCTGAAGCTGTCCGTCATTCAACCTGGCTTCTGCAAGGGTGCAGTGGTGGGTGGGCTGGAGTCACCTGTGCTGCTGAAGCAGTTTCCATGCTTGTGGGGCAGGGGTGAGGGCGTTACTTCGTAGTCAGTAGTCACTGGGGTACTAGCGAAAGAGGCTAGCTGATGCCCACAGGGTGAGCCATCTGATCCATTTCATTCATGAGGGTTTTCTCTGCAGGGATTGTCTTTTGATAAGTGTCACAAGACACAAATGTCCTTGCGTTTTGTGCTCATTTGGAGAGAACCATATATCTGTGCCTCAGATCCCCTTGTTATCGGTCTTTTGATTATGTTCTTTTGTTTGTTTGTTTTTTGTCTTTTTTTGAGACAGGGTCTTGCTCTGCAGTTCAGGCTGGCCTTGAGCTCACTTTGTAGCTCAGGCTGGTCTAGAACTCGCAACGATCCTCCTGCCTCAGCCTCCAGAGTGCTGGCATTACAGGCCTGTGCCATCACACCTGGCTTGTTTATGTTCTTTAACATCTCTGACCTTGTGGCTGGTAGCCACTGCCCATAAAATAAAAACCATAGATCTGCACTTCTGGCTATCTCTTTATCTATATAAAGTAGATAATCAGAAGCACTGCTTAAAGAGGTTCTGCCCACTGAGATTTGTCTTTACTTCTATTCGGAGACTCTCCAGGTCAGAGTGGCAATTGCTGGAGCATATTCTGGAGAATCATGCATAAACCATGCCTAGGTTCTTTCTTGCTCAGTTATCAAGTTCTGGGCTGTCCCTCTGAAGTCACTGGTGTGGGCTGAGGCAGAGGAAACTGTGCAGGAAGAGTGGGCGCCCTGCTCATCTGAGCCACTCAGTCATGTGGCACCCAGGCAGCCTCAGGACCTGCTCGTGCCTGAGGCTGTACATCTTACTTCGTCTGTACATGCCCAGCTTTGTGATCCTACGGATGAAATAATGCCAGTTCATGATACGTAGCTGAGGGCCCCTAGATCCACTAATAAGTTATAAAGTCTTCTTTTTATGATTTTATTTATTTTTTATTTTAAAGAGAAAAAACAATAACACAAAATAACAACAAAGAAAAAAACGACAAAAACAATAAAAAAGATACAGAATTTCAAAACAAGATGATAGGAATTAACAGTGGTTGTTACATTGCACATTGTTATCTTCAATGCAATTGCTCAGGTTACCAGATGTAAGAATACAAGATTGATCAAACAATTAAAGGCAATAACAATAAAAAATTAGAAATGATTCAGAGCAATGCTAAACAAAATGGTAGAAATTCAATAATGGTCATTATATTGCATATTGTTCTCTTCAAATTAGTTGTTCATATTATCAGCTATAAGCATGCAAAAAATTGGTCAAGAAAAAAAAATAAGCATTAACTGTTCCTTTCAGTAAACCAATAGACATCAGCAGTACAATTATCCCAACCATCCTTGTATATCTATATATGTTTTGTCCCTTCCTTCTTGCTTTCTTTTCCCCTTTCCCTCATCCCAGTTGTTCCTTCTCTTTAAACAATTTCTTTCCCTTTCACAATATCTATTGTACCTTTTGGGTTTTATTTACTCTTTCAGGTTCTTACACTAGGAAGACGAGATGATGTTTACACATGCAGGTCTGATTTATTTCACTTATGAGTATGGTCTCTAGTTGCATCCATTTATGTTGTAAAGACTTTTAGTTTCTTTGTTTTTTTGTTTGTGCTGAGGGTTGAACCTAGGTCTTTGTGAATGTCAAGTAAGTACTCTGCCACTGAGCTGCATTGCCAGCCCAGTTAGAAGATCTTTCTTTTCAGAAGAAAGATTATTTACAAAAGAAAGCATGCGTTTGATTTGAAATCTGTCAGCTTTCCTGGGCTTATGAAAAGCCAATGCAGCATCATCACAGATCTGAACTATACTGAACACCATGGGCTTTCTGAGTCATAAACACAAGTAGCCCAGCAACTTAAACTATAGTCCAGATCTGTAGCCATTTTAAGCAACTCTAAGGGTTAAGCAGTAAATGAGTTGAGCATTCGTATTCCAATATAGGATGTACTTCTTTCAAACTACAAAGATGCCTAGGAAGTATACTTGAATAGTAGGAGCACAAGGGGAAGCAATTTACCTTTCAAGTTGAAATATTCTGGGATACACCTCCAAACATTAGTGCCCTAAAAACCTTACCAACCTAATAACCATCTGAATTTTGCAGGGTGTGGGGTTTACAAGGGGTGATTGAAAAAATATGATGAATGTTTAAGAATTATTACAGTAAAAGATATATTGCATATATAGTAAAATATATTAATTACCATCAAAATATTCTCCTTATTTTGAATGCACTTATTCCATTTTTCTTGTCACTTTCTGAAGCAGTTCTAGAGTTCTAGAAGTCCTCTTTCATAAATTTCTTCATATGGTGTGATTTAAAAAATGCAGGAAATGCAGCTGTTGAGTGCCATCCCGTGGAAAGCAGACTTGTAAAAACGTTACGCTGTCTACTTTATTCATTGAATCCGGCACTATGTAATTTCTGGCTCTTCCCTGAAGTGAAAATGACCATGAAAGATAAATGTTTTCAATCGGTTCAGTGCATCAGGGCAGCCACGACAGTGCAACTAAAGATAGTCACGAAAGAGACCTCTGGAACTGCTTCAGAAAGTAGCAAGAATGACGGGATGTGTGTTTGAAGCGACAGGGCATATTTTAAGGGAGATTTGTGGCAGTGTTCCTTGTACTATAATACATTTTGCTTTTATTTAAATACATGTTACTTTTCAATCACACCTTGTATCTCCCTCCTTCCTAAAGGAGGAATAATAAATTAAGAGTGCTTGTTACTTTCTTTTCACCAGGTTCAATTAATATGCTTGGTGGAATGTTCGAAGTGAATGAAATTCTTGGATATTAAATTAAGACAAAGAACGAGAAAGTTGACTTAGTCCTAAAGTAAGATAGGATCCTGAAGTCAAAGTGTTTGGCTGTTCATGTTTTTGGTGGTCTTTATACATTTAATGTAGAGTAGAAAATACTTGCCAGGTGAAGAGCTAGATACCAAATACTCTAAACTATATTGAATTGCTCCAGTATAAGACTGCATTTGGAAAACAACTATGATTGGAGTAATTATCTATTTAAATGTGACAATCTGTTGTAATTCTCTGAGATCCATCTCTTTCTGCATAAGCCCATTATGAGTGAGTTCAATGGGGATGTTACAGGAATCAGACCTGGCAAGAGCAGTCTTTTCAGCACATGATCTTCGATCAACTGGGTATTCACATGGGGACCCCCAACTTTTTTCCTTTTTCACACCATACCCTAGATGAACTGCAGGTATATTGCAGACCTAAGTGAAAGAGGCAAGATGTTTTAGTAGAAAATGTAGAACAATGTTTTATTTACCTTTTTTTTTTTTTTTTGGTTTTTCTCCGGTACCAGGAACCGAACTCACGACCTTGCGCTTGCCAGGCAGGCGCTTTTCCGCTGAGCTAAATCCCCATCCCCTTTATTTACCTTTGTATCTTAGTCTTAAACAAGAGACAAAAGCAATAATATTTATAGATGAGACTGATAATTTGTACTACATCAAATTTAAGAACAAAAGTTCATTGAAAGATATTAAAGATAATAAAACTATGGTAGAATACATTTAATTGATACTGGTCCAATTTCATGAATATTAATAAGAAATAGATAATAGAAAAATTGGAAGAAGAATCTTGAATAGTCATTTTATAGATGAGAATATTCAAATTCATATTCATATTCAAATTCATAAAAACATATGTAAAGGTGTTTAAACTTATTAATAATTTGGAGAAATGCAAATTAAATCCACACTATGATGCTGCTACCACTTGTCAGAGTAACTAAACTTTATTTTAAAGGTTAATAATAGAAGGGCCGGCAAAGAAGTGGAAGAGTGGCAATACTAATACGGTGTTGGTGGAAATGAATATACTTTGACCCAAATACTTTGAACAGTTTGGCATTATCTAGAAAAACCAAAGATTCCATACTCTATGACCCAGCAATTCTGCTTCTTGATGTATACCTTACAAAATATGTGCAAATGATAGGAAGTTACATGTTCACAACATTATCATTAAAAACTCAGATGAAATAACCCAACATCTAACTACATAGAATTAAAAAGTAATTTGTGGTATGTCTATGCAACAGAATACTGCATAGCAAATTAATGAATGAAATACAGCTACACAGAGAAGCATGGATTTATCATTGAAAGAATAAATATTGAATAAAACAGTAAACACAAAGAATATAATCTTTTTCTTTCCTTCAGTGCAGAGGTGGAATCCAGGACCTTGTGCATGTTAGGCTAGTGCTGGCCACTGAGCTATGTCCTTCGACCTTCTTGGTATCACTTTCTTCTTCTTCTTCTTCTTCTTTTTTTTTTTTGTACTGAGATTGAATCCAGGGCATTTGCTACACTTAACTACATCTGCAGTCCCTTTTTAATGTTTTAAATTTTGAGATAAGTTCTCACTAAATTGTCAGACTGGTCTTGAACTTACCGTGCTCTTGCCTCAGCCTCACAGAGTGCTGGGACTGTAGAGAAATCTTTTGTAAAGAGATGATATTTGAAGCAGTACCTGAATGAAAATGGATCAACCACAGGAAATGGTGGAACTGAATGAAGTTGGATGGAGTAGGTGAAAAAAATTTGCTTAAAATCGAGTGGTTGGGGGCTGGGGATATAGCTCAGTGGCATAAGTGCCTGCCTGGTAAGCATGAGGTTCTGAGTTCAATTTCTGCTACCAAAAAGAAAAAGGAAAAAAACAGTTGAGTTGTTGGACTGAGAAGTGTCAGTTGCTGCTTTTGAAAAAGTCTAGTGATAATTGTATTGAGTTGTGGACCAAGTAGTGTTTACAGTGTCGGTATGTACACCGTTAACTGTGTCTGCATGAACTCACCCGGGCCTGGCCCTCCAGCTGCCTTCCACCTGGCAAGTGCCTTGCACCTGTGACTGACCACGTCATCATGTGCTTCTGAACACAGTATTTATATATCGTGGTGGTGAATTGTTTTTATTTTAAGGAGAAAAGTAAAAAAAGAACAATAGCAAATACCAACATCACAGACAAAAACAAAACAAAGCAAAAACATTCAAAATGATGCAGGGTTTCAAAACAAAATGGTAGGAATTAACAGTGGTTGTTATATTACATATTGTTATCGTCAACAGAGTTGCTCAGATTACTGAAATCAACAAGTAACAAGTGCTGGAGAGGCTGTGGGGAAAAAAGAACCCTTCTCCACTGCTGGTGGAAGCGTAGATTGGTGGAACCACTGTGGAAATCAGTGTGGAGATTCTTCACAAAACTGCGATTAGAGGTCCCACTTAACCCAGCTACTCCCCTTCTGGGTATTTTCCCTGAAGAATTAAAAACATCATACCACAGTGATATATGTGTGTGTGGTGGTTAATCTTGATCATCAACTTGACTGGAATGACAGATGCCTAGAAATTGGTAAAGCACACTTCTGAATGTGTCTGTGAGAGTGTTTTCAGATATACTGGCATGTAGGTCAGCAAAAGGAGAGGGAAGGCCTGCTCTGAATGTGGGTGGTGCCTTCCGACTGGAGAGAACAAGAGGTGGAAAAAGCAAGCTTGGAGCTGAGTGTGGTGGTACACGCTTGTAATCCCAGTACTTGGGAGGCTGAGGCAGGAGGATGACTGTAAGTTTGAGGCAGCCTGGGCTACATACTGAGACCCTGTCTCAAAAAACAAAAAAAAAAAAAAAAAAAAAAAAAAAAAGAAAAAAAAAAGAAAAGAAAAGAAAAAGAGGAAGCTCAGAAAGGCCTGCACATACAACCCTTCCTGAGTGAGTGGTTTTTTTCTTTTTCTTTTTTTTCCTGCTGCCGCCATTACTCTGGGACATGAAATTGTAGATTCTTTAACCTTTCTCCCAGGGGCTTCCCGGCTTTCTGCCTTGAGCACTTGCTGTATCATTGTCTCTCTTGCTCTGAGGCCTCCAGCATCTTGGACTGAGCAGCTACTGATTTTCCAAGCTCTCTAGCTTGCAGATGGCCACCGTGGCCTCTGATCATGTAAGCCAAACTCATAAATTTGTTCTGTTCCTCTGGAGAACCGTGACTAATACAGCGTATGTAAACTGCATTACTGTGAACACGAAGATGCAGCCTCCTGTTTCCTCCCTACCTAAGTGTGGCTCATGGACCAGCATCATCTACAAGCTCCTGTGCTGGAAAGATAGAATCTCATGCACTATCCCAGACCCACTGAATGAGGCTCTACAGTTTAACAAGCTTTTAGGTGATTTGTGTGCACACTAAAATTTGAGAACTGCCCTATAACTATATGTTCCGAAAATATGTGAGGAGATTGAAACTGAAAACTTGTACAACAGATATTCGTATTTAAACAGCGTTCCAGGCCTAGCAAGCTGACAATATTATAGAATTCCTAAATACCTTCACCTGTCAAGCAATACTTGATAAAGTGTCTAGAATTACATATTTTTAATTTTGCTCTTTGTCTCATAATTGAATACTGAAGTGAGCAGAGATTACTGATTATATAACGATTTGTAAATCCATCCTTCTTAGTATGATCTCTACCTTATCCTAATTATGCTAACTGTATGAGACCTTTGCTTGTTATTATTTTTGACCCTTTAATTTGCTTATTTCCACTTTACACAAAAAGGAAAATATAACATCAAAGAATTATAAAAATGCAGCTATATAAGATGAAGATACTGTTGACATTCTGGAATCATATGCTGTCTTGATTTGTCTGTTGGTGCATGAAAGTCTGATTTTGATAAATGAAAAAATATAGGGAAATAAATTTGCAAAAACTGATTTAGGATAGGAGGAATCTGTTCAAGTTATGAAAAACAGACAAAATGTCTAACGTTTGCAGAAACTACCAATGATGTGTAAAAGTTATCAAGAAGTAAAGAAAGCTGGGGAATAGAATCCTCATTTTTGATCAGTTTGTCATTTCAGCTAATTTAATGCCTCGATCTCTTTGCTTTCCACCTTCAGTTTTTTGACTAGATTGCTTTATTACCTCTAACCTGGTTCGTAGGTTTCAAAGGTTTACATTTCTATACATCATCTGAAGTTATATTGCTTCATTCATTCTATCCCTTTTTATTAGGGTTCTCCACAGAAATCTCATCTATCATCTATCTACCTACCTACTTATCTATCTGTCTGTCTATCTATCTACCTATTTATCTGTCTCATCTATCTAATCTATCTGTCATCTATCCATCTCTCTCTCTCTATCATCTATCTATCTATCTAAAGAATGAGAACTCCTTTCAAGTAATTGGCTAATGCAATTATGGAGGCTGGCAAGTCCAAAATCTACAGGGTGGGCTAGTGGGCTGGAGACCTCAGAACAGCTAACATTGCAGTTCAAGTCTGAAGGTAGAATTTGCTGGCAGAGTTCCCTTTTGCTTGGGAGGAGGTCAGACTTTTGCTTTATTCACATTTTTAATTGATTGGATGAAGCCCAACCACATTATGGAGGATAATCTGCTTTACTAAAATGTTTACTAATTTAAATATTACATCCAAAAACATTCTCACAGAAACATCCAGAATAATATCAGACCAAATATCTGGCCCATCCAAGTTAATATGTGAAGTTATTCATAATTAAGAAGTTAGAAATGTGATAATTGCTTAACTCATTGCAATCTCTTCCTTCCCTGGTTTTTACTGCTCTAAGACATTAAAAACTGACATGAATTTATAATACCATTGGTAAGAAGGATACTGTCTACAAAATAAGTTAATATAGCTTAGTTTGGCTTGAATGCCTCTTGGAGGCCAAACTAGCCATAATACCAGATTCCACAAAGAGCTACATTTCTGCTAGCCTGCAAATATAAAAAATATGGACTCAAAAACATATATTGATTTTTTTAAAAAAACAAACTCATCTGTTTTGGGGTATCTTTCCAAAGCTCTAAAATTGTGTTTACTCAGTTCATTGTTGGCAAGACACCCTGAAGGCGTTACTAGGAGGGAGTTCAGAAACTGTGCTCTTTTCTGTGTGAATCTCAACGTGGTACATTTCTGGTATATTTGACATTGGCATTCCTCCATCACTGTGGGATACTTAGCCTCTGCTCATATTTAGCAGTAGCCCTTTCATGCAGCTAGGAAAGCTGTGCTGTGTCCTGAACTGAGAAATACAAAATGCTTTGAACACTGTGACATGGTCAGACATGGTCAGCTACATGTTTTCCTTGCAGGCTTTAACTCAACATGGGAACATGTACATTCCCAGGTACCGATTTGTTTGGATCATTGTTGAAAATATAGAAAGAGAACCATGTTGCTGAATGCGCGTAAGTTAGTCCCACTCCTAGCCGGATTCCTTACACCCTCGTGTAAACTCCATGACCTATTCCTCTTTGTTTGGGACACCGATAGGTAGATCATCTCTTCACTGTCACTTGTGCAGCCTCCTGCTGTGTGTAAATTCCCCTGATAGATGCTTTGGGTTGATCACTCTGGTCTTTGGCACTTCTGTCTCTGGGGTTCCAACTGACCCCATCTCAGGAAAGGGGTGATCCCTTGGGAAAACTCCTTGGCCACCACTTTTGGGGTTGAGTTCAATCAGATGAAACACTAATCTAAATATAGAAACTTGCCGCTTCCCCAGAAAGTCCCCTCGTGCCCCTCGACAGTCAATCTCTTACGCTCCTCAGGTAATCACTGTTCCCATTTCTATCACTGTAGAGTAGTTTTGTCCGTGCTGGAACACACGTACTATCAAATAATGTGAACCTTTCGTGTCTATCTTCCTTCACTGTCTGTGACTCAACCATAATGTGTATCAGTGGTTTGTTCTTTTTATTGCTGACAGTAGTTCATTGTATGAATTCATTTATTCTTCCATTGATGGACATTATGAATAAAGCTACTAAAATGTTATGTACAGATCTTTTTATAGATACATGTTTTTCTCTGTCTTGGTAAATATGTAAGAATGGAATTTTTGTGTTGAGTATATGTTTAGCTTTATAGGAAATTGTCGTACTGTTTCCAAAGCAGCTGCATCGTTTTCCACTTCCCCATACGTGGACCCCTGTTGTAGGTGCTTCATTCTTTCAGCAACAGCTGGTACCTCTGCTCTTTTTAATTTTAATCCTCTGGTGGGTGGGATGTCACACCAAGGTTTAGTTTTATCATCTATAGATTTTCTTAAGTAGTCTGAAACAAGTAGTTACCTGGGAATAAAATATTTCAGAAGCTAAAGCCGATGGGATTCATCAATAAAGAGCACATTTGTTAGCCAATTTTCTGTTGTCATAACAGAATACTACAGGATGGATAATTTATAAGGGACAGAGGGCAATTTAACTTGTGGTTCTGGAAATCCAGCAGCATGGCACCAGCGTCTGGGAAGGCTTTTCTTGTTGGTGGCAAGTCTCTGCAAAGTCCAGAGGTGGCAGAGCGTCGCCACATGGCAAGAAGTCTCATGACAGACAGCCAAGCTGGCTTTTGTAGCACACTGTCTTGTGATAACTAATCCACTTCTTCAATAGCCCATTGATCCGTTAATCCATGAATAGACTGCTTCATTGAGAACAGAGCCCTTCTGACGCAGTCAGTTCCCAAAGGTCTCACCTCTGAATGCTGCTGCACCAGATCGAATTTCCAACATGTGAAATCAGGGGGAGATGTTCAAACCATAGCTGTATTGTTCATCATTGTCTTGGGTTCAGTGGAATCTTGTTCAGTTTTGTGCTAATGTGAAGCGTGCCGGTGCATTTTCATACTGCCAGAACCCATCTTGAAGGTTAGTTTCACACTTCCTGTTTCAGTGGTCTTCTGAAGTCCAGGGCGGGTTGCCTGCATAGGCAGTGCCTCCTCAGGACACCAAGGACCCTCTTGTCCCTGGTGTAGTGACAGATGAGTGAGCCACTGAAGTTCCTGGCCAGAAACCTGTAAGAAAGATGGCTGAGGAAGCTCTTCTGCCTTGGGTGCCTTGGTGCTCACTTGCATGGAACCTGGATGGCGGCAAGCATGGAATCTGCTCCTGGGCCCTTCCCTGGCATTCAGTTTTCTAGCTGGTCCTGACTACCACCCCTGCTCTTGCCACACAGTCCTTTCAAGTCGGTCCCCTGATCTCCAGACATTGCTATCTCTCCCTCTCAAAACATATCCTTTAAAACTCCTTCACTTCCAGCCTGCAGAAAATTATGTCCTCTGTAGGGAAAAAAGCTAGTCATGGTAGATATCACTAGGTGTATACTGAATTTCCACCTTAACCTTCTCTTGTAGTACTTGAGCCTGTTTTTGCCTAAGTACAATGCTATCTAGAATAAAAATCATCATTTTCATCTTTCCTTGAAACTAACTATGCCCAAAAGACTAAAGTCTGGATCAGCAGAGTTTCCAAATGACTTCTCGAAGGGTTTAGCTCTCTGCTATCTTTGTCACCTTTGCTGTTTCTCTTCCTACTGCCTGGACTATGGACATGACCATGGAGACTGCAAAGACAACCTTAAATTCTCAGGTGAGCTTGAGGGTAGAAATGGAGTGGAAAATAGGGATTCCCTTCTGAACATTTTTGTGAAAGAACAGACCTTTGGCTGGGCCTGGTGGCCCATGTCTGGGATCCCCGCACTGAGAGGCTGAGGCAGGAGAATGGCAAATTTGAGCGCAGCCTGGGCAACTTAGTAACTTAGCAAGATCTCATCTCAAAATAAAAAATGAAAGGGGCTGAGGGCATAGCTCAGTGTAAAAGGCCTGGGTTCAGTTCCTATTACTATAAAAAGACTACATATCTTTGTAACTTAGACATATGTTAAGTTTTTCTGTCAGGTATTGTCAAATCCAGTCCTGGATTTTATGAATTTGGAACTTCATTTCAAGTAACTGTCTAAAATGTGAAGGTCTTACATTATTCCAAGTATGGCTCAAATTTTTTGCCTTTAGTTCTTAGAAAATAGATGTTTCCAAGTCAAAGTAAGCTTCGGAAACGCGCGTCTAGCAATGCCGTTCCTCTGGTCGCTGTGCCCACCTTGGCAGCTGCTCTGGGCTTCGGTGGAGGTGGGTACCCTTATCGTGTAGGCCCAGGAAAGGTACGGGGCAGGTGGAAAAGACAAGTACACTAGTACTTTCAGATGCCACCCATAGATAAATATTTCTCAAATAGATAATATTTCCTTGATACTTGTAGGAAAATATCACCGTAATGGTTGATGGATTGTGTCAAGCTGAGAAGTTTAGAAGTTTAATCAGCTCAGCAGTTCTGCACCCTAGGGTATAGAGGACCCACCCTAGGGCAGCTTGTCACCTGGATGGTACAAAAGGGAAATGAGGAAGGACAGACAGGCTTCTGCTCTTTGGAGAGCTCCAGTCCTCGCCTTCAGCTTGGACATCACCTCCTGGCTTCTAGTGCAGACTCTTCGGCTTCTGCCTTGGATCCTTCAGCCTTCCAGTGGAGTCTCTTCAGCTTTCCTTTGAAGACCCACTATCCTCCTGACAGTGACCCGCATGAGCACTGCAGTGAGCTCCAGGCCTTGAACTGAATCCTTCAACCTCCAGCTTGCAGACACCCTCTGCACACTTCCTCACCCAACCCTGGGTGACCATTGTAAACCAATCTTGTAATCTCTTATACATTTGGTATCTTGTATTACATCTGTTTCTCTAGTAAAACCCTGACTGACCCAATCATGTTAGAACATTCTTAGTTTATATTCCCATGTTTAATGACATACATGTCAATTTGAAATGCTTTTCTTTCTATTATTGCAACTGCTTTGTTTCCTGTGACTATTACTAATCTGGGAATTTGCATGGTGCTGACAGTCAGTGGGTTTAGAGTGATACTCTACATTTGCTCTGCATTTTCCCAAACGTATTTACTGTATGTTTGCTCTACATTTTCCCAAACACATAAAATTAGAAAACAAAAACACAGAGGAAAAAAAGCTGGAGGGAAAATATCTGTTATGACTTAAATTTCTGTGCATTTTTTTTTGTTTTCATTCAGCTCAATGCTTGACTTACATTACTAGCCCACACAAATGTGCATTCCCAAGAAATCCAAGGGGGAAGAGAAGAGAGAAAGGTAGAATACATCTGTTTCCTTAGAAGCAAAGTCTGAGCTGTGCTCTAGGTGCAACTTCTTAAATAAGAAGTTACTTATATTTATAAATCATCCATATGTCAGCCCCAGGGAATATCATAGTTAACATTAGATGAATGAGATTCCCTATGACCCAACATTCAGTTTCTTGCTTAACAAAGTTTTTGTGGAGACATCTTGGAGATAAACATATTTTAAAAAAATATTTTGCAGTTATGTGATGAGTAGAGTAGATGGGCCACAATGTAAGTTTGAAGCCTACGGTAGGCAGAACGGCCCTGATCTTACCTCGTTGTGAAGTAGGGAGCTCTGCCCAGGTCTGTCCAAGTAGAAGCTCAGCTGCCACTTCTACTGAATGATCCCTTGTTCATTTTCCAGAGATGTTTGTTCTTTTCCTGTTGCTGCTGCTTCTTCTGTACCTACTCCTCTCCCTTCTCCTTTTCTTCTCCCCTTGCCGCTTCTGAAATTCCTTTTAATATCTGTCAGTACAGGGGCTTGCAGCTCATTGATTTCTTTCCCTTCTCTCTTTTTTGCCTTTTTTCTTTTTTACTATCTGTCCTCTCCCTTCCTTTCCACTTCTTCCAAATTTTATGATTTTTGTGGTTGTAGAGCTTACCTTTTTTTTTTTTTTTTTACCATTATTACCGATAAACTGGCAACTTCTTTCAAACAGTACAACATTCCCTCATATGTCCTCTTAAACTTCATCTCCTTTTCCTTTTTATTAATTCCATTGCTACTCAAAATTATAGTATTTGAAGATTGCTTTTGGGTTCATGTTTTGACCCTGAAATTTGATAGTGTCTCACCAGATAACCAAAAATACAGCGCAGAGGGAAAGACGGAGAGAGAGACAGAGACAGACTCAGAGACAGAGGCAGAGGCAGAGACAGAGACACCATGACTTTCCTGAAATACACCCCCTCACTTCACACACGCATTGTTCTTACCACTTTCAGTTCTGGAAGTCTTTTGTGAGTGTCTTTAGTCGCACAGTTGTGGCTGTCCTGATGTCCTGAATCAGTTCAAAATATTTACCTCTTATGATTATTTTGACTGTAGGGAAGAGCCAAAAGCCATATGTTGCCAGATCCAGTAAATAAGGCACGTGAAGACAGAACATACTGTGTTTTGCAACCTTGCCTTTCCATCGGATGGCACTCTAGAACAGCATTCGCTGTATTATCACACCTCGTAACAACGCTCATGAAAGAGGACTTTCAGAACTGCTTCAGAAAGTGGCAAGAAGGATGGCATTATGTGTTTGAAGTGGGATGGGGTGAGTGTTTTTAGGGAGACTAATGGCAGTGTGTCTTTTATTACAGGTAAGTCCTCAACTTATGAATAAATTCTGGGAGAACATTTGTAAGTTAGATTTGTTTGTTAAGTCTGACAAGAGGAGTCTTATATGCCTTTGACACAAATATACAATGTGAAGCATAAAAAAAGCCAAACCTTCACATTACCACTGCCTTTCTTCTTGCTTTCAGACGTCCTGGGCTCTGGTTGAGCACTATACTACTATACACTGTCACATTGTAAGGTGAGCACACAACAACACAACTATGACAGTGTCTGGCAGACATATGAGCTACTTTGCAATTTGTTTGCATCTATGTAAAGCGAGGTCTGTTGTATCTGTGAAAGTTTGCAACTTGAATGTGTGTAAGTCAGGGACTTACTGTAATAATTTTTTCAAAAATTTAAACATTCACTATATACTTTGATTATACCTTAAGGAGACTGTTGTATTTCTCCTATTTTATTATTGTTAGTATCTTACTTGCCTAGCTTAAAATTAATTCTCATAAAATATATTAATATATATTTAAAAATGTAGTACAGTACATATAGGGTTTGGTACTATCTTTGGGTTTAATCATCCACTGGGGGTCTGGAAACATGCCCTCAGTGGAAAGGTGGGACTCATACATATAGAAGTTATATACACCTTAGGACTAGGAAGAACTAAAAAAATTATCTCATCCAACTACCTTTTCTTAAACTTTGGATATTGAAGTAAGTTACTTACCCATGGCCATTCGTATACTTGGTAGCAAAATCAGGTCTAGGGCATAAATCTATAAGCCTACACATGAAAGACAATTATACTAGTGCTTTAGTCCTATATATAAGAAAGATAGAACTCAAAGAGCCAGAGAACAATTATGGTTCAGTAGTTAGAGCCTCATAGGGAAAATATCTGTTCCATTAAGTTCTGCATATTAAAAAGGGAGATAATTTTCTTCACTCTTAAACTGTAAAAAAGAAACTTCTCTAAGTTTATAGTCATAGCAAGTTCACTGGCTTTCCTCACAAACTAATTTTCTTATTGCAGTTATTTATATATGATTAAAACATGCAGTGCCTGATGCCTGAAACTTCCTGTATATCTTGTTTCATACATATTGAATGTCTTAAATGATCCAATTTTATTTTTTGTTTGTAAGTAAACATTCTGTGTATCACAACATTATATTTATTTACAAATATTTAACTATCCGGGAAATGAACATACAATAAAAATCTCCTCTGCTCAATGACTAAATCTAGAAAAATCAAATCTGGGACTTAGCAGCTTAGGAGATTTTCAGTCCAACTTTCCACTCCTTGCAGTAATTTTTAAAAGTTATAACTGTGACGGATTTCTGGCTCCTGCCTGAAAACCTGCGGAGGTTAGTCTCACCTCACGACGCAGCTGCTGTTATAACCACGCAGCACAGTAGCTAGTAAGTTCTTTTTTGCGTCGAATCAAAATTTACTTTCTTTAACTTCCAGCTTCTTATCCTAGTCTCTGGAGAACAGAGAATTACTACATGCCTCTTTCCATGGCAGCCCTTCAAATATCTGAAAGCAGATATTATGCCTTTTCTTATTCTTCACCTCCAAAGTTGCTTGAATAATTCGTCAAAAATTATAGCTTCTACCATTCACGTGGAAATCTGCCTTTCATTACATTCTAATTGGTCAGTGTCCCCTTTAAAATGTGGCATCTGGGATTAAATTCTATGTTAGAGAGGTGGTTTACCTAGCCAGAAATACAATAGAACTGTCTCAGGTAGTGATCTCTGGGTGGTAATTTCTCAAGAAGACAGCATTCAGACAGACTGAGTTCCTTAGCAGCGGGCCTGGGGATACAACTCTGCAGTAAAATGTTTGTCTCGCATGCAGGAGGCCTTGAGTTTGATGCCCAGCACCACACACAGAAAAAATGTTTCTTAGAGAAAGGGGTGTAGTGAAAATATTTGGTAAACTCTATATGAAGTAATTTGCTGTACCTCGTCTAAGATTTTAAAATAAAACAAATAATCAAAGCATTTTACATAATGCTGATTTCAACTTTTAGATCTGGAGATTAGCAAAAAGATTATTTTTTCTTTGGTAAAAGGATAAAAGCCCTTTTAGTCTCAGTCCTTATTCTGGACTGTTTTTGAATTGAATGCATTTTAAATATGCTAATTTTTGGAAATATATTGCTTGTTTTTGAGACTGAGTCTCACTATGTAGTTTAAGCTGGTCTTGAACTCACTATGTATCCTCTGGCTGCCTAACCTTATGGAGATCTTCCTGCCTCAGGCTTCTGAGTGCTAGGATTACAGGCATGTAACGTATATAATGCCCAGCATGGAACATATATTATTGAAGTAAGTGATAAATGTCATTTTAAAAATTGATATATACAAAAAATTGTATATGCTTATTTAATAATATGATAGGAAGATCTCCTATTGATATTCAATTTTTTTGTTTTTATTAGTACATGTTAACTATTTTTGTTAATACATAAAAATTACATTCATCATGGAGAGAGTTGGTACATGTACATAAACCATTTTAATTCTTTTTAAAAAGACATTTTAACAAGTAGAGATATTTTCAAAGTAGAGTTTTAAATATATAATCTTTATTTCTTCCACTTTATTTTATACTTTTAAATTTTTCTGGTTTTAATTTTGTTAAAATTAGAATAAGAATCTGACCTTAATATAGTTTAATGTTGTCATATATTTGTTCATTCTCAATTGCTTTTTGAGTATCAATTATGTGTTAAAGGCTTGACAAAGGCATTGATTGTTTCTTCTTTTTTCTTCATTAACTTTATTTTTTTTTATTTTTTATTTTTTTCTGGTACCGGGAATCAAACTCATGACCTTGTGTTTGCCAGGCAGGCCCTGTGCCACTGAGCTAAATCCCCAGCCCCTTCATTAACTTTAGAAGAATTTTTGAGAAGAGTAACTTTTTTTCTAATGTGCTTGGTATGTATTTATACCCTGAATATTCTGATTAAGTATTCCAACATTCTAACTGTGGGTTATAATTGTCAATATAAATGAGAATATAACTATAATCACGAAATATAAATATGAGCCCCAAATTGGTAATGGTAATGATCAGAGCCCTACCCATTTCTTTACACAAAATATGTATTAGTCTGTTTACTGTTACCATGACAAAATACCCGAGTTTGCATCTTTTTAAAGAAGAGAGGTTTACTTCGAAGGTGGGACATCACGGTTGAGTAGCTCTGTTGTTCGCCTCCTGGTGAGGGCTTCGGACGGCTGGCCTCGGAGCAGAAGTATGTTTGAGAGACAGAAATAGTGTGGAGAACAGGAAACCAGAAAGAGGGGAGGGGCAGGCTTGCTCCTTTATAACTGTCCCTGAAAGAACATCCCAGGTCCCAGGAAAACTACATCAGTGCCTTCTACAGAGAGCACTTTCAATGACCTAATTACTTCCCACTAGACCCAGCTCTTTAAAGGTGCCACACTATGTCCCCCATGGCCACGTGGGAACAAGCACCTACCACATGCATTCCTGTGGCATACAGTTAAATTATGTCCAAACCACAGCATGTAGGTTCTTGACCAATATTTGCCCTGTGAATGCTACATATTATTCCTAATTATTCCTAGTCTTGGTAGTGAACTTGGCGTTATAGCTGGAGGTTAAATAGTATAGATTTATGCACCATTGTTCAAATAAGGGAGACACTTTGAGATTGTAGTATTTTAAGACCTCATATCTCTTTTGTAGGAACATTACTTCTTGGTCAAGAGAAACTAGTATATTTTCTAAAGCATAACAATATTGTTATGTGATTTGATTTGTAACATGTATCAAATAGACTAAAGAACCTAAATTATTCAAAAATACATACCCAATTAGAATAAAAATTAGTTGTTTAGTGCTATCCACCCTGGACAAATTTATTAAGGGAGACCCAGTAAATCACTTCCAAGAATTACAGCATTCTGCATACATTTTGAAAAATAGCCATTTGTTGGCATACTTTTAAAAAAATTGTGTAATTTAAACTTTATTCTTTTACAAAAGCAAAATAATAGATAATAGGAAGTAGGGAGATAGATCTTTTGCAAAAAGGAAGGGAACTGAGAAACGGAGAGAGTGAGGAGGGAGGTGAAAAGGATGAAAGACATTAAACTGTGTTCTGTACCAGCTCTCCACAAGGGATGTGGCTGTTACGTACTGCAGACATGTGCTAATAAAAAAATAAAGACTGGGAAAGAGAGAACAAGGTAGATCCATTTACCTATATATACTTTTAAAAATTTTTTTTCTTTTTTGAGTCAGGGTCTCGCTATGCAGTTTAGGCTGGCACTGAGCTCACTTTATAGCCCAGGCTGGCCTTGAACTTGCAACAATCCTGCCTCAGCCTCCTGAATGCTGGGATTACAGGCGTGTGCCACCATGCCTGGCTATTTACCTATATTGATATGGAAGAATGCTCTTAATAAACACTTACTAGTCTGCCTGGAAAAAAATAAATGTTATGTCTTCCTTGTTATAAATGTTGGCAGCCTCGGCCATGCAAATTGGAAGGTTCCTGCTTTGCAAAGTTAGATTCAGAGTCACACAATTTATATTTATTTGATGAGATCTAGGATTTCATTGTACTGGATTTACTTCCTTTTTAACAGTTTTAAAAATTTTTAAAAAATAAGTAAACCTTTCTAGACTGTGCTCTATTTTTATATTTTGTAAGCTTGATCTTCCTTAGCTAGGTAATATTTGTTTAAACACACAATTTGTAGTATTATAGACTTAAGAATTATAAATATTCTTAGAGCATATGGTGGTTATTTTTCTTGTTTATGTGAAGATGTGTGAGCTTTTATATCAATATTAGTTAGTATTTTCTAAACTTCCTAGTATTTTCTTCCAGCAAAGAACTGTCTCTTTTCTGAGAAGAAAAAAAAAAAACTTGCTTAAAAATGAGGCCATTTTGCATATTAATTAGGAGGTCTTTGAACTCCAAGAATAAAATCCGTTAATGCTTTGGGTATGGAACAATTATGTATTCAAGAACATTAATTTTATGCTAATAGTGAAACAAGCTTTACATTTTTCTTTGTTTTGTTTGCATTTCCTAAAGATAATTTAATGCAAATAATCCATCCATATACTGCATAGAGCGTGTCGGATGGTTTCCCTATAGTTAAGATTGTATCAGCACTCCCATTATAAATCTCTATTACCCATGGTTTATAATTTAATTGAAAAAACTCACTGCAGGCAGAAATTCAACACTTACGGTTTCAGGCTAAAAGCAATATTTCTCTTTTAAAAATTGCCTCCTCTATTTAATTTCATAGTTAATGGAAATATAAGAAGGATCATCCTGGAGCTGATTTTGAACAAAGCCAAACAGATCATTGTCTATAACTAAAATAAATTTCTAAGTAAAAGTAGTTGATAGCTTATCATTAGTCTAACATGACAATCTTTAACAAAATTGAAAAGACAACAGTTGAATCTGCTTATCTTTTCTCTATATACACAAAATACAAGGAAAGTCTGTAAGACTACACAACTATAAAATATCTATTTGATGATATTGTCTGAAGCACTATGTTTTTGTTTGATTTCTAAGTATAATTTTACTCCTTTCAGTGCGTCTGGGCTAAATGCTGTGATATCTGCTTTTTGTCAAACTGAGATAGAAAGAGGGCATAGGGTAGGCAGCTGCATGCTCCAGAATTCTTTACTTATCTGTCATATCAGTCTTCATTTTAAGTTTATGCTTCAATTACCTTGATGGGATTCAGGGGTTAATTAACAGGCATGGCAGTTTCTGCTGGCTTTCGCAGTAGAACAGAGAAGATCAGGTTTTAGACACATGGTGGTTTTATCATCAGCTTTTGAACCCAAATCCTGTAGTGTACAAAGGTTAATCTGCCAGGTAAAATGCACTCGCCAATCAAGTGTTCACTGTAGTTTTATCAGGCCCAATGAGACAAAGAAATTGTGAGTTACAACAAGATGTACTATATTTCTCTCAACCCGTCAACCTTTTCCTATTTAATTCTTACTTGCAATGCTGCATGAAATATGCCATGATTTCTTAACACTAAGTAGTCATAGAAACTTGCTTTTAAAAGGTCTGGCTCTGTCTGTGAAATGTATTGTTTCTCAATCAGCTGCCTTTGACTCCCTAGGAAAAATTATTAAGGACAGTACATAATACAGACAATTTACTGTTTGCAAAGGCCTTTGATACACAACTGCTTAGATGGTAGAGAAAGCCATGGCTAAGCGATTAAATAACTTGCTAAGGATTCCGCAGATCACAAGTTGTGGTCGGAACTCACATTGTTTCCTTCTTGGTAGCCCAGTGGACCCTTATTCTTTTTGGGGTAGCTCATATTTTTAATATTGAGGAATAGAGTCTAGTTTCATTTTAAGTTTATGCTTCAATTACCTTGACAGGATTCAGGGATTAATTAACAGGCATAGAAGTTTCTGCTGGCTTTATAGTAGAACAGAGAAGATCAGTTTTTAGACACATGGTGGTTTTATCATCAGCTTTTGAATACAAATCCTGTAGTGTACAAAGGTTAATCTGCCAGGTAAAATGCACTCTCCAATCAAGTATGACAATACTATTAGTCTGTTCCTCTTATAACAAAATATCTTAAATCGGGTAACCTATAAACAATAAAAATTTATCTCTTACAGCTCTGGATGATGAGTGGTCCAAGTTCAAGGCACTTGCAGATTTGGTGTCCTGTGAGGGCTCCCTCTATTTCCCAGAGGTTGTTTTACCACTGCACCCTGCAGAGGGCATGAATGCTGCATCCTCTCGTAGCCGAAGGAGGGAGAGGCCGGGCAATTCTCTGAAGCCTCTTACGTGAAGGGCATTAATACTATTCATGATAGTAGGGTCCTCATGACTTAATGATGTCCCCAAAGGGCCCACCTCTTAACACTATCACAGTGGGGATTAAGATTCCACATGCATTTTGGGTGTGCAGACATTTAAACTTTACCAGACGCTGTTATGAGGGCGCCTTCTCCTTTCTTCACCTCTGTTGTCAGAGTCCATGAGGAACTTACAAAGTTTCTACGTCCAGTTTTTAAAACATTCTATATAGCTTTGATTCACAAAGAGTCTATAGCCTAGATAATCTTCATCTATATCCAAAATATACAACATGTAAGTGATAAAAGGAATTCATGAATTTATTAGTCCATTTCCCTGAATTGTTCCTAATGTCTCTTCTGATTGTAGCAGAAGCATTGCTCACACGCGCAGTGTGTGAGAGGACTGTGCAAGCTCGTGATTGTTCAGTCTTCAGAGATTTTAGGAACATGGAAGGTGACTGTTTTTCAAGGATGGTGCAAAGGTACTGCTGGAACAAGGAAAGAGGAAACATATTAGAAAACCTCGTAGAGTTGCTTTGAATCTGGGAGTTCTTATTTTTGTGTATAGTGAAAGCATACTATTTTCTGATATTATAAACTGATTCAAATTATTTTAGCTTCCATTATAAAAATTTTAATAATTACTTACTCTTACCCCTTTTATTTTTGTTACTTTTGAATGCTATAAATTTAGAATGCAATGCAGGATTTAGTTCTAAACTTTTTGTTCCTCAAAAGCTTTCCTGGCTCAGGAGGTACTGTGAATGATGATATGTAATGTTAAGTTCAGGCATTCAGCGTAACAACCCTTTACATAACTGAAGGGTCAGCCCAGCTGCCATGTGAAAATCAATACCCTATTCTCTTCTCCTGTCCCATCCTAAGTAGGTGTTATCATTTTGCACATTTTAAAAACTTCCTTTATCTCCCTTTATTCCTCCAAGGTGAATTTCCTGCTCTCTCACTCTCTCCTCTTCTCTCTCTCTCTCTCTCTCTCTCTTTCACTGAAATACTCTTGCTAGGGCCACCAGATACCTTCTACTGGTGGCATCCAGTATAAAATTTTCAGAAGATATTTGGAAAGGCAGTGAAATATATTTGAAAGGTAATCTATTTTGGATTTAGATCAAGGGTTGACAAACTTCTTCTGCAAAAGACTGAATGGTAAATATTTTAGTCATTGTGGTTCATATAATTTCTTTTGTGTGTCTCCCTTATAGAGTAAGGATTTGCCATGTGAACTGATGTGTGAATAAATCGTGCGTTTGAAAGACAGTATCTGTCTGTACCTGATCTCTTCGTGTCCCTTAGGGACATGAAGGTGTTCAAGACACAGATCTTGTTCTCTGACCTGTTTTAAGATTTGTTCTGGTTGACCACGTGATCCGGGCCTGCCCCATTGGTGGTGTTTCCTAGGATAATTAACTGAAGCAGCCGGGAAACGTTTCTCTTCAGCCAAGAGGCTGCAGAGTCTACTGTACATTTAGTGTTGCTGTAGACTGGACATCTGGGAACAGCTGGACTGAGAGGATGAAGCTCAGATGAGGAGGCAGAGCTTGTGGGTGCTGGGGAAGGAGGACCGGTGGGAGGAGAGAGAAGAGAGAGACAGAATGTGGTGGTGTGTGAGTCTCTGGACCTGGGTGTGTATGAAGGCAATGACTTTCTGTGGTTTAGTAATGAAAATCTTGGCTAAAACCTTTTCCCTTAGGTCAATTTGATTATTTCCTCTTTTATTAAAAACAATACCAGCTGAGAAGCTAGAATCAGGATGAAAATCCAGGTCCGGCTGACTCCGCAGCTTTGACTTCCTTCTCAGCTCTCTTTAAAGACAACTACTGCTAATGGCTTGGTAATTTTCTATTTTTAAAAGTAACTAAACAAATATTATGGTACATGTGAATGTTTAAATTCGTGATTTATTGCCAAGTTGTGATCCAACTTGATTTCATTCATTTATTCTTCCCGACACATACTGGGTATTTTCTGTCACTCCTCTGCCCGCCCTGTGCTCACTGGAGCCCGTCCCCTTCTCTACCCTGTTTGGCGGGGGTGGGGAGGGTGGGGGGGATGGAGGGTGCGGCGGGGGGCTGACTTGGAGTGCAGGGTGGTGGGGTAGGTGGCAGTCAGTTTGAGGTACTGTTCCTCTGGCTTTTGGGGTAAGTTGCTGGGGTTCTGCTGCCTCCCTTGACCTGAGGTCATGCTTTGAGCCTCTCTGTTCAGCACTGCCCTTCAGCTTACAGCCCAGGGCCAATAACCAGACCCAGTTCCCTGGTGGAGGCTGCATTGTCCCTGTGAGCTCCTCCACCCCATACCCTTGTGAATAACTTGTTTTAAATGTTTCCAAATTACCCAGTTTATGTGTGTTCTTTGTTTCCTGCCTGGAATTTGAGTAATATTATTTATAAAAGAGTCTTTTCCCTCCACATTTCATGTCAAGATGCAGCATTACCCATGTTTTTAATCATTTAAATTCTCATAAGGGGAAAATGGCATCTTGTTTTAATTTATATTTCTTTGATTATTATTGAGCTTGAACATCTGTTCATATGTTAATTGGTTATTTGCATATTTCTGTTAATTGCTTGTTAATATTCTTTGCCCATTTTTCTTTTGGGCTATCTTTCTCTCTTTTTCTTTGTAATTTCTGTTATGAATGGAATATTTTTCCCAGTATATTTTCCAACCAATTGTTTTTAGTCTAAGAAAAAATTATTGATTTTGTATTTTGCTGTATGCTTCTGAACTCTTATATTTAATAGACTTTACTTGATTCTTTTGAATTTTCTAATGTCATTGTAAAGAATGATAATGTTGTTTCTTTCTTTCTTTGCAACTTATGCCACATTTCTTTATCTTGTTTTACTGTTTTGGCTAGATCCTCCAGCACACTTTTGGACAATGGAGATGTTAATGGGAATTACTGGACAATAATGGTGTTAGTGGGAATCTGTCTAATTCCCAAATGCCGGCTTTCCCAGGGTATGATTCACAGAATGCTGTCACAGACGTTATCCCTGGAAAAAAGTTCAGATTGATGTGAGAAGCATTATACACTCTTAAGAGACTCATGTATGTGAAAATATTAAGGACTCTGAGGGTTTCTTCCATTTCTTTGTATTTGTCCTTGCCTAATGTAGTTCTGGTACTGAATTTTATGCAGTACATTATTGGCTGAATAATTTGCATGAGTCCTGAAGGGCCAAAATATAAACAAAATACTTTGTAATAATATAGCTATACCACTATGGTTTTATGCAACATTGACTGAATTATTCTAAGGTATATTTATTATCAGTCTTCTCAGGGCTTATTACTGTAGAAATGTAAGCCACTATATTTTATCTTTCAGGGATCATATACATCACTCACCATCTGGGGACATTTTGCCTACAAAAGAAACAATTGAGATGAAAAAGCAAACTTAAATGAAAGGATTGGTGCTAGGAACCATAATGTTCTTTCTTCTTTTTACCTTGTTTGTTTTACACACACACACACACACACACACACACAAACACACACACACGTGCATGCACCATTGAAACAAAAACCAAATAAACACCTATCAACTGGTAGACCTCAAATCATCATTTTCTTACATGTACTTACTTCTTTTTTAATCTTTTTCTCTTTTCTTACCATTCCTTCCTCCCTTGTTTCCTTTTTTCCAATGCATGCCCAACTAACTAGAGAAAAACTCTATCATCACCCTTTTGTTTTTTCTATCTTAATTATTAAATTATTCTTACTATTGTTGATAAAAGTACAGTTAGATTTCAGACTACCTTTAACAACAGAAAGAAAAACACTTGTTTTTATTTACTTTTTTGGTGTCTAAAAATTTGTTTATTTTTTTGATATATCTATTTTAACTGACACATTAATTACACATATTTATGGGGTACAATGTAATATTTGAATACATGTATACAGTGTGTAATGATCAGATCAAGATAATTGGCATATCCATCACTCAACTATTAATCATTTCTTTGTGTCAGGGACATTCAAAATGCTCTCCTAACAATTTTGAAATATAAAATTAATTGCTGTCGACCATAGCTGCCTACCGTGCTATGGAGTATTTGATGGTGTTCCTCTTGTCCAGCTGTACTGCTCTCCCTGTTAACCGTCTTCTCGCTATCGTCCCTTCCCTCCCATATTTCTTAGCCCCTAGTAACCGTTATTACGTTCTCTTCTATGAGATCATGTTTTTTGGCTTCCTCATCTAAGCAAGGACCTTTGGTATTTGTCTTTCTGGAGTACTCATTTTAAACTTATGGTTTTAAACCATAACTACACAATTAATACATGTTGTTATGTACTCACGTGAAATTAAGGCCTGGCACAGAACTGCTGGCAGCAATCTCCAGAGACCCGGAAAAAGCTCAGAAGCCCTTTCTAGAACATCCACGGACATCTCATCTACATTTTCTTTTCTCTTCCAATTAAATCCATTATCCCTAGAGCATTTAAGGATAATAAAATATCTTCTATCCAATATCATTTCCATTTTCTTTAATTACTAATATTGAAATAATCTTGCTTCTGCTACACAGAACTAGTGGTGACAACTTCAGAGATCTTGAACAAACTTAGAAGTACTATCTAGAATGTTCACAAATGTCATATCTGCATTTGCTTTCTCTTCCAATTAACTCCATTTTTCTCAGAGTATTTAAGAATAAAATTTTATTCAATTTTTCTTTTTTTTAATTACTAGAATTGAAACAGTTTGACTTTCTGCTATATTTCATTGCAAGTCTTTGAGCTATGCTATAAGGCTAAATTAAGCTTTCTAGAGATTATTTTTAGGATAAATTTATTTATTTATTTACTTTAAAAATTTTTTTTGTTTTTGTTTTCCAGTACCAGGAATCGAACTCACGACCTTGTGCTTGCCAGGCAGGTGCTGTGCCGCTGAGCTAAATCCCCAGCCCCCTAGGATAAATATAATTAAGGCTAAATTAAGCTTTTTAGAGATTATTTTTAGGATAAATTTAATCCCCATTTGTTGTTTCTAGGATAATACTCATCTTAAATTTCAGAAATCTGACATGTGAATAAGATCTTGGAAGACAACTTACTTATAAGTTGGCAATTTCCTAAAAGGTGAATAAAAAGGAATAGAAAAGATAGACACACATATATTTATAGAATTTCTCTAGTTCAATTACATTAAATCTGAGGTTAATATAGAATTGCAGAAATTTAGTAGTAACTTAACCTAGTTGTTATCTCATTTTAGTCATATATCCTGTTTTAGATTTTAAAACAATTTTTAAAAATGCCTGAAATTGGAACTTTTAATGTTTAAAAGTCAAGACCTACGAATTCATGCTAAACAGAACAGTACACTAAAAATTTTTTTGAAAGCATTAGGAGTGGTGTTTGGCAAAATGCCTTTTCCGTTAAATAGGATGAGAAGAAAAATTCATTATTGTTAATGAATTCCTGGATTTTACATGCTGGAAGCAGTCAAGCAGTGTGGTACAAAAACACACATTCCGTTATGAACCATAACATTGCTGGGTTTGTAATATAAGAGCTGCTAAATATATTTCAAATATCACAAAGACTGTGTTTTTTGCCTGGAGCATGCTCTTTGTTATATCTTTTGTCTCATATTCTTATCTTATTCATGAGAAGTTGTGAGTCTCAATAAAATCTATGGGTTGTGTGATGTTTAAAAGCTTCTTACTGAACCAATATGTTCACAGATAAGATCAATAATATATGTGTAAACCTTTGAAATTTAGATTGGAAAAGAAGCTGCCTAATAAAACTCAGTTACTGAATTTTATACAAAATATACCAGCCTTTTAATATTATATTCAGGTCCTGAAGGACCAGAAGACAAACTGAGCACATCTGCAGTCTTTTGGATTAAACCATGATGGTTTTATGCAAAACCCCTGAATGCATTTAAACTTTATGTATTGTAAAGGCATTGCATAATGGTTACTCATTTCATTTCTTTGTTAAGAGCCTTTGTCTAATGTTAAAATCTTGAATTAAAGGTTTTGTTAAGACCTATCTAGTTCGTAGTGCAGACTGAGGAAGTGCTGTAGAATGTTTCGTTCAATTTTTTGAAAAACAGAGCTGATACCTGGTGTTGTATTTTTAAGGCTATCAGTTATGAAACCAAAAGTGCTAAACTCCTTCTGAAGCTTTCAAGAGGCATTTTAGTTAAGTTTTCAAACTGCTTTTGGATCATACCCATGATTCTTTAGTGCTTTATTTTCATTAACAAAACAGTAATTAAAATTAAATTTTAAAAGAAATAACCATAGTAGGTCATTCTTTTATTAACTTGAGATAGATAATGAACCTGTCCTATATAAAGATAGAGCTAAATCTTCTGAGAGGCTGGGGATAGATATTTTAATTAAGGTAATCCTCATTTGCATCTAACAAACAGCATTGCTACTTAGAAATTTAAGACCTTCGTGATACATATTAATACATTACCTCAACAAATCTGATAGAGATTTAATACTTGTATTTTAAGGAGCAATTTGTCATAAATTAAGAGCATTTGCATAGTAAATTTTAAGAATGTTATTCTTTGCCGAGTTTCCTATAATTAAGGAACACATTAAACATTAAAATTTTATAATTTTTGTAGTGCTAGGAATGCTTACTTTGTTATGAAGCTGAGCCTCATTTTCAACTGTATGCAACCCTGTGGAAAAGTCCAGCTTTAATAAAGACATACTGAATGTACTGGCAGTAAGCTTTTTCCTTTCAAATCTGAGCAACGTTTTGTGTGTTAAAAGAATATTTTACCAGGAAAAACGCAACTCTAAACACATCTCTTCAGTTGGATAGAGACTATTTAATCATTTAAAAAGTAGGCCAAAGAGACTTACTCCAACCATGCAGCTAAATAGTTATGAACTGCGTCATATATAAATTAAGTGTTCACTAACTGGGGGTATGGATAGAATCTTTCTTTAGTCAGCTAAGTGTTTATAGTATTAATATCTACTTTATTTATTTAGAGCAGAGGAATTAAAGAGTTCATTTTAATTAAGAATGACAACTTTATTCTCAAGTTTCCTTTTATTTTGATGGTTAGCTGGATAATTTTAGCATTTGCATTTTCTTGATCCGAAAAAATGACTTTATAAAATAATACTTAGGATAAAGTTCAACAGCAGAGTTTACTTGTGGTTGTATGGATTTTTATTTGTGGTGATGCCCTCTGTTATTTGGACATTTTTACCTGGACTGACTTAGAGTGTGAAAAGTTCTTCTGAGAGGAGGGAATTTATACCTTATTCTGTGTACCTTCGACTACTGGGTGTTCATTCTGCTCTTTACCTTCTCCCGTAAACTAATGAAATCCCTTTGCTTTTCCGATGAAGAAGAAATATCTAGAGAGTTTGTTGGCTTCTCCATCTTGGAGTCATTGAAAAAATTTTCTTATTGGCAAGGAATGCAAATGTTTATTCAACATTCATTTAATGAACTAGATATTTCAAAATATTACTTCTAATTATATGGGTATGCCCATTGTATGTCTGGTAATTTTAAATTTAGAGTTATATCCATTGTATTTATTTGTTTATTTATTTTTTGGTATTGGGAATCAAACTCAGGACCTTGAGCCTGTCAGGCAGATGCTTGTGACACTGAGCTATATGCCCGGCCCTATATCAATTTTAGTAATGAAAATATTTAGGTTTTTTTATTGTATATGGGGGGATCAATATAAAGCTGTTCTTAAAATTGACAGATTTCCATGACATTGATTTATTTTTATTATTGTTATACAATTGGCTGAAAGACTCTAATGATTGTAATTCACTAAAGCTAGTTGTATCTAAGAAATAATAGTAATAAAATGATATTTGAATTTTTTCTTGATTAGAAGAGTGAGCTGAAATGGAAATCACAGGCAGCTGAGAATGTTCAGTTGTAGGTTCAAATTTCAATATTGCAGCGAGTACCTTGGTGATCTTTTGTCTTAAATTCTACCTTTGTACACTGCAAATGATGTAGCAAGGTGAACCACTGGTTCTCTCTTTCCTCACCTTTAAAATGATATACTAATGTGGAAGCTCTGGTGATTTTCCTGCACAGGATTTATGACAGCTGTCCCTTCCCCTTCCTGATTTCACTCATCACCTGCTCACTTCTACGCTTCACTATTATTTAGGAGCTGTAAACCTAGAGCTCAGAGTTAAAGTGGTCCATTTGGGGGTAGAACACTAAACTATTAAAAATTTAAAATGAGAAGCCGACAAAGATCAACTGATTTGGGTCCCTGGTCAGTGGAATGAATCTGGTGTTCCTGTGTGGGGACTGTCAAAGGATTTTCCACTCACAGTGTCTTAGGTCAGGACTACTTTCAGACTATGTAATTTTGTTAAGTTGTGGAGTTTTAGATATTTAGGAAAGCTTGCTGATTGGAAGCTGGTCAGCTGGCATGCTGCATTGTGGATAAGCAAATCTGTCTTCCATTGTAGCCATGGAGCTGAAAGTAGCCCCGAACATTTCAGGTTTTATTCAGTATCTTCTATGTGCCAAGTGAGGAGAATTTCATATTTCATTTAAATATTACTGCTATGCCATGATGTTGGTTTTTACTGCTATATCTATATTGCTTATGAGAAGTTGAGGATAAGAAAAAAGCATTTGGAACATTGGGAGAAAAGAAGATAAGAAAGTTGTCCATAAAAGAAAGCCAGAAAGCTTGGAGGTTACTTTACACATCAGACACCATAGCCCAAGCTGTTGATCTCTTGCTATCCTGCCGCTTCCGTTTTGTGAGTAATCTAAGGAGAATTGGCCCAAAGATAGGCACACAACCCTGTATGTCCTTTAGTCTTTACTTCTTCCATTTGTGGTATCTCCAGTGAGGAGCACACGTGGGACAGGATGTGGAAAAAGCAGCACAGGACAGAGTGGTCATGTCACAGAAATTTTGTAGTCAGTCAGACGTTGCTCTACACCTACCTCGGGAGACCCTTAGAGAAGTTGTGGAATCTCTCTCAGTCTTCTGCTTTGTCAGTTGGTGATGTAATGTCTACATCATCTGTATCACGGGCTGCTGTTTTATGTCGTCTACTAGCAAATGCCTGTTTTAGAATAGGGCCTTTACATTGGAACAGTTGCTACAGTTTGTCCCCTTACTTCACCTTAGAGCAGAAAATAAATGAATAGTACTCTTGCATAAAAAGTGCTACCATTCAAAACTTAAGATTTGCTTCATTTTTGATAATGTTGGTGCCCTACTATATTGCCCATAGCTCTATGGAAGGAGTTCCACAGTCATGTTTTGAAGTAAATGTAACTTCCTCTGGTGTGTACACCTTCCCTTATGATAGAAAGGTGAGCATCTGGAGGCTGGAGCCTCACTGCATGATTCTAAAATACTTTTGAGGCGCGAACTTACTGTTAATCTCTTAGGGTAGCACTCTGTGAGAATTAGTAGTGATTAAAGCGGTTTTGGAAAGACAGCTAACATCATGTGTTTTCATTTGGGTAGGCAGTTCATTTCTTTATTTCAGTAGATATTTGTGCGGTATCTACTGTGTGCTAGGTACTGTGCGTGGGTGGATACATCTCAGTGACGAGCGCTGAGAAGGTAGTGGAGGCTGCCTGCCGTGCTGTGTCAAGATGGACTTTAGTCACGAGGCAGCAGAAATGAGCAGCGTGGGTTGGGTGAGAGGTGACAAATGGGCTATGTGTGTGTCGTTTGGGATGTGACCACAATGTAAACAGAAGTCCCGATCTGAGTCGTGTTGCACTGCAACCTCACTGTATTTATGAGTGCTTTGAAGGTATTTTATATTTTAGGCTTTTCTTTATTACATTATGCATTTATATATAGCAATATATTATTCATATTCTATACAATTTGGGGTATATTTTGTCATACCTATGACATCATTTCATACTATTCTGGTATAATAAATATATAGGAACTCATTTTCAAAGAGAAACAATTATCTTCAGATGTATAACAAAGACATTGTCTCTGACCATTAGGAGTTTGGAATTTAAAATAGTACTAACATCAAAATATCTTATAAATATCAAGAACTGCATTAAGCATTTTGTATTTCCAGAAACGCCATCTATCTATTTACCTGACCAGCGTGTGTGCTAGTACTTTTTCCAAATGTTTCTGCAAAAACAGATGCAATGATTCAGTTATAATGGTGAAAGAGCAAACATGTCACAAACTCACACAGTTCTTAAAATTTTTTTCACCTCTTATTACTGTTATGCTCTTTATGATTGCTACTCGAAAATACTAATTTTAAAAAATTTATTACAGGATTGAGATCTCCCAAATGATAGCATTCTGGATGTTTATAAATTTGAGGGGATCTCCAAAGCCTGCTGAAAACTCCCTGAAAAGGAAGGAAGATTAGGATCATTGCTTCTCTTTTCTGCCTCTGTTCACAGAGAGAACAGATCTGTCTGCTGAGAATGAATGCAGGGAGGGTGGAGCAGGGGCCTGTGGACAGGGCGGCCACACTGTACTGTGATGCAGACTCGCAGGGCTGAGTCAACCATCCGCACTGTGAGGTCCTCAGTGTCTGATGAGAATTTGTGTGAACCCCCAGTTGAAAGCATGTACAGTGTTCCATTAGTAATGAATTATGGTAGTAATTTCATTAATTTCTTCACCTCAGTCAGTACATATTAATGTAAGTTACTCAACCAAACATCAAAAGAACCTTGCATTTTAACCTTTGGTCTTTTACCATGTAACCAGGAACAGTGCAAAAATAAATTAGTGAAGCATTCCTCTAAAAAAGTGACTGGAGATAAGGAGTGGACATAATTTTTCCTGTTTTTAATTTAATAGCAGGTTTATAGTTTTATGCGAAACCATTCACATTACATTTGACCCTCTGGGAACTGCTATTTTTTTCCTGTGGTTATAATTTTGAGTCTTTAATAATCTGTTGTTAAATCCAGTCTGAGTTTGATTAATGAATTGTGATGAACCAGTGCATTAATTTGCAGGTTTGGTCCAATGCCCTAAAAGGCAGCTTTGTTGCAGAAGTTATTAAGGCTAAACTCTTCAGGAGGAGCCACTGGATGGAAGTGTGCCCCAGTAACGGACAAGCTGAGCATTCGGGAGGTTCCTGATGTGTGTGTTCCCGGTGTTGTAGCCTATGAGTGACTGCGGAGCAGTGTTATGAAATGGGAAAATCCTGGTTTAGCCGGAGGACCCTTGAGGAGGTCTCTGGATGGAATTCTGGGGAGCTGTGAATTTAGATAGTAAAAAGGTATTTTTATTAACTTCTGAAATTTAGCATTTGGTTCAAATATAAATGTAGTCATCAAACCACAGGACTATTAGCCATGTCTGCGATCATCATGATTAGAAATCACAAGTATTTACATAACACACTGTAGGTTTGCAAGTGTCTCGATGTATCATTTATGCTCATCACTAGTTCAAAACCATAATTAGTTTGATTGGTTATTTAATGTCATAAGGAAGTACATATATTGCTTCTGTTTGGTTATTTAATGCAGTAGAGAAGTACATATATTACTATCTCACTAATTTGAAACACACGTTTACAATTTCAAGGCAACTGGTCTCATTTGTAATTTTATTTTTTACTTTTACCAGTGAAATGGGATCTGGCCTGCAAAAGAGGAAGGATCACCTCTGTGGAACAATTGTCCAGCTACTATCACTGCCTTTGGGATGTGGGTACTTTATGTGGTCCTCAGGCTCTGCTTCCAGGAACAGGTCCAAGGATTAGACATTATCACCCAGATGACCAAGTGATAACAGTAACTAAACTGGGATGATATTATTCACTTCTCAGCTACTTCTCTCACCACCTCCCTTCTGCCTAAGCTCCTGGAAGCCATAAACTGGTTGTCTAATTCCCTAATATTTTCCAAGCACATATTGTATTGTTTGACATGTGGGAAGCACTTAGTCAGTAATGAACAACTGATAGCTTTAAGAGGAAATGATTTTTTGCCTTCATTTGAAAGAATCTGGATTTTAAAATCTTTTTTAAAAATGAAATAAAATCTGGTATGCACATGCTCAAGAATTCATTGCACTGTAAAAGTATTTATGAGGCATTAGAAATGTTTATAGGAACCGGTATTAAACAGTTCATTGTCCAGCAGCTCAGTTTATCAGGACGCAGTAGAATCTCATAACTGATTTATTTCAAAGCAATGTTATAATTAAACAAAGAGGACGGAATTCTCCAAAGGCAAATGTAGTGCAGAGAGGTAGGAAATTATATTATAGTAGAAGACTAGCATGTGCTTTGTGAGTGTGGGGATGAGTTTGTGTGTCTGTGTGTAAAAAATCCTAACCTTGTGAGAGAGTCTTTAGGCTGTAAGTTGCCTTAGAGATTATTTTTCAATTTAATTTAACAAGTATTGAAACTGAAGCACAAATAGGTTAAATGACCAGTGACCTCCTAATTGTTAAATCCAATAAGCCCTCCTCAGACCTTATCTTATTTGCCCACGCTATTGAATTTTATGTTGTTGACCTTTTTCTCTTTCTGGAAGCCGGTGTCTAGGCTGTTTCTGCCACTCAGAATGCCTCTTCTCCTGGTCCTTGTCGTTGCTGCCCCTCTCTCTTTTCAGGAGGGCGCGTCTCGTACGTACTTTCTCCTCCTCTCAAGTAGAGCTTTGTTCTAGGTTTTTTCAAAATTTTTGATCATTGCTCTCCTAAACAGTCTTTTTATGGACCACTCCTTCATTGATCCTACTCTTGCCCACCTCTTGGTGGGATTTTCATACCACAGGCATGGTGCACATGTGTTTACGTACTGTTGTCTTTTCAAGAAACGAACCATTATACTAGATAAGATTTTTTTCACCTCCACAAACCAGTTTCTCTTTAGCTGCTGGTGAGCGAGGATCCTCAACACCCTCTGTGACAGCCACTGCAAGTGCCTGGTGGGGTGGGCAAAGATGGCGACTATTGCTGCTGTTGCTTTTGCCCTTGGGTGCCCATGTTTGCTGGTCTTTGCCTAAACACCTGGTAGAGTATTTGGTCAACCGAGTGTGCAGTGCAGCAGTATGTGGTGGTGATAAAACCCTTTAAATTCTCCGCTCACACACCTATGTTCTTTACGTGTTGTCAAGGCCCCAGATCAGCCGGCTATTTCAAGAGTGGTAGTTGTCTCCAAGACTTCAAGCTTGGCTCCTGTTGTCCCATCTTCCTGGAATGCTCGTCTCTTAAACTCTCAATTATATTATAACTTTTTTTATGAAGTTTTGCAATGCCCATCCAAAATCTCTGTGTGATGCCCTCCGCTTTGCTCCAGAGGGCTTGGATTCCTAGAGCTTTTATGTGTAGACTATTCGTGTCTTTAGATACTTTTTTCCACGCTGAGCCAAAATAGCTGACACCAAAGTTAAGAGAGGAAAGTTTTATTTCATCTCACAGTTTGTAGAGATTTCAGTGTATAGTTAGCTGGCTCCAAGCAGGGAGGCGTAGTAGAGGGACATCACAAAAGAGAAAAACAGTTCCTGGCATGGCAGGGCAGGCCGAAGAGATTAAGAAGTGAGCAGCAAGTAACAGGAGCAGTGGCAGCAGCAGCAGCAGGCCTGTATTCTTCCTCTACCTTTATATTCTCTCTAGTTCACAAACCTTTTCATTGCTGCCACCCAGTCCCAAGGTGGGGCACCCTTAGTCTCAGCATCACACGCTTAATCCCAGCATCACATCCATAGCCCCAGTGTCACACCCTAATCCATATTCACACACCCTAATCCGTGTTTGAAATTTCCCACTATGACAGCGTGAGGCCATGGTGGGCGGGGTGGTGGTGGTGTGTGGATCTAGGTACAAGGCATAACAGTTTGTGCAGCCAATTATACCCTAAGCTCTTTGAGGGCAGAGAACACATTGAATTGTAAGATTTAGCAAACAAAGTCAAGGGATGATCAGTTAAATTTTTCAGATAAGCAACATAAAATTTTTATTTTGGGAGTGTTCCCTAATTGAAGTGTTCCCTAGTTGATATAGATATTTGAATATTTGAGTATGGGACATACTTATCTTAAAAATTCTTCATGATTATGTCTGCATCTATCTGTATCTGTATCATCTGTAATCCCAAAAACATGTATTGGGCATTATTGTATTCTAGTTGTCTAGGAGGCTCCTATTTGTAAAATGAAGGCATTTATTCTAGATGCTGGTGGCATAGCGGTGAGAAAAACAAAAGTCTTTAGCACTTTGGAGATGACATTCCGCTGGATGAATATAGACCCACTACGGATGGATAAATATAAACAGTGAGTAAGTGCAGCATTTACTATGTTAATATTGATAAAAGCTAGGGAGGAAAATATAGCAGAAAAAGATCTTAGCTTATCTAGTATGGAACTGACTGCTTTCTCTTTCCAAACTTGCTTGATGATCAGTTCTTATCTCAGCTGATAATAACTCCAGTTTTTCAATTGCTTACATCAAAATACTGGAATTCATCCCTCATTTATCCTGTTAGTCAATCTTTTTTTTCTACCCTCAAGGTACATCCAGAATTTGTCACTACCTCTGCTGATACCTCCATGACTCAAGCCACCATGATCTCTTATTGGATGATTGCAGTAGTATTAGACGTGGCCTCCCTTCTTCTGCCCTTGTCCTCCTACACCCCATTTTCAATACAGCAGCCAGAACAAGTCTTTTAAAATGTAAATCAGATTATATGAGTGCCACTTCTTTCTTCAACTCATCCCAAGGAATCTTCATTTTTCTTATTCTAAAAGCCAAGATCCCTAAAATGGTTCCCGTGGTTTTGTGATTTGGTATTGCCTTCTTTCATTCCTCTGTTTACCTCTCTGACCTCAGATCCAGCAACTGTTTCCCCTGAGGGGCACCTAATAAACTTGGTGGGTCCTGATGCGACTGATTTTAGCACTGAAGGTCCACATCCCAGGACATCCCTGAGCCCCTAGCAAGCCTGGACAGTTGCTTGCTCTCCACACCACTCTAGCCGCATACGCCTGAGCACAGGACTGGGACACTCCCAGCTTTGGCATTTGCCCTTGCTCTCCCTGTGCAGAACGCTCCTCTCTCTACATCTAATGGGTAATTCTTTCACTATCATCAAACTTGTTTAGATGTCATTCTCACGCTACTTAAAATTCCTGTTTCAAACCCTCTAAAGTCCATTAATATCCATAACCCCATGCCAGTTGTTTGTATATATATACTTTTTACTTCCAATTCACTATGTAATTAATACATGCATACTTGTTTATTTCTTCCTGCTAGGATAAAAACCTCTTGAATGCACACATCCATATTTTGTTTACCTTTTGTCATGAGTGCCTAGAACAGTACCTGGCTTATAGTAGCACTGGACAAATATTTAGTGAATTAAACTGGAGAGGAGGGGTTGTAGTGGGGGCACATCAATGACAGATAGTGGTCAGGGAAGGTGACCTTTGAGGGAAGTGCTGTGTGAATCTAGGGGAGGAAAACATCGAGGTAAAGGGACTGATGAGAGCAAATGTTATGCAGGAATGTGCTGGCATGTTCTTGGGAGAGGCAGTAAGGCAGAAGCAGAGTGAACAAGAAGAGGTCAGTGATAGAAGTAGGAGAGGGGACGCTGATCTGGATCTAGATTATGTGGAGACAAGTTCATAACAATGGGTGAAATGAAAAGCCAGTTGGGCAAATTTGTTGAGACTGGTGACAGTCAGATTCAGTTCCAACAGTTCACTCTGATGAGTGTGTTGACATCAACTAGATGAACCAAGGGCAGAAGCAGGGAGTCCAGTTATGAAGCTTTGAAATAAGAAAAGAGATGCTGTTGGTTTAGACAAGATTAGTAGCTGGAGAGGTAATGAGAAATGGTCAGGTCTGGATGTATTTAGAATTGAAATCAATGGAAAATGTTGATAATGTGGATGCAGAAGACAGAAAAAGAAGTCAGGTGTCATTCCTATTCTTTTCTTAAAGTAAGCTTTTCTTCAGGTATAACACACATACGAAGAAGCGACCAAATCATCAATATACAGATCAGTGAATTTTTCACAAATGAAAACACTCACGCGATCATCTCCCCAGTGGAGACACAGAACATGACCAGCTCCTAAGAGGCCTCCAGGTATGCTGCCTCTTGGCCAACATCCCTCCTTGCAGAAGTGACTGCCAGCGCTGCTGTCCCTGCTAGGCACATCCTAGGCTGTGTTCTCAAGGGCTGCTGTGTCATGTTTTCATTATCATTGTTAGTAAAATAATAGTTTTCATTTCATTATTAGTAAAACTGTCCTTAACTTCCCTTGTCATTTCTTCTTTGGCCGATTTCTCAGTATTTGGGGGGGTGTTCTAGTTATCATTTTTTGTTGATTCCTAATTTAACACTTTAGGGGTCAGAAAACACATTAATACCTTCAATATTTTGAAATATTTTAGGACTTGGAGACCTGTTTTACAGCCCAACGTATGGTCAGTTTTGGTAAATTTCTCATATTCCCTTATTAAGTGAATACTTTTTTATATGAACCAAGTTTATTAATTATATGCTTTAGTCTGATTGTTCAATGAATAATTGACAAAAGTATATTAACATCTTCTACTATTGTTATGGATTTATCCTTTTGTAATTTTAGTTCTGTCAATTTTTACCTTACATTTCTTAGGGGCACACATTTGAAATCGTCCTATCTTTCTGGGAGACTAACTCTTTTTTCTTTACTCTTGGGACAATGTCTGTCTATGTAGTTCAGGTTGGCCTTAAACTCATAGCAATCCTGCCTTAGCCTCCAGAGTGCTGGGATTACAGGCATTTACCAAAATGCCCAGCTCTGGTAGACTAACTTTTAAACATGGTCATGAAATGTCCCTTATTTTGTTTGATAATACTATTTACATATCTCTCCATTCATTCTCTCACTGTTGACTTTTTTGTGTCCTTATATTTAAGATGAGCTTATTTGGGTAACATATAGTTAAATATTTTTTCTTTTAATTGGGGATATTTTGGCTTGTTATTGAAGCATTTAGTACTTTTATAGTTAATGTAATTATTGGCATTTTTGGAATTGTATTTACTGGATATAACAGCATTCATCCTTTACTTATTAGAGATTAATATAGATTAGAGGCTTTATCCCTTTCCAGGCAATACTAGAATTTATGAGCACATTAAGTCCATTGATCCCCTGTGGCTGTTTGTGATATTATTGTCATGCACTTAATTATACGTGTATTTTAAACTCTATAAAATATTATTGGTGATTTGTAGCCAATTATTTATTTATACTCATAGTTACCTTTTTATTGCTGTTCATTCCCTTCTCTATTACTTTCTGTCTGGGACCATTTCCTCCTGTCTAAAGAACTCCCTTGAGTATTTCTTTTAGTATGGTTCTGCTCACAACAAAATCTTTTTTAAAAAATGCTTTCAAACTTGAGGTATATTTTCACTGGATGTAGAGTACTAAGTTGTCAACAACTTTATAACTTCAAGATATCATGCTGTCTTGTCTGGCTTCTACAGTTTCTCTTGAGAACTCAGGAGAAGCTTCTGTTGAAGACAATATGCTCTTCTATCCAATGGTTCTTATGGTTCATACTTTGTTTCTGCCATTTGGGGAGTTTTCTGTGATGTAGGTAGTAATGTATTATCCCTCTTTGGGCCTGACAGTTTTTGTTTGTGTCGGGACATTCTCAGATGTTACCTCTTCAAATACTGCTCTTGCCCCCACCTCTTCTCTAACCCACTTCTGGAGCTCTGGCTGTACTCACTTTCAGACTTTGCCATCTTCCATATGTTGCTTGCACTCTTGTATATTTTTGTTTATGTTTGTCCTTTGTGGTTCAGTTTCTACCTTTTCTACTGCACTATCTCACAGTACTAATCTTTTTGCCTGTACTTAATCTATTAATCTCATCTGCTGGATTCTTTATTATGCTTGTCAGTTCTAAGATTCCCACTTTTTAAAAGGATTCCATTTCTCTGGAGAAACTATTTTGTCACCCATATTTCAAACATATTAATCCATATTTCATAACACCATTATCTGGATTATTTATGGCCCTATTTATGTAGTATTTTTCTTTTTATCCTTTTTCTTGATATGTTTGGCAATTTCCTAATTGACCATTAGGCATTTTATATGAAAAACTGTTAAGGCTCTACCAGTGGTGGCAAACCTGTGGACCGCGTGCTGCAGCAGGCTGTTGTCACTCAAAGTCCAAAAGGTTCACCACCAGTGCCTGAGGTGGGGCTGTCTTCTGAAGGCACCACTGTATGAGGTGCAGCTGGAACAGGGGCAGAGAAAATCCAGTCTGTGTGTGAATGCAAAGGTGCTGCGCACCAGAATTTGGAAGCTTTAGGTCCTCTACCTGGGTTCAGCGTACAGGCTGAGTAATCTTGAAAAAATGACTTAATATTTCAGTTCATCAATTTTCACATTTATAATGGAGAAAATGGTAGTATTTTTCTCACAAGGTCACTAAGAAGATAAAATGAATTAATACATGAAAACCTTACAACGGCACCTGATACATAGTAAGTTGTCGATAATTATTTACCAGCATAGTTATTCATTCTCGTCTGATCAGACAAAAACTTAAGGTCCACCAATTTGTACATTTAACAAATATTATTTGGAGTGACTGCTGGTGGAACTCAATCTGTGGAAAAACTTTAGACTTTTTAGAAGGTAAAACCAGGAAATAGGGTGGGATTAAAAATAATAGCTTTTACTATTATTGCTAATACAATCAAAGAGGGAATGCAGACACCTTGGTGTGGCCATAGTTATCCTAGATCATTTCCTAGTTTCAGGGTACAAATACACTGTGGATGGGATTTTGAGGACTGGCCAGTTTCTTACCTGTGATCTCTAGGAGGGAGTGAGGGATGGTTAGAGGGAGCTCGATTTAAGAAGAGGGAGTTAGTTAATGGCCTCAAGTACCTTCTCTTTTTACTTCTCAAGCTGTCTATACTGTCTTTTGAAGGGGTGCATTCTTGATCTAGGCTCCAGGAAAAATGTTCTGTCAAACCAAGAATTAGGCACAATTTCATTAGAGAAATTCCCAGCTAATGCTTGTTTTCGCTCTTATAAGAATCATCTTATATAGTGGCGTCATTTGTAATAGCTAAATCTTGGAAACAGCCCAAATGTTCATCAGCTAGTGAATGGATAAAGATGTGGTTACTTTTTCTGCAATGGAGTACTAGTCTGCCACAAAGAAGGATAAAACTGAGACAGTTCTCTAAATGGGTACGCACTGAGACCATACTCTGAAGTGAAATAAGCCAGACATACATATTTAAATATAGAATTGCTTCTCTGGTATGAGAAACTGAAAGTATAAATGTGGACCAAAATGTATAATAGATATTGGGAAATGGGAAGAACATGTTTAAATGAGAAGAAGAACAAGGGAGGAGGAGGGGAGAGGAAGGAAGAGACAAGAAAAAAAGAGAATAGGAGGAGAAAATGGAAACAAAGCTTTTGTAACTAAGGAGGGGAAGCCTGGTTAAAGGGGGGAGGAACGGAAGACAAGAGCCAAGATGTATCATGTACAGGAACAAATTCCCTATGATGAATGTCATCATTGTGTATACCTAAAGTATGCCAAAAAAGAGTAAATCAGATAAGTATACAAAACAAGGAGAGAGAAAAAAGAATCACTGTAGTAAGATCATTTTGATCGGATTCAAGGTGCATGATTATGCCACAGATACGGAACATGAAGCAGTTTGTGTTTTGACTGGTGATAAATTGATAATCACCTATCCAGCTAAACCAGTCCACAGAGAGGCAGTTAATATTGTGAAACTTCAATAAAGTCGGCTGTCAATGCGATAGATATTGCAGGTGAACTCCTTGATCTCTCATTGTAATCCTTTGAATCTCTGTTATCCATCACTCTATAATACATTTGTTTAGCAGGGAAATAGGCTTCTAAAATCTCACCATCAAAGTAAGCCTCAACAATAACATTTCTAAATCTGACACAAGTCTCAACAACACTGTCAGAACACTATTTAGCTATCAAATTTAGTGAGGGGATGTAAATTTACAGAAGGATGGCGAGAGATTGAAAAGTGCTGTGCTTTGTATTCTTGGACAATAAAAACATTTCTGAAGCATATTTTTCCTCACTTGCCTTCCCTGTCAGACATTTGAGTAGTGGGTTTTGCTATTAAGCGTCCCCCTGCTCTGACAGTTCAAAATGTAGACATTCAAAAGTTTATGAGATTTTCCCATTCTAACCTTAAGTGATGCAAAGAAGAGTGAGTATGGCTTTATTTTCACAAATGAATCCAAAACTATTAGAGAGCAAATAATACTAACAAATATTATTTATTTAGGAAAATGATTTATTTATTTTTAGTTGTCTTGTACTTGATTTTCTTGTCAAAATGAGTTGTGGTCTTAGTGGTTCTTTCTGGAGAGTTGTGTTCCACAAAGGCCAAAGTTCAAGACTAGAACCAGTCATGGCTCCAGTTAGCATTTCCAGGTGTTACCCTGCATGAGGAAGACATTTGCTCTTTTCCTGGTATATTTTGAATTTATGTGAGCGTTCTAATGAATGATCTTATTGTGTGTGGTTCAATGTCCTGAGGGAAGAGTTTTCTTCTATTTAATCTCAGGAAATAGGATCTGCTCTGCCAAGGTATTATAGAGCCTAAGGAAACACTTCCTGTATTTAAATTAAGCACTGAAAAATTGCTTAAAGGGGTTTTACTAATTTGAATTCCAGGGGAGTAAGCTTAGGAAGGTTTCTGACTATATCTGAATCCATTTCTCTCCTACTCCTGGTGGGAATTTTGAAGGGATTTTGCATAGCTTCCCTAGGCAGTCAATTATAGGCCTTCTTTTTCAAGTAATTTTTGAATTCATTATTCTCAAATATCAAATGCATAAAGGAAAATATATTCTTTAAGCCATGGTATAAAACAGTGCTTCAATTAAATGTTTCTTAGAGCTTAGAAAAAATTTCAGTTGTCCTCATCTTTATCCAGAATTGCCCTGGAAGTACAGAATGAAGAGCTGAGGAGACTGGCTTCTCATGGCAGCAAGCTCCTTGAGGACAGGCTCAGGCACAGACCTGTGTGTGTAACACCCTGACTTCTCTCAGAGTACCACACACAACGTTTTGTACCAGCGTATGTTTAAAGGTGTGTGATTGTTTATTGATGCATATTTTTCTTGAAAAAATACTTCTCAGGTATTCTAGAACATTACATGCTGATAACTTAGGAAAAAGATGAGTCCTTACAAGATGTGTTCAAGGATTCTTTACGTCATTTCACTTGCAATCCATTTTTTGTGCCAATAGAACCTTGTGGGGTCAGTAGAATGCTGCTAGCTAACAGAATGTTTGCTTTGATTTTTGACCCTATTGTAACTAAATTCATTAAAATGCCTAGGAAGCGGGAGGAAAGAATGATATTCAAAAAAATTCTTCCATATGGTACATTATTATTTTCAAAAAGAAAATTATATCTAACATGTTAATTAGAGCAAATTTTCTCAGACTTATTGGAGGCATTGAATATTTTTAATCATAGTAGTAAGCAGTAGTTTGTAATGTTCAGAAAAGATGCAGTAATAATAGCCAACGTTTATTGGACATTTTTGTGCTACATTCTTTTTTTCCTCTCACAGCCAGGAATTTATCTGACCCTTTGAAGCAACATTGAATTGGGCACTATGGTTCACAATTTATACATGAAGAAGCTGAGTCTTCATTTGTATCACCTCTATCCCTTTTCAGCTCAGTTTGCAGATGGGTAAATTGTAGTTTAGGCAGCAAGGCAGACTGCACTAATGCGGACAATCCATTTTGCTTTGCTCTCCTGTCTAGCCTCCCCTTTTTATTGTGATAAAGTATAAGTAACACAAAGTCTACCAAGCTGATGATTTTGAATATGCAGTTCCACAGCCTAGGCACATTCCCGGTTTTGGTGTGACCGTCTTCACCACCGTCTCTCCAGTCTATCTCCTCTTCCCAAACTGACCCTCTGTACTCATCAGGCTGTAACTGCTTCCTCCCCTCTCTTTCCCAACTCTGCAACTGTCATTCTACTTCCTGGCTCTACGGGGCTGACTACTGTAGGCTCCAGATGAGCCATCTTCTTAGTGTCTAGGAGTGTGGTCTCCTGCAGCTGCAGCCGAGTCACATTTTTCAGTTTTTATTCAACAGTTTGGTTGATCACAGGTGGCCAACTACATGTAGGCCCAGCATAATTTCTTTTAGCTCTAGGTATGTGAATCTATGTTAATTTTTGTCGTATTATAAAAGTTTTGGGCCTTTCAATAGCATTTCATCAGATTCTTCAGAGGATCACCTCTATCCCTTTTCAGCTCACCTGTAGTTCTCTGCCTTCCTTGACCTCTTTGGTCACTGAAGTCGGAGGAATTTGAAGAGTTCACCAAGACTCTTCCCTTTGTGAAGTCTCTTCCTCCCAGAGAGTCTTCATGTGTTATTTGGAATTTCACTGATTTGTAACTCAGTGTCAAAGCAGTGAGACCAGTAGACCAGTTCACAGGGCAGTCAGAAAAATTGTCAGAAAGAGGTTAGAACATGCAGAAGAGGAACATAAACATAATAAATGAATACCACTGTTTATTGCACAGAGCCTGAAGTTAAATTTTGAATCATTTTAAACTATCATCTGTTAAAAAAAAACCTGGTAGATAAGTCTATTGAACTTGAGAAACTGGCCTCAGTGATGACCATGTAGAGACAAGGTGTGACCATATAACCGGGAGCAGGGACTGGGTTTTCCTGCTCATTACTGGGCGGGGTGGGTGCATAGGAAACTTTTAACAAACATTTGTTCGTGAACCATCAGAGTTACTACTAAGGGAGATTTTTCAAGACGCAAGACCAGAGCATCAAAGAATGGTCCTCTCAAAGTACTTTGTCTCTGGTTTTACTTAGGTTCAAGTGTCAATGGAACAGACAATCACCAGATGCTTTCTCCCTCAGAAATCCCTTGTGTCTGTCCACTAATGTACTTTATAGCATAAAGGAAGCCAATGTGAATAGGGATTTGTAGAGCTAACTAGCCCCTTGCTTAGTCTTTATAATTTTTGCTTTTTTGTCCCATTTTCAGTATTACCATTATGTAAGAACAATGGAATGGGATTATATTGCACAAGTCATTTTGATTTCTCCTCTAAAAAGAAGTAGGGCTTTAACAGGTAAGTCTCAAAATATATTTCTTAGAAGTATAATTGGCAAATATTCATGAAGAAAATATTCAACATTTCTGGTCATTACAGAAATACAAATTAAACCAACACTGAAATTTCATTTTACTCCAGAAAGAATGGCAGTCATTAATAAATTAAATAATAACAAATGCTGGCATGGCTGTGGAGGAAAAAAACCCTTCTACATTTAATGCAAACTAGTATAACCACTATGGAAATCACTATGGAGATTCCTCAAAAAAACTTAAAATACAAATTTCATTTGACCCAGCTATTACACTTCTAGGTATCTTCCTGAAAGAGCAAAAGACATCATCAGTGATCCATACACACCCATGCTTCTATCAGCACAATTCATATTATCTTGGATGTGGTCTATATGTCCATCAGCAAATGATAAGGAAAATGCGTTACTGATTCACAATGGAGTATTACTATGCTGTAAAAAATGAATAAATTTAAAACATTTGTAGGAAAATTGATGCACCTTGAGTCCATAATGTTATCAGGAATGCAAGTTTAAAAATCATTTATGAAACATAAGCTTACAAAACTCAAAATATAAATAAATCTAAGAGACAATAACAAGAAGTGAGATAGATCTTTGGCAAGTGAGAGTGGGCCTAAGAGGTGTTGAGAGGAGGGGAAGGGAATACAAAACGTTTAAGATAGATTTAGTACAAACTATCTGTAAAGAATGTATTCATTATGTACTGCAAACATGTACTAATAAAAAAAGAGTCAAAAATCTATTTGGATTATATATTAGATTTTTCCTTTTCTTTCCTCTTCTCTGTTCTTGCAACTATCTTTTCTACCTGTGTTTTATACATGTTGGTTATAGAAGTTTTCTGATTTTAAAACTTGTTTGCAAATGGGAGCATTCAGAAAGGAATGGAAGAGGGCTGGTAAAGTGTGAAGGGAAAATTGAAGAAAGACGGAATTCCTGGCCCCTTGTTTACAAGTTTAATGACATGAAAAATGGATTCCCCCAGGACTACCTGATTTCCGAGGGAAAGGAAGATCAAATAATGATTTTACTCTGTATAGGGAGATGGTGATAGGGCAAGAGAGACTGCATTTTCTTTTTTAACTGCATGTTAAGGGAAGTCACTTAAGTGCACTTACAGTGCAGTTGACCCCGCTCTTCACCCCAGACCCCTTGGTTAGTTATCAACCCACTTAAAGGACGTAAAATGGGAACAGAATGAACAGGACGAATTGGAAAGTAGGACAAAAATTAACTGGCAGTGGTCATCTGGAATCTGGCTGTCTAACAGCTCGTGAGAAAAGTAAACTGTGATAATTGTGTGACGTTCTTGTAAGATTCCCAAAAATGAGCTATGGTTACTATGGAAACCTAAAGTGTACTTAAATCTACAGTGAGACCCAGATTGGGGTGGACATCTTCTCTGCTTCCTGGTTAGAGACTGTCTGTCAGCAGCTCAGTAAGTCTTCATTCACTCCTGCTCTTGTGGTTTTGTGACTGTCATTCTCAAAGCACTCACTTGCCGTATCAATAGTAGATAGTGTTCCTGAAAAGACCTGTGTGGTTTCACCACTAGCAATCTGTGGACAGGATGACCTACCTGCCTCAGGGGGCTCCTATTTCTCACCTGATTCACACACCTTGCAAAATGGCAGCCCACTACCCCTTCTTATTGTCGTTTAGGATAAAGTCAACAGGCTGCCGTAATTTCTCAGCTAACATTTGTTTTTTCCTTTCCTAGATCAAGCAAGGATCTGATTTTCTTTCAGGAATTATCGTATTGGTACAAACAGCTGTTTTGTTGGTATGATGGGGAAGAAATGCTATAGAGTTCATTTATTTGAATTTCATATTTTTAAAACTATGCTATACTTATTTCAGGTATCAGCTGTAAAGTTCATAATGTTAGGCTTATTGAGTTTTGTGGCATTAGCTCCACTGAGCTCTGGAATGTGTAAAGAAAATTAATATAACATTTGAAAAGTAATTCTTTAAAAATTATGAATAACATTCTATCATATCTTGAATTAAAGATGTGTTTTGAAAAATTAGCTTAAAAATATAAATTAGGTGCAATTGTCCAGTGAGATAGGAAACCCACTGCCTTGGTAATAGTCCTTTTTACTTGGGATGAAAATAACCCCTTCTTGGACTGTACTATGTCCAGCTATAGCTGTGTATTTTGTGAGGCAATGTCAGACATCTCTTAGAGGACAAAAATGTCACAACTGAGGATCCAAACAGAAATGTTCAAGAGATCTTGGTCAGGGAGGGCTTAGTGTGTAGATGCTCATTAAATATTTATTGAATTAATAAAACTGAAGAAACTGTTGAACGTTTTTAATGAGGAGGTTTTTGATTCTGGATCTATAAAACATGGAAAAGCAAAACATTCTTCTTAGAGGAAATTTAAGAACGGACATATCGGAGACCCCTGCAGTAGGTTTTAATCTCCTGCCAAGTGTTAGGCATACAGTGAGAAAGAAAAAAGAGCAAGAGACAGGAATTACAAGGAAATAGGGCTCTGGGGCAATCAATGTTCTCTGAGAACAAAGAACAAGAATCTCTAGCTCACCACTACTTATTAGCCAGTGCAGTGTATGTGTGTGTGGGGAGTCTGCTGCTTTTCCTGGGAGACTAAAAGTAGTGGTTGAATGGGTGCATTTGACATCACAAAGGAAGCAAGTTCAGATACATCTCCACACCTGGGTGCTTGTTCTCCCTGAATTGTCCTCAGCGGACCTCCTCCCGCTCTGTGAGAGTCACAGCCTCAGGGACCATCAAGATCTATCTCAGTGGTGACCAAAAGGAAGCAGGATTTTTGCATTCCAAAGCCAGCCCACAAGGCGGGGCAAGGAGGGCTTTGGACAAATGCTGTGTCAATTTATAATTTGTGGTCCCCAACAAGGACCTGTGCTGAGCTAAATGTCAGCCTCTACTGCAGACTTGCTTCTGGGGGCAACTTATTTCACCTCCATGGGCCTCAGTGTCCTCTCTGTAAAAAGAAGATGTTCAATGGTTTTCAAAGTATGATTTTTTCCTTTTTTAAAGCCCAGCCTTAAGACATTCTAGTATACACAATAGGTAAGTGTCAGCTGTCTTGGTTTGAACCTGGGAGGAGGCCTGGAGCCCTGCCTGCTGTGCTATCCTTTGGCCCTCACAGTATTTTGAAAGCCACCAGACTTAATGACCTGTTAGGTCCTTCTCCAGCTGTGAGACTGGAGGGCAGTGCTAACAATCAGTGTTGCAAGGCGCTGTCTGGACACCGGTGGGGAGCACTTGAGGACATATTTTAAGAAGTACTTCTTTAGAGTGTCGTCTTCTCCCCTCCAACCTACTTTCTGCCTTGCTGTCTCCGACCCAGTTGAAAGTGCCACAATCTATGTTGTCTTCCACTTCTGAAATATAGGAATTGTACAAGATTCCTCTTTCATCATACACATCCATTAAGTCACGAAATCCTCTCAGAATGGACCTTTGGATATTTCCCAAACTTAGCATTTCCTCCCTGGTCCCATTTCCATCCCCAAAATGCAGGTCCTTCATGGTGGACAACTACAGCAAAGCCTTCTGACTGTCCGTTCCTCCTGCCCGTGCCTGTACTTGTTTGGGTGTGCAGCTCTTTGGGTGATTAACCCTTATTCAGAATGCCTGAGACCAGGACTGTATCAGTTCTGGAACTGGGAGGGGTAGAATATGCACATAGAGATTAACCCTTGGACATCAGTAATATCTGAAAATCCAAAATCTGAAATGCTTCAAAATCCAGGAGAGTTTGATTGTCATGGTGCTCAAAAAGTTTCAGATTTTGGAGCATTTGGGGTTTGGGACTTTTGCAGTAGGGATGCTTAATCTGTGTCCTGTAGTTTTATGCCCTCATCCCTTGGGCTATAGTGGTTCTCCTTCATAATTCATTCACCCCCTCTTTCCTGTAGCTAATTTCTAATCTTTCTTAAAGGCTCCATGTGGCATCCCTGTAGAAAACCTTGATGATCCCTGTCTGAGCAAAGGGGCCCCCAGTCTGTCTCTCAGGATTGCACATTGCTACCACCTCATGTTAAAATTATCTAGATGTGTCTATGTCCTTCACTACATTACAGTTCATTGGGGTCAAATCTTATTTCTGTTATATTTCATAATGCCTAGCGCTTGGTACGTACTAGGCTTCAGTAAGTGGCCCAGATGGAATTCTCTCTGGTCTCCACACATCAGCCTGTTGATTCAGTTTCACATGAATCAGTCAAGAGATCAAAGTGACCTTGGGGTGGGGGGTAAGCACTGTGTTACATAAAGTATAATAGTTTCAAAAAGAAAACCATTTTAAAAACATAAAATAGCATTCGTTCTATTATAGTTTTATCATAAAGATTTTTAGTGTTTTAATAGCAAGATGTGCTTTATCTCTTAATAATCTACATCATTTAATTAGAGAAAAGGCACAAGTAAAGAACGTTGGATAAACTCACTCAAGTAAACCTTTGGGTCTTTTGAATAAATTTCCGTGTGTTCTCTTGTGCGTACCTGGGGTTCAGGGAGGGTGAATGCAGTGGGGTCCCTGAGTCCTGGCACACTTAAGAATCTCAATTAGCAAAAACACCTTCACCATATCACTCTCTCCCCTTGCCTGGGACCAGGCTGCCTCTAGCCCGTATGGAATTTTGTGTGAATGGCAAGGGAACCATTCTGGGATGATGCGCTTTTGTGCTAAGAAAGAGGTGACTGTCCTTGGGCAGATGACCTCAGGGGAGGTACAGCTGGATTTGAGCCCCGTTATCAGACACTTGTGAAATGCAGACTTACCCTAACTAATGCAAACCAAGAGCTGCACATTTCTCCTTGCCCCGAAGGGCAATTAATTGGCGGCCACCAACCACGCAGGAAAAGAGGAGTCCTGGTCTTGCTGATGAGAGATAATACTTTCTTGTTAAGCCTATCTTGCCATTCTGATGGGGCCTGCTGGTGGTATTCTGTGGTGCTTTCTGAGCTCCGACCCAGGGAAATCCCTTCTTTGTCACTTTGGATAGCTCATTTTGCTAAGTGACAACTGAATCTGTCACAACAAAAGCCAAACAAGATGGTGATCTCCCACGTGCATGTGCGGTGCCTCTTCCTTGTGATGTACTCTGTGATGGGCATTCTTCTGCGAGCAGTTAATTATTGGTCTTCATGCAGAAAATGAATGTGACATTTGAGACAGATGTTTATTGTTTGTTACACATGTACATTTCCAAAACTGCAGCTACAGGTAAAATTGGTCAAAATTGTCATCATAAAGCCCTCCATGTGTATGTAGAGGGTCCTGCTCTGGCCCCTGACTCATACAAACAGCACACCGATGTGGTCATACACACACCCTCAAACCTTTCTCTTTATTGGCGTGTTGGATGGAATTTCTTCAACAACTGTGCTCAGGCTGAAACAACTGCTGAGTTCCACCAGGGGCTGCTGTTGAACTTCTAAAAAAGATCATGTTTCAGAGGAGAAGGGCCGGGAGTGGTGAACGGGGAGGGAGGGATGAAATGGGGGAAGAGGCAGGAAAAAAAATTCTTGGATGAAAACCTGACATTTCTGTCTGAGGTGAAGCATGCTTTGCTGATGCCGCACATGGAATGTTCCGGAAGTGTCAGTAATGAATACTTCTATCAGAAATCTTCATATTCTATATCTCTACTTATCATACCCCTAGGAGAGTCATACAAAGACATAGCTGTCAGGGTCTAATTTTGGATCTGAAAACTATGGCGGTTGTCAGGCATCTTCTCCCTTGTGTGATATTTATCTTCTCTCACAAACAAACTGAGTGCAGGGTGTTTAATTAATTTCCAAGTGTCTCCCATGGTAATTTTCCCTCTAATATATTAATACACTGATTTAAACCTTCATTCAGAGGCAGGCTTTTGGTTGAAAATCACTAAAGGCTTAGATGGTGTTTAGTGTTATCAATAAGCTACACATTCATCGGTTTGCAGGGAATCAATAAAGTTGCCCTTTCCTCATTTTTATTTTTAGAGGCATCAATGGGATTTTAATTCTTTTAAGTATATTAAGGAAATCAGGGGTGAGCTGATTTTGTTATTTTTCTTCTTCTGATTGGAGGCAGTTCTTAGGCTGTTTCTCTTATTGCTTATGGAAGAGTTACTTCCAGAAAAGTTAGTATTTGGTAACAGGCAAGTAATATTTTTCTTTAAGTAGTCCCTGTCAGAAGAACTTGATTTTTTAAAAAAAACAGAGTTTCTAGAAATAAACCACTGAAAGAGACATACCCTGGAAATATACAAATCAGTTTGGATCAACAAGTGAATGGATCTTTTTCCCTCTTCCAATAGCTTTTTCCATAGAAAATGTGGAATAAAAAGCAGAATGAAAATTGTAAAGGTAACAGGAAGTTGCAGATCCAATGCATGTTTCTTAAACACCATATTTTAGAAACAAATGGTTACATGTTAATTAGCTAACATTCATAATGTATATATGTGTATTTTCTAAAACATCATGCTATACATGATAAATGCATACAATAGTATCTGTTAGCAAAAAGAAATAAACAAAATTGAGAAGAAAAACCCAAATGAAAGTGAAAGTGATATCTTTCATAAGTCATATTTGGAAGAGTTTTATTTATTTTGGCAATGCTTATGTCTTTAATATTATTATGCTCTCAGGTAAAATATTGCCTCAAATTTCATAAATATCTTTTCTCAATTCACCTTTAAGATATTTGATTACTGGGGTTATAGGGTATTCCCTGAAGAAATATTTATCTTTCTCTGAAAAAGACATTTAAATATTGAAAAATCATGGCAATAAGAGATAAACACCTACCATCTTCTATGAGGCTTTTAATTCTTGGCAATTAAAGGTAAAATCCTTGGAAATTTGTGCAACTCTTTCTTCTTTTAGGTCTGAGTATATGTGTGTCTTTTTTTTCATGTACTGGGATTTATTCTCATCTCCCCCCAACCCTCAGCACTTGTGATACAAACATTTTTTCCTAGATACATTAGAAAAATTTAATAACCAAATATCTAGTGGGAAAGGAATTTTTAAAGTTCAGCTGCTCTGTTAATAATTTGTATTTTTTCCTCTCCTGCATGTTATATGTAAGCACTACAAAAATCAATCTTTTAAATACAGATTGATTCTGACAGCTTTTATTTTATGTGATTTCCAAGGATTGGTATAGAAACGCTTCTTAATTGAAGTAGTTCTCCTTTTTTGGTTTTTATTTTATTGTCCTTTACTTCTTGACATCTTGTATATTAAATCAGAGGCTGTTTTAGAGACATAAAATGACAGCTCTCTCAGAGCCCCGTGATTCTGGATCCTGATAGATCTCAAAGCAGGCAAGTCACTCTCGCAAGCCTCAGAGAAGCTTCCGGCGGGATGGGCGCGTCACCTAGAAACAACGTAAACTGCGGGTTAATCACCCAGGATCGGCTTGTGTCAATTCCCCGCCGCCCTGCATCCAATTGAAGAGGGAAAAACCAAGAAGCATCTTTTCTTTGCTATTTAATTTAACAGAATCTGAGCTCAACTTGAGTTTGAAATTATATTTCCCATCAGCCGGGATGGAAAGGCCACTCATGTAATTTAGTAGTGTGTTGTAAAGAAAAATCAAAGTGTCCTCCTGGAATATTTCCCCCATTGAATCTTCCTCTGATGAGAACACATAAAGAACACATAAAGTGAACCTGGTGTGGCACAGGCATGCACAGAGAACCCATTTGTTACGCGGAGATTCTGAGAAAAATGCTGTTTGTGTTACTGTGATGTTTGGGAGCTAGAAAAGGGTTATTTAATGAAAATGTATTTATATCGGTCAGTAGAAATACAAATGAGATGACACAAAATTATGATAGCTCTGTAATGAACAGTGCAACAGATCAGACCCATGCTCCTCAGAGGTAGAAAGCAAACATTGTATATTGGGAACGGTAACAAATTGAGTATTCTACATTTGTTTTTCAGTTCTACCTAACTCTTTATAACTTCACAATGTAAGATTCAGAAATTGGAGCCAATTACCATAATACGTGGTGGTTTGGTGGGAGCATGTTCTACATCAGACAGTTAAAAGGTTTTATTGCTATTAGGAGCATGTTAATGCCCTTGATAATGTCTCTACTTGCTTTGTAATGTCTCTTGTTGAAGTATAGAATTCTTTTATCTTCTTATTACATTATGCAAAAACTTGAATTGAAAAGATATTTGCAGGAACATTTAAAGTAGTGCATCAATCAGCTTCAAAGAAGAGAAAATGTTCTTGGAATAGCTTATAAAAGGATAACTGTCAGTTTTATTTTGGATGAACAAAGGCGGCAACGTAAAAAGCACTTTATTGTAAAAGCATACTGTGCAATTCAATAAATATGCCATATAAATATAAAAGAGAAGAAAGTTCATAATTATCTTATGACTTCAATGTAATTTAAGTAATACTTTTAAAATGAGTCTAGTAGTGAAGAGCTCTTTTTCTTCAAGGTTCCAAGTTCTAGCCTCTAAATCCTCATTAGGTGATAACTTAACTCTCTCTGATAATGTAAGAATCTGAATAGATTAGTCATGGTCCTGTTTTTAATATATCTCAGAAAGATGCAGAAAGGTGTGTGTGCGTGTGCGTGTGTGCGTGTAGAAAGCGTTAGCAAACATTCTAACAACCACTTAATGGTATAAGCTTTTCAGAATGATTTGTTCTTATCTGCACAGTACTCAATTCTTTCTCATGCTGTCAGTGATGCTATAAGACAATTTTGAATTTAAATGTAACTGTATTGTAACTTGAAACAGCATTTCCAAGTGTTCTGTTAGGAAAATCCATTAGCAGTGTAATTTCAGGACTTTCAAAATCAGGGATGCTTTGTTATTATGCACATAAGGATACTTATACTTTCCTCTAATTAGAAATATTTTTCTTATTCTAGGAAGATGATTTTAAAACTGAAGATACTAATTATACAAACATTTTTCAAATATGTTTCCTGGGTTATTAACCTGATAAATGCTACCATGATGACTCTTTTTGATAAAGTTTAAAAATCTGCAATGTGAACTGTCTATTTAAGGAATATGTTTCAATCCAGCACATAGAAAACACATAAAATTTCAGAATAGGAAAAAACCATCCACAGAACTCAGTGTTTTGGTGACATGTGTTTCTATACACACAGACATTTATGTGGGCATGGACACTCATCTCCTGCGTGTGGAAGGCCCTTGACAAATATTTGTTGATAAAGGTTAGAATATAAAAAATTCTAATCCATAAAATCTTTCTTCTGTTTTGTGACCTTACCAAGGATGCTAATAATTTATTGAACACAGTAATACAAATTTTCTTCCAGGTCAAGTCTCTTCAAGATTTAAAAATACTTCATTTGAAGTCAAATAACTAGGCTAATTCACTTTTTCATTCCAATGTTGCTTATAAAATAATATTAATGATGTTACATTTCTAAGAATCATTTATTTTAAAGCTATAAATATGGCACTTGATAATAAGACATGAATTCATAACTTTATTTATAATACCATTCTGCAGGTGACATTTCTTATGACCACTGTACATGAAGCTTAATTCTTTGAAATAATTTTTCCCTATTTGGGAAATATGCAGACCCTCTGCAGGAGCAGCACTGCGCTAGCTCTGGTCTCTGTGGTACCCCATTTTTTCCTCGCTCCTTTCTCTTGGTCTGCTTGGGAGGGCTCTCATTTTGAAAGCACAAGGAAAATTAACTCATAAAAAAATTTAATAACAGAACTTCTGAGATTTCAGGAACCTAGAATTCTTAAGTTATTGAACTATGGGAAAAGCTGTAATTTATAACCAGCAACTTAGTATGTTGTACACATCTGTGTACTGTTTCAGAAAATAAAGATTGTTACCATAGCAACTGCCACATAATATGGAACATACGTTATTTTTGAGATGCCAGGCTTCGTGTTAAACACACACACACACACACACACACACACACACACACACCTCCCCCTCATGCCTATTCCTTGATGTTTCAAGGATTTCACCTTTTTTTCTATTTTTAAGGTGTTCTCTTTAGTGTTCTGTCATTTTAAATATTTTTTTAAAGTTTCTCATACTCTCAGAGTTTCTAAACTAAATTGATAAGTTTGCATAATACTGCAGTGATTTGGTGACTACTGCTAAGACATTTTCTCACCCAGTCTTACTTGGTTAATTTTTCAAGTTTTTTCTAGTTAATATAGCAACAGTATGTAGTAAGAACACATTTAATTACATTTGATACAACAAGTAAATGTTCCTGGTAACAGTTTATTTTTTGGTGCTTTGAGGATTTTATACTGTATGATTATTGTGGCATTTACCATTTTGAAAAATTAAAAATGTTACATAAATGTGTACGTCATATTTACTTTCACTTGAAGTCATCATTTAGATGCTATTTAGCATTTTACTTTGACAAAGTTTTACTCCTTCAAAAGAGTAGATTTTCAGTGTTTTGTGGCAAGTGGTAATGCCAAAAAGTCAGAAAGGTGAGAAATAATTCTGAAGTCTCAATTTAGAAATCCTGCTAGATTTGTATGCAGAGCAATGAATCAGTGAAAGGAAGGAGGTAATAATATAAAAATAGGGCTCATCTAATATTGCTGAACAAGAGATTGGAATATCCAACTGGTTTAGAATAAAAGTCTGAAAGCAAATTTGACATTAGAGCAATGGTTTCTAGCTCTTACTGTGTCTATTTTTGTGGACACATTTGATATGATAGGATTTCTTGAGAATGGTGATTTTGTCATCCAGATTAAATGTATTATTGCCATTACTGACGTATTTTATTGGGTTAGATGTTTCCTGGGGAAGTATGGGCAGAATGCTGGGTACTGGCTTTCCTGAGACACAACTACCTCTGTATCTTCAGAATGGTTCTACATCATAAAAATGTACTCTATCCGTCCTAAAAACAAAACACTTCTGGTGGAAAATGGCAGAATGAATAATACTCTTCCTTTCTTTAAAAAAGAGCATAATAGTTTAATCAATAAGCACTTATTAAACATCTACCATGTGCCAGGCACGGTTTTGGGGATATAAAGATGGATAGGAGAGCTTCCTTGTCTCCAGGGGACTCACAAATCTAATCAGGGAGTGAAGCACACCACTCGCTAGCACCGTGATCTGTATGTTGTGGCCTGATTTTCCACAGACCACACTGGTCAACAACAGCAACAGTAATCATAGCTAGCAGTTGTAGAACACTTACTTTCTGGCAAGTGCTTCAGGTGCATTTCGTGATTTAACCCACGCAGTATTGCTTCGAGGGCTTCACTGGGGTGAAACTGGGCTTAAACAGTTTGAGCAAGTTGCCTACAGCTATACCGTGTGGAGTTAGGACGCTCAGGCCCCTCACGCCCGAAACGAAGAGCTTTCGCATCTGAACTGCTTGTCTCGTCTGCACCGCTATGTCTTCATCCTTGGCACCTTTTCTCCTACCAGGCTGTATAGTAGCTGTCTGAGTGGCTTCTTGGTCATCACTTTGCTCCCATAGTCCATTTCCTGCTTGTGAGAACATAAATCAGGCCCAGTGTCTGTCCTGCTTGGACCTTCCAGTGGCTTCCCATTACACTGAAACTATAGTCCAAGCCATTTCCATGGCTTACAGAGCCCTGAGAGCTGGTCACCTCTTTACCCCTAAAACTTCACCCAAACTGCTCCATTATACTTTACACCAAGAAGCAGCGCACTTCTGTAAAGGACCAGATGGTAAACATTTTTAGATTTGCAGGCCATGCAGCCTGGACCGCAACCACTCAGCTCTACAGTTAGAGCAGAGAAGCAGCCACAGACGTTAAATGGGCAAACGAGGGAGTGAGTTGTGTTCCAATGAAACTGAGTTTACATACACAGGCAAGAAGCTGGCTACGACCTACAGCCCATAGCTTGCTGACATTTGTTTCTGACTTACTGTACTATTTTTCATTTTGTCCCTCCAGTGTGCCAAGGAACTCCTACTTTAGAGTCCTCCACTGTCTCTGGACTTCTCCGGCAGGTTAGCTTCTTCTCCATCGTTGGACCATCACTGTGACCAAGAGACTGTTTGGCTGCCATATTGAAGGGATTCCAACCTACCCATCTCTACACATCATTATGCATTTTATTTTCTCCATAGCTTTTATGATAGGGAAAAGCTCGCTCATTTGTCTCCTTCTTGTTTAATGTCTGTGTCCCTTCTTTATGGTAAGCTATGTCTGAAGAAGACTCTTGTCTTGGTCACAGTGTTATTTCTGCCAAACAGATCAGAGACTGTGGCACAGAGAAAAACTGTTTTAGCTGAAGGAGTACAAACCTTTCTTAATCAAAAGCTCAGGCTTTTAATTATTGCTCAGCACTTCCTTTCCCTAAAAACAAAGTCACACCAATGAGGATTTGAGGGATTTATCAGACTGGACTCACAGACCTTTGTACATTGGCAAAGCTCCAGCTGCACATGTTTTTGGTTGATCCAGGGAACTTCTCTCCTGAGCATGAGCAAGGCTGATGTCTGGGCCCACGTTACTTGCTGTGTCTTGATTTCCCTTATGCTGTTTGTCGGTGCCTTTGCTGACACTGCTACCGTACTCCGTGGTGGCATCACTCCCAGCAGGCTCCTCTGTCACTTCTACCTCGTAGCTCTGCACCCTCTGGCCATCTTGGACGTCTGTGCCCCACCTCTGGGAACCGCCAGGTTCCGCTTGCTCCTCTGGGGCCTGGTGTGCCTCTGCTGATGGTTTCCCTGTCCAAGCACCGCTGCCTTCGACAAGAACCTGAGCGTTCGGTGGTGGCCATTGCCTCCAGCCCCGCTGGATGCTGCCACCTGGAAGAGCCACGTAGCCTCCAGTCGTCATGGGGTGGAGGTGAGATGCCCTCCTTTCTGGTTTTCCCTTAATAGCAGTGATTCTGAAATACTGCTGTTTGTACCCCTAAATTCAAGAACTTTCAGTCTTTGCTTACCACCATCTCCTTAAACGTAATAGCTGATACTTACACAATGCCTGTGGTGCGGCTGCACTGTAGGGAGAGCTTTACACAAGAGTTTGTATAATCTTCACAACAGATGTGAGAGAGGAGCACCATCGTCTTCATCTCCTCTGAGGACAGTGAGGTTGGCTGACTCACTCAAGGCCACCAGTAAGTGACAGAATTGACATCTGAGTCCAGGCTACTGGCTTTGGAATCCGTGCTCCTAATCAATACTCTGTGCCCAAACACAGAGCTCTGGTTGTCTGCAGGCACAAGTTGCACTGTATGCACTATCCATACATTTGTTCTGTGGGTGGAAGAGTGCTTGAATAGTTTCATCCGGCTTAGTCAGTCTTCTGGGACTCTGTCATGCATGCTGGTCACCCAATCTATGAAGAAATGAAAGGCTTAGACATGTGTCCATAGGGATAGACGCAAGAAGCGGACACTACACTGTGTCCTAGATCTCTCTTCCACTGTGTTATGCATGATTGAGATTGAAGATGTCCCCCCAAAGGCTCGTGTGTGTGTGATTTTGGAAGGTGATCTGGATCATGTGGATGTTATATTCATCAGTGAGTTGCTGTTAGGAGGTGATGTCCAGTTGGAAGAAGCTCCAGCTGGGTCACTGGGAGTGGGACCTGGAAGGGTAAGTCTCCAACGCTGGCTCGTCCCTTTTCTCACTGATTCCTGGCTGTCTTGACACTACAAATCACGTGCCATACAAGACAGACGAGAGACAAATCGGGGGAAAGAGAATGGGCTGGATCTTGAATAGTCTTGACCTATGCTAAGATTTTAGATTTAGATTTTATTTTGTAGAAAGTAAAGAGGTAGGAAGTTGGGGGAATTAGTAACAATATTAACAGATGACATCTAGATATAGAAGAGGATTCTACTATTCATTTCATAGTGTGAGAGTTTTCAATCTATGATTCAAAGTTCACCTGATGTCTATTCGATCTGTGGGTAGTTGTGGACTAATCCATTGAAATAGTAGGGACAAGACTCTCCTGTCATGGCTGTAATGTAAACTAGTTACTCACAATATCCCTTGTCAAAATCAGCTCTATTTTCCCTACACCTTGTGATAAAATTTTGCCTCTTTATAACTGATCCAATTCTCTGCTCTGGCAGGAGTAGATATAATCCTGTGTTCAGGAGTATATATAATCCTGTGTATTGGCCCCAGGGAGACACTCCAAGAAGTTCTAGAAGTATTGCTTTACAGAACCCCACTCATGCAGAGGACATCACAGCTGATTATCTTGAATGGCTTTACCCAGATTAATCAGCCTTCTGGGACTCTGTCTTACATCCTACTCATTTCCCCTCTAGGAAGAAGTGAAGCACAAACCCTTAGTCTAGGAAGCTACCTACCAAGCATGGTCATCTCTATCAATGCTGGATATGTTCGCATTTTCATGTACACCTGATTAGACACTTATTTATGCTTCACTTTCCTGACTCTCTCAAATGGGCACATTAATGGAATTCCAAATGGCATCACAGTGCTGTAAGGGAAGTATGTTTCCCCTTAGGAGCAATATGCCTGTTTGAAATTAATGAGTCTCTTCACCCAAGTACTTTTGAATGTGGTCATCTCTTATGTTAGAGAAATATTTAGACATATCTGATTTATGCCACAGCAGAGACCTTAGTCCTTTGGCATGCTTGTATAAGAGTATGGAAGGAAAGCAACCCAATCGATCTGTTCTACTTTCTGTCTGTTCCCATGCCATGCCAGCTGCTCCCCTGTCTGACCAAGGAGTGAGAGAAAAGAGAGGAAGGAATGACTGCCAAGGCACAAGGGGAGTGTATTCCATAGGAAAGTACCAGGTACCTTAAAGAAGCTTCTGAGTAATATGAAAAAATGATCAGTCGGAAGAAATAGTCACCAATCTTATAACCTGTTTCCTGTTTCCTCAGGGTCAATCTAGAAACACTTCTTTATTCCTATAATTTTCCAAGTTTCAAAACAGGGTTGTTCTCAGATGAAGACTTCAGTGATTGCTTGATATAAAACACATAAAAACCAGCACTTTTGTTGGCATAAGGGGTCATGTACCTTGGAGAGATTTGCACCTAATCCTCTTCTCTCTCACCGTGCACCTCACCATCTCTCACCTATAGGATTTTGACAAATTTGATGTGAAAATTCCTGCCCTACCTCACCCATTCATTCTGACATTTGCTTTAAGAGTATAGCTTAAATGAAAAAAAATGGTAAAGAAGCATTTAAAGGATGATCAGTTTTGTCTTAATAATGAATTACTCTAGACTTCCCGTACTTCCCACTGGAAATGATACGACTTCTTCAAGATAGGGCAAAAGATATCAAAATGCACTGGTTCTTGGAAGCATCCCTCTCGAGGCTCTTTGTCTCTTTCACTCCCTCAACTCCCCCAGTTACTCCCATAATGTGCTATTCTTTTTTCAAGAGGGGTAAAAGGATCCTTTTACTTAGCACTCATTACTGATCTATTTCAAGTGATGAGGGTTGGATATCTATCCCAGAACCACATGTAAGTGGAAACCAACTTAGGACCATTTTTAGCCTAAGTGTAAAATTTCTGGAGAACCATAAATGTAAAACTTTGTCATCACCCACATTTACAATTAAAAAAAAAAAACAGTTCATTTGATGAAAGATGGAGGGCGACAAAAGACAGGAAAGGGGAGAAGGGAGGGAAGGAGGAGGGAGAGGAGAAGATGCGGAATAGCGACGAGCTAGGGAGGTGGAGATGGTGGCCACTTCTTCACCGCTGTTTGCTTCCACCTGCAGTATCTCTTATTTGTGAGTGTCCCTCACCTGTTGCTCAGCATTGCTCCAGTCCTGCCCTAACGTGACCGCTGAGCTATTGGATGCAAGCTCTCGGCTAGTGAGGCACTATAGAAAGGTCCTCCACCTCTCAGAGTGCATCTGCTCTAAATCCACCTCTGCTTTCAAGGAAGGTTGCTATGCTATGGTGTTCCTCCTCTTTTGGAGAAATATTTTCTGTGAATCAAAGAGAAAAATAGAAATTAGAAATACTTGGTCCTTCCTTGAGGTTCTAATTTTCTTCCAAATATTTTTGAGAAGTACTTTTTGTTCTTTAAGAATTCATCCCAGGTGTGCAATGTCTCCTATGCTTTAGTTATTTATGCACCTCTTTCATGCTACTTGGGGCCGGGGATATAGCTCAGTGGCATAAGCACCTGCCTGGCAAGTGCAAGGTCCTGAGTTTGATTCCTGGTATTAAAAAAAAAAAAAAATTACACATGATACTTACATACCATCTGTGCTGTTTCCCTTAATATTTTAAAATCATCTCAAATTGAGTAATTTGACCTTATTTTAAGTCATAAAATTAACAAAATTACAAGTGTGCTACATTTTTAAAAATAAAGATAAAATATTAAGGTATGCTGCAAATAAAAGTATTTCACCAGCAGTAAATGGTCATTGCTTGGGTAATACCATTCTAGGAAATGGCCTTCTTCTGGTGTATGACTTGAATACAAACTGAAGACCTGATGAAAATTTATTTGCCATGCAACAAAAAGAAAAAAATGGGGAAAGTGGTATGATAGGGAGTTGAAAGAATCTATGGGCCCCAGGATAAATTTATTAAAAAATAAGAATTTTTCAGTATAAATTACCCTCATAAAATATATACTATATTTTATATCCTGGTTTTGAGTGATGAAGTTATTGTAAGTCTGTAATCCAAATATGACTATTCACAAAGCATCACACACAGTATGTTGTTTTCTCATTAGCTTCATTTTTTATTTTTTTATTTTTTTATTTTTTTTTATTTTTTTTTGGTTTTTCTCCGGTACCGGGAACCGAACTCACGACCTTGCGCTTGCCAGGCAGGCGCTTTGCCGCTGAGCTAAATCCCCAGCCCCTCTCATTAGCTTCAGCTGGTGATTCTAAGTAACATTTCCTGACGGTGGTATAGGCCATTTTCCTATATGTGCTAATTCTTAAATTAACAAGATTTCTGTGATTTAAAATATCACAATACTTAATGATACTCTCAACTTAGCACCTTTGTGATACTCAGGAATAAGACAAATAAGGTTATACTGTTAGTTTATGGCTTTCTGTTCAGCATAGAATTTCCTCTGCAGATTCCATGGTAAATAGAACAAAAGATGAGTTTCTATAATTCCTGTTTTCTAAGAGTGTCTTCTGGTGACTCATTATTTGGAGATAGCTGTGTACAGAAAGGTCAGGAAAATAGAAAGACATCATTAATTGTGTAATTCACGGTAATACTAAGTTTTTTGTTGATATGCCTTTTTGTATGAATATTTTTTCTGGAAAAGCCTGAATGGAATAATTTTCTTTTTCCTCTAGTTTTCAAAGCTCACTGGTACAACACAATGCATACGCCATTATAATCATGATTATCCTGACTTTGGGAAAGCAAGGTATCAAGTAAACATGTTATACAGAGTCTTATGAAAACTTTGATTTTGGTGTTTGAGGATAATAAAAGGATTCCTTTGCCCTGTAGAAAAGAATTCTTGAAAATGAACCAACAAATGGACCTAGCCCACAATTACCTATCTGAGACTGTCTCTGTGAAGAATGACATGCCTTCAGCATGAAGAAGGTACAAGAAAAAGATGTGTAATTAAGGTGAGGGGAGATCAGAAACTGGAGCCATTAAAGAAACTGTGATATTCGGAAAACACTGTACAAGAGATGTGAGCGAAGATCTCAGATCTGAGAGCTGAAAGGGAATGAACTAGTTAAACTCCCACTGCTCATTCACTCCCCAGGAGAAATGGCAGTCCTGCTTGACCCTACTCGCCACTTCATCTTTAGAAACAATTAAAACACGCAAGTATTTATGAATCACTGTGTATGTTGTAATCCTATTCTGAAAACAAACATTGCCTTGTACTTTAGCTTCTCAGTGCTGGTTATGGTTGGGACTCTGGGGTGAAAGCCCTTCAGCGTGAGCTCACTGCCCCTACCCAGACGAAGGGATGAGCCTCGGGGAGTGTGCTCTGTTTGCCTGCAAGCTGTTGCCTGTGCCAGTGAGCATTTTAAGAACCATTCAAATTAAGTTGAAAATTTGTAATTATATTTTCCCTTTTAATTGTAACTTATGCAAATGTTATATTCCAGCTGTACAAATAATTTTCTCTTCAGAATACAGCATTCACATTAAATCTAGCATGTAACACCCTAATACAAAACTCTTCCCAGGCTGTAGTTGCAGCTTTAGAAAGTGACTTGGCTTGGTTAGTTATAGCTTCTGTTGTTGCTAATGTGCACTTAAGTATAGACTGCAAAGTGGCCAAAGAGAAGGAAGACACCTTTGCTATAGTTTGCTAGAGACAGTTTATGAACAGAACACATAAAACAGGGGCTGGGGATTTAGCTCAGCGGCAAAGCTCCTGCCTGGCAAGTGCAAGGTCGTGAGTTCAGTTCCCGGTACCGGAGAAAAACCAAAAAAAAAAAAAAACAAACAAACAAACAAAAAAGAACACATAAAACAGCAAAGCAAACAAAGAAAACAATAGCACAAAGTCTAAGAAACCTGTATATTCACTAAGATAGATATTGCATCCTGCAATTGATGAGTTCAGCTTCAGTGCATTAGTTACAGGAAGGGGTTGTATATGACTCATTTGTTAATTGTCATGCATTTTATACCATTTAGTGCAAACAGAAATTGACTATTTTCCACTTTCAATGAAAATTTAGCTTGGGGAAATCACGTACGAAATCACTAGAGTCCTTTACCTGAGAGTGGAAGATGCATAAATTGTTTTAGAAACAAGGGCATGCACAGTATTTAAGGGGTCACATGTACCTGAGAGGGAGCAAAAATTTAAAACCCAGGGAGCAAAAATTTAAAACCCAGCATGTTGCTATTATTCGTAAAAGGTGCACTTCACGTAAATCTGGGAAGGTTTTCATATTTTTAGTATGGAAATAGGGGGAACTTTGATTTACTTTAATCCAGCTGACTGCTGATCAGGTTTTTGTAACGGTTTTCTGTAAGCAATGGAAGAGATGAAAGAAGAAAGTTTATTCAGATAATTCAAAACCTTGCTGATAAACCTGGCACACTTCTGGAACAAGCATGATTATAATAAAATAACTTGTGCATTTTTATAGGCCTAACAGAGAGTCCAACACTTTATTTCTCAGTTGGGCAAATTGAGATTTAGTGAGGTTTAGTGATTTGTTTAAAATCACACATCTAATAGTGATCATAATGTGTTTGGAACCTGGGAGGTCTAACTACTTGTTCTTTGTTTTTCCAAAGCTCTGTCATTTGAAAGCTGGACCATTAAAAGTTCTGCTTCTTAACCGAGGGTTCTTCCTACACTTGCCCGTGAAATTAACTTTGACTTCTTGGAAAGTTTTCTAGGTTTTTAAACACATAGGTCCTAGATAGAGATCGGAAGGGTTTGTTGATCTCTAATTATCTCTGCTAAGTTAAAATTGATCTTTAAATGAGAGAAAATCCGAGGCAAAGATCCCATAGCCTTGAAAATGTGTTGTAAATCTATGTGCTTCAGGTCAAAGAGCAAATAATTAAACGTCCAGATTGATTCCGATAGTAAAAGGGCGGAACAAGGGAATGCTGAAGAGTAAATTCAGCAGTGTGATGTGTGTCCTCAGTTTGGGAATGCTCGTGGACTGCGCGTTACTTACTGCTCTTGGTACACTCTAGTTATAGATAACTATAAATGCCACAGCCCCTTTACTTAAAGAGAATTTTGGGGGCACCTATGGCAAAAATTGATAATAGTAGGGTTGGTGTGTTGTTCCATGTGCATGATTTTCTGCAGATGAGTGTAGAGACGCTTTTTTCTTTGTAAGATCATTCATTCATTAGTTTATGTGTTTATTGACTCATTCATAATGTATGTTTTGGGTACTTACTGTGTGCCAGGCAATATTAGGTTTAACACTGTGTGTACAGTTTGACAGAGAAAATCAAATCATGCACCTAATGATTATTTATCATCTACATATAATTTATGATTTAATGGAACCAAAACTTCTTGGTTTTGGTCTCTAGTCCCACCCAAGAGGTCAGTTGTGCTGCCCATGTCCAAAACCAGACAGGTTTCCCTATATCTCCTGTGTCTCTCATTTAGCCAAATTAAGAAAAACTTGTAGATGCAGACTCTTTCTGCTGTGCATCTTACCAGATAGGCAGGCATGCACTGCTAAAGATGACAGTGTCTCCCATAGCAGGCTGCGGTTAAACGCACAAGCTTTGGACTTAGGTATGTATGGCTCATATCCTGGCTCCACACTCACTAATGAAGGTCTTATTACACGTTGAGTTTACTCATTAGTTAAATGAGTGCAATCTGGAAAGTTTGCAGTCTGATTAAATTTAAATAAATACAGATGGTTCTTGACTTACAATGAGGTTATGTTCGGATAACCCCCATTGTATGGTGAAAATATCATAAATCAAAAATGTACTTAATGCACCTAGCCTACCCTACATCATAGCCTAGCAACAGAGTGTACTGTCCTATTAGCTATTTACCCTGGTGCTCCATGACTGGCTGGGGGTTGCAATTCACTGCCCCTGATAGAATCTCCAGAAAGTTTCTACCACAGATTGCTACCTGGGGAAAAAATTAAAATTCACAATTTAAGGTACAGTTTCTACTGAATGTTACAGCTTTTGTACCTTTATAAATCTGGAAAATTGTAAGTCTAACCATGGTAAGTCAGGAACGATCTGTAAATGTTTGATAGCCTATGATAAGTAAGGTCAGACAAATGATCATTATTAGTAATATTTTGCTAAAACTTGCTTTTCTCTCAATGCTCATTTCCATTTCCAAGCCCTGCCTCTTGCCTGCCGTATTTCAGCCCTTGTGTGTCCATGGCATTATTTTCCTGTTGGTAGTGTAGCTTGAACTCCTCTGATTCCCTTCACTGGCTTTGATACACTAATGATTGTTTGGATTTCTAATGGTGGCAGTGGCAGAGCTGACCAAGCTCAGCTACGGATGCTTCCTGGAGAGCATTCGGAGGTACAACTAGCAAGAAAGTCAAGGAGGCCGGGGCTCCAGCCTTGAGGAGAGTGATCGTGGGGTATAAGACTCTTTGGTCTTTTCTCATGGTCCCCCTCTCAACTTCAGTTTCTATTTTCCTTTCTCCTTCCCTCCCCTACTCCTTTCTCCATCTTTCCCTGAGACATTTACAAATACGCAATAACTCTACAGTTCCTGACCAGGGTATTATCTTTATTAAGACTTTCAATTCTTGTGGATTATAGATTTTTTCATGACCTCTTCACTGCCCCAGGATACACCACTGCCATTTATTTATATGGTCTTCTGCATTGATGAAATGCAGATAAATTGAAAAATCTGCCTACAATTGTTGTCCTGAGGATATAGAGAAACAAGCATTTCCACAGTTAATTGTGTGTGCATTTTTAATCATAGCCTAATAAATTGTGCTTTTTTATGGCGCCAAGTCTGCTTTTGGAAAAGTCTTTGACTATGGACACCTTTGTTTCGTGTGTGGGCAGCTACTCCCCCTCAGAGTATATGCTAAAATGGGAGGAGAAAGCAATAAAATTGTGGAGCGGGGAGAATGAGGGTTTTTTGATTTAGAAACAGAGGAAATTCTTTCTTTCAGGCTTTGGAATCATAGTAGGAATTTAGGATAAGGAAAACCTACGCAAAGCTTTACAGCACTCTGGTGGACTAGAGTTCACAGCATAGCATTTTCTGCATCTCGCTGGCTTTCCTTCTCCAGGAGACAGGTCTCTACCAGAGCCTCTCAGCCTACAGGGCAGGTGGGAACCACTGAGGTGTCCATTCAAATGCCCGCCCGCAGTACCCGCTATCATGGATTGCGATTCGTTGGGTGAGTTGTGGCCCAGCGTCTGCGCTTACAGCCATCACACTTCTTGGAGTCTGCTGCCTCTTTCCTGGGTGTGGCTCCTGCTTTTGTCATTTTCCCAGGCTCAGCTAAGAAGCTGGGGAGGGCGAGTGGGCTGGCAGACAGACACAGCTGTGTGAGAGCTGTCTGTTCAAGCTCCCAGGGTGGCCGGATGCTCTATGCCATCAGGCTGTTGCTTAGGGAGGCACCTATGATTCCATTAATTATTTAGGGATCCAAAGTAGCCACCATTAATGAATGTGAATGTGTGACAGTGATCCTTATCAGAGTAACAGATGCAAAATGACAGTATGATACACACCACTTTCCCCCAGCGAGTCGCACACTATCAAGGTCTGTTGCAGTCAGTGAATCCAGATGCCTCCACACACTTACTGACCATGAAAGATCCTGCTTTCATTACATGAAAGAAAATAAGTTCATCCTGTCATCTTGCAGAGTTAAAGCAGGATCCAATTCAGCAGCTGGTAAGGCAGCATAAGTTGGTTTGCAATAATAATCCTGCTTCTGCTTCAGGATTGACTGAGGGAAAGTGTTCTATTGCATCTGGGCTTATCATTCCCTTTATATTATTTTTATGCTTTCCCAGATGAGATGGTTTACTCCTGCTAAGAAAGCCTCCAATGGACTAAACAAGTTTTATATACACACCATGTGAGAAGAAAGTGAGCTATTTTCACAGAAGGTAAAATCATTAAAACCGGAATAACAAAACTAAAGTTGACTGTGATAAAATGTGAAGCATAAAGCTCCTCAATAATATATTTCTAAAAATAAAGTCAGATTTCTGATATAAACCACAGCATACACAGCAGGCAATCCCTGCTCTTATTCTTGGAATTATACAACAGAAAAGCAAAAAACAAATTGAAGAGTTTCTACATTTTCAGAGAGAGAGATAGAGAGAGAGAGAGAGAAGCATAAGCCACAGACTCAACAGCACCTGCGCAGGCTGCCAAGAGGTGCTGAAACTGTGCAGGAGCTGCACAGGAGGAACCAAAAAGAAGCAAGCGCAGAAAGCCAAGAGATGGCAGATCCAGGAAGTGCCAGCAAAAATACTCAGGCTGAAGGTGAAGTGCTCACTTCAAGTGCGAAAGTTAACAAAGTTGTTTAGGAAATGACATCTACACGGCTGGTGTAGCAAGCTTCTCTCCTGGCTCGGCTCTGAGAAACACAGGAGAGGGCTGAATAAAGAATGCGAAGATGAGCTACATTTGCAGGAAGTCATCTATTTCTGGGATGGTAAAGAGGGGAACGGAGCCTGGAAGGCCACCTGTCCCTCCTCAGTAAAAGATCTCTTGAAAATATCTAGTTTTGGAAAATACAGTTCATTCAGTGATGAGATGTCTTTTAAAAGGTGCTGAAAGAAAGATTTTATATGAAAAAATGTGGCAAAGAGGAGCTAAATCAAACAGCAGATGGAGGACGCTCTCTCCTAAGCAGAGGAAAAACGTGTCCTTAACATTTGTTTTGTATGACATACATGTATGTTTATATGTGTGTTTGTTATTATATTTTCATCCTTTTATCTTAAAATAAAAAAAATTGTTTTGAATTGATATAAAAGCATTCTCAGTGAAGCAATCACCTTGATGAAAGAACACCACAAAGCAGAAATGTGTGAACACGCATGGGAGGTGAGGAGTTAATAGGGAATAGGAAGCATAAGCTAAAACAGGGGTAAGACATCCTGGGATAAAGACACAAATGGAAGAAACATGAAGGAAAGAGATGCTAAAAAAAACCAGAATGGGAATAGTAGACACAAAAAAGGAAATCTCAGATGCACTTGCTTCAAGTTTTAGAAGAAAAGAATGAATAGTAGGAGGAAATCCAAACATTTAAAGCTATAATTCAGGAACACTTTCTGATAATAAAATATGTAACTCAACATACTGAAAGGGAGGTGTAGGGGTGCCAGGAAAAATTGAGCCAGACTATAGAAGTATCCTAGTGAAATTACTGGACTCTAACAATTGCAGGACAAATTCTATGGGGCACAAAAGATGAAGTAAAGTTGTAGAGGAGAAAACCAATCAGACTACTCGTATTAGGATGTTCATATCCACTGCAACATTAAACGCCAGCAGGTCAAGGGGCAATGCCCATCAGGTATTCAGGGCAATAAATGTGAGCCGAGGATGTTGCAGCAACCCAAACTGTGCATGGAAAATTTCAAGGACACTCTTTCCGTGAGCTTGTTGTGAGTAAACAGCTCATAGGAGCTCTGCCCATCCAGTCATGGCCTGCCCAACTGTGGCAGGAGAACCGACAATAAACTCTTCATTTTTATTTCTGGGATGGAAACTTCTTATTTAAAAAATTTCAAAATGCACAGAAACAGAGAGGATAATTTAACGATTCCCACATTCCACTTGTCCAGCCTCAGCAGTTATCATGGCCAAGCTCACCCTTCTCTTGTTTCATCATCATTTTCTTCCCAGCCTCCAGCTGGACAATTGCTTATCACACCATTTCATCTACCGATATCTTAGTAGGCATCTTTAAAACAGAAGGAATATTTTTGAAAAACAGAAGGAATTATTTTAAGTGTATATTATTACAGCATCTAAAATAAATGATAGTAATTATTTATTACCATCAAATACTCGTGTTCATATTTCTATGATTGTCTCTAAAACATTTCTCTAACAGTTGAGTTTTAAAAGTTTGCTTCAAGCAAGGATCATACATTATAATTACTTATGTCTTTGTATACCTCTGACTTTTCATAAACTAAGATCAACTTAGTCTCCAAATTGAAAATTTCATGATAATAACCTACAGGTAGTTTATCTATAGGCAGCTATACACCCGTTGTGTTTACCAAGCATATAGTAATCAGAGTTTTATGTTCACATGACCTAATAGTTTTTTATTAGTTCATATTAGTAGTACAGAATAATTGGTTTCAATTTGACATAGTTGTACATACACATAACATACTTTGATCGCCCCCACCCCCGTTGCACACCCTCCCCTTTGCCTCCTACTCTCCCTCATCCTCTTCTTTTGGTCTAATAGTCAGTCATCTACTTTCACGTCATCTTTTTCCTTTTTCTCCTAGTTCTTACAGATGTGGGAGAACTCATGATATAGTTCTGAGTCTGGATTATTTTGCTTAACTTGATGATCTCCAGTTTCATCCATTTTCCTGAGAGTGACAAGATTTCATTCTTCACAGTTAATAATATTCCATTGTGTGTATATGTCACATCTTTCCTATCTACTGATTAGTTGATAGATGCCTAGGTTATTTTCATAGCTTAGGCTAGCAGATATGTTTATAGTACGTTCACTTGATTTCTTTTGGGTTAATACCAAGGAGATATATCCATAGTCCAGGGCACATCCTAAAGAGAAAATGCTTTCACATAGTGAAAGAAATATCCATCTTAACAGATGCACAAATCCCAACATAGAAACACAAGAAACATGGTAAAACAAGGCCAAATGCCTCCAAAAGTTCATAACTCTCTAAGAACTGAGTCCATAGATATCACAGTGGATGAAACAATAGAAATAATTTCAAAAAATTAATTGTTAAAATGATTAACAAATTCAAAGAAGATACAAATAAACAGCTGGATAAATTTAAAAAGAAAATGCGGGACACAAATTAGCATTTCAATAAAAAGATGAGGGTTCTGGGAAAAAGCAAACAGAAGTCTTAGAAATGGAAAGCTCCATAAGTCAAATAGAAAACCTCCACCGAAAGTCTCGCCAATAGACATGATCAAGTATAAAAGAAGCATATCAGGGCTTGAATACAAGGTAAATGGGCTAGAACTTTCAGACAATAATAGCGAGAAAAGAATAAGAATCTCTTAGGAGAGTATATTAAAGCTCTGTAGCATTAAAAGACCAGACTGGAGACTTGGGCCTCAAGGAAGAAGAAATACAAGCTAATAGCATAGAAAATCTATTCAGTAAAATAATAGAACTTTAAAGATCTTGCAAATAAAGGACATTTAGGGACTGGATTTAAAACCTCAAATATATAGAGCCAGAAAAGAATCTCTTCACAACATGTCATGGTTAAATTGACAAAAATTCAAAACTAGAGAACACTAAAACTTGAAAGAGAAAATTTACATGACAAATTCATCAGAATAAGAGCAGATTTCTCAACAAAGTATAAAGGCCAAGAGTGCTTCAAATGATGAATTTCAAGGCCTGAAAAAAAAATAACTGCCAAATTATATTACCACATTACTAGACTACTATAACCTGCAAAACTATTCTTCAGAATTGCAGGAAAAATAAATATCTTCCAAGATATTTATTATTTGTATATAAGATTATCTTCTAAGCATAAAGCAAAAGGGTTCATGGCTGCTAAATCAGTGTTGCAAAACATACTTAATGGACACCACTGTGAAGCAGCTCTGAGCAGGAATTAACCAACTGGCTTTCCACGTTTACTTGTGAGTCTGTTCAGGGCCTAGGCCCCGTGTCTGGAGATGGACAGTGAATTCATAGCAAGTAAATCTCTATGAATCACTGCTGGAGGCCTATAGTGACTTGTGAGGCTGTAACACCTTAAAGGACAAGATAAGGCCACAGCTGATGATGCCTGGCCCCAACCTAGACAACTAAAAGGAGACTGCAGCCACAGGCTCCACACTCCTATCATAAATGTCAAGCTAGAGATAAGGTAGTTCTCCTGATGGGCATAATTTACTACTTGGGAAAATATCTGAACTGACTCCCAAGGTCCTGCTCAGATTCCCATGCTTTCCTCAGTATCCTCCTCCTTTGTTTGAAAACCAAATAAATATGTCTGCCCAGAGAAGTGCTTTGTCTCAGCCCCCAGAGAACCTCAAATTCTGTTAGAGGGTTTTGAGCCTCAAAGAGGCCTAAAGCCACACCACTTGACACTTTTAGTTAAGCCTTTGTCATCCGTTTGTTTGGGAGGCTGCAGTTTTGATTAGTCTGCAATACATACTTAAGGAATCACATACACAGGAAAGAAAGGTAAACACAATCAAGAGAGTATGAGAAAAAAAAAATCTCATTATAAGAGTAGATAAACAAATCAGAATCAAACAGTCAATGAAATAACAGGAAGCAATATATTGTAACCCTGAATGCAACTGGTCTTCATTTTCCAAGTAAAAGATACAGAGGGGTAGGTTGGATTAAAAAATAAACCCAATTATATGTTATCTACAAGAAACGCACATCACTGGCAAAGACATACCAAATCTGAAAGTCAAAGATAGAGAAAGCTGTTCTATGCAAATGAAATCCAAAAGCAAGCAGGATTAGCTCCACGCATATCTGATAAAGTAGACTTCAAATTACAGTTAGAAGAGGTCAAGTAGATCACTACATGCCCGTTAAAGGAACAGTTGACCAAGAAGGTATAATGATTACAAATATATACGCACTAAACAGAAGTGCACCTAATTTTATAAAACAAGCACTACTCAACATAAAGGAGCAGATAGATTGCAAAGTAATAATAGTGACTTCAACACTTCATTCTCACGAAGAGGCTATCTAGATGAAAAGTCAATACAGAAACAACAGTGTTAAACAATTTTGTTATAGATCATATGGACTTACCAGACATATAAAGAATATTCTATCTAATGACAGCAGATTACACTTTCCTTCATCAGCTTATGGAACGTTATCCAAAACAGATGATACTTTAAAATATAAAGCAAGTCTTGACAAATGCAAAAAATGAATAATTTCTTGTATCTTATTAGATCACAATGGAATGAAACTAGAAATCATCACTAAGAGAAACTACAGAAACTATACAAACCATGGAGATTAAATAATACAATTTTGAATGATCAGTGAGTCACTAAAGAAATTAGGGGGATTAAAAATTCCTGAAAATCAAGTAAAAATGGAATCCCGCCATGCCAGAATCTCTGGGATGCAGTGAAAATAATTCTAAGAGGAAAATTTATGGCTATGAATGCCTACATTAGAAATTCGGAGAGATCTCAAATAAACTAATGATACAGCTCAAGGTTTTAGAAAAACAAGAACAAAGCAAAATTAAAACCAGTAGAAGAGAAGAAATAATAAAAATCAGAGCTGAAATCAGTGATGTAGAGACTAAAAGAACAATACAAAGGGTCAATGCGTCAGTTTCTTTAAAAACAATCTCTCTTCCTCTCTCTCGCTTGCGTGCTTTCTTCTTCCTTCAATCTCCTCCTCCTTTCTTCCTCATCTGCTTGTCCCTCTTGCTCTCCACCCTGGCCATTTCCTTTTCCTCCTCCCCCTCCCCCTCCCTTTCCCCCTCCCCCTCTGATCTGGTGATATCTCTACATTTTAATCTGCATATTCTTAATATTAGTGATCTTGAGTATCTTTTCACATGTTTATTTGGTCATCTATGTGTCTTCTTTAAATAAATGCCCATGTAAGACCTTTGCTTATTTTAAAATTATTGTTGAGTTATAGGAGATGATTTATAATCCCATTCTCGGGGTTGTCTTTTCATTGTGTCCTTTGATGCAAAAATATTTTTAAATTTTGATGTTGTTCAATTTATATATTTTCTCATTTCTTTCTTGTTCTTTTGACATCATATTCAAGGAATCACTGTCCAGGGGAGAAACTCCACTCTCTTGCCCCCCCCCCCCCCTCCTGGGAATGATGGTGAGCATCAAGAGTCCCAAGAACTGCAGTGAGCTGCTCAGGTTGGAGAGAAACTCCATCCCCATCATTGCGGTAGTGACAGTGAGCCTTGGGAACTTCGGTGAGCCACACAGAAGGGAAGAAAGCCCACCCACTGCCCCTCTGCCGTTCAAGGCACCTCAGTCTGGAGGAACCCTGGTGGTTGGCCGCTACTCCTACACTGCGGGTTGGGCAGCCAGTGTGGGAAGTGCTTGGGACGTGGCAACCGTCCTGTCTGGAGGAATCCAGGGTAAACCCACTCTAACAGGGGAGGGGTAGGTTGGATTAAAAAATGAACCCAATTGTACGTTATCTACAAATTCTTAATTTACAGTTGGTTCTGTTATATAACTATAGACTTTGCTTCTGTAGTCTAAAGTACAAAATCAATAGTTATGACAGTTGGTCAGTTTCTAAACTGTGCTTCTTGCTAATTGTACGCTGTTATTAGGGTGTCATACCTGTTGTAATCAGTTGTTCTCCCTGTGTAACAATGTAGGGTTGCTCTGAGGTAATAACCTCACCACAGCCCTACACCAGCAGACCTGGGACTGAGCCAAACAAAAAGCAACGTTTCACCCTGAATTAACTGGGAAGGTAAGATCTTGGGACAGACACAAACCAAGAATCTTGTACGTAGGAAGATATTCCTGAATTACAGACTATTCCTTGAGAGACCTTGATACTAGTGATATAGCTGCCTACTACCAAAACTCACATGCATCACCGCAGAAAACAAAATAAATTTTTTAAAAATAGAAAATGTCAAAATGAAGGAGCAAAATACAATCTCACACCTCCAGCCCACCCAGAACAAGTCCAGAAGACATCAGCATAGAAGTAAAGAAACACCTCCAGGAGGCTACAGACAAAATCAAATCAGATATAATCTCTCAGGTAAGAAAAAGATATGACAAACATAATGAAAGAATTGTTCAGCATACCTAAAGAAGACATAGATAAAAATAGAAACACACAGAAAAATGATGGAATCCTTGAATGAACAATATATGGCAGAGTTACAATGCATGAAACAGATTCAAAGAGATGCTCAGGAAATTAAAAATTCCATTGAAAGCTGGCAAAACCACTTGAACAAAACTGAAGATAGACTTTCAGAACCTGAAGACAGCATTGCAGTTAGTGATCACGAAAGGAAAGATCTCTTAAAAATAACAAGGAACCAGGAAATAACAACTCAACAGCTGCAAGATGATGTAAACAAAAACTATATAAGACTGATAGGCATCAACAAAAAAGTAGGAGTAACACAAATGCTATAAAAAGACTTCACTGAAGTAAGAACAGAAAATTTCCCAAACATGAGAAAAAAATCTAACAAACAGATAAGCAGGGAATATAGAACACCAATTAGCTATAACCAAAATAAATCTACACCCAGACATACAATAATCAAGATCCCAGGAATTCAACACAAGAATAGAATATTAAAAGCTGTTAGAGAAAAGAAACAGATTATCTATAAAGCACAGCCCATGAGAATCACAACAGATTTCTCAACACAAACCATCAAGTCAAGAAGAGCTTGGAGTGAAGTATTTCAGGTCCTGGAAGAAAATAACTTCCAACCCAGACTGATGTACTCTGCAAAACTCTTTCAAAATTGATGGAGAAGGTGGGCATGGTGGCACACACCTGTAATCCCAGCACTTGGGAAGCTGAGGTAGTACTATTGTGAGTTCTAGGCCAGCCTGGGCTACAAAGCGAGCTCAAGACCAGTCTGAACTGCATAGTGAGACTCTGTTTCAAAAAGACAAAAAAAGAATTAATGGAGAAATAAGATACTTTCATGACAAAGAATAACTGAAGAAATTCATTACTATCAAACCAACTCTACAAAGTGTAAGATATTCTAGAAAGAGATAAAAATGATCATAGTCCAAGAATAACAGTAGAAAGGAACCACCAAGTAGTGTAAGCAATGAAACAGAGGGAAAGTAGGAAACCAACAGCAGAAAAATAACATGACAAAGATAAGCCAATACATATTAGTTATAATCATCAATATGTGACCTCAGTTAGCCAATTAAAAGAAACAGACTGACAGAGTGGATCAAGAAACAAAATCCAACAATATGGTGTATACAAGAAACACATTTAACTCAAAAAGCAATTCATAGACTGAAAGTGAAAGGATGGAAAACAATTCTCCACGTGACAGGAACCCAGAGAAAAGCAGAGGTAGCTCATCTGTTTGAAGACAATGTAAACTTCAAACCAAGACTGATCAAAAGAGATAAAGAAAGTCACTATATTCTTTTTTTTTTATTTTAAAGATAAAAGGAGGGAAACATTAACAGACATACAACATTTTACAACATATCACAAGCACAATACAGACAATACAGAGTTACAAACAAAGTGGTAGGGAATTAACAATGGTGGTTGTATTACATATTGATATCTTCAAAGTGGCTTCTCATGAAAACAGATATAAACATGCAATACTGGTCAACCAAAGACTCATTGACAGTTTCTTTCAGCATAGAAATAGAAGACAGAAGAACAACCATGTTATCTATCCTGTATATACATATACACAAAATTTCTCCTTCGTTCCCTTCTCTTTTCCCACATCCCAGAAGCCCTTTACTCTTCAGTGGTTTCCTATCATTTCACAGTGTCTGTCATAACTCCGAGTTTAAATTAACTCTTTCAAGTTTTACACTAGTGACACAATGTGGCGCTTGCACATGTATGTTTGATTTATTTCACTTATGAGTATGGTCTCTAGTTGTGACCATTTAAATACAAAGGCCTCGAGTTTATCTTTCTTTACAGCTGAGTAATATTCCATTATATAAAAGTACCATAATTTTCTTATCCAATCCTCGGTGGATGGACATTTGGGTTGCTTTCACATTTTAGCAATTACAAATTGTGCTGCTATGAACATAGGTGCACATATATCACTGTGATATGATGTTTTTAGATCTTCTGGGAAAATACCCAGCAGGGGGATAGCTGGGTTGAATGGGACCTCTAAACCTAGTTTTCGGAGGAATCTCCAAACTGATTTCCACAGTGGTTTCACCAGTCTGCAAGGTCACTATATTCTTGTTGGGGAAAAACTGCACGAGGAAGCAATCACAATCATAAATATATATGCACCAAATATGGGAACACCCAACTATATAAGAAAATTTTAATAGACATGAAAAATAAAATAAGCAGTAACACAGTTGTAATGAGGGACTTTAACACGCCATCAACACAAAGAGATAGATCAAGTAGATCAAAACTCAGGGAAGAAATAACAGAACTAAACTCAACTTGTGAACAAATGGATTTAGTAGCCCTTTACAGAGTATTCCACCCAACTACATCAAAATACATATTTTTTTTCAGCTGCACATGGGACATTCTGTAAAAGAGACCACATACTAGCCCATAGAACATGCTTAAGTAAATGCAAAGGAATTGAAATTATCTCATCATATTATCTGACCATACTGGAATGAAATTGGAAATTACTGACAAAAGAAATCACAAAAACTCCATAAACACATGGAAATTGAATAACACCCTCCTGAACAAACAATGAATCACAGATGAAATTAAGGAAGAAATTAAACAGTATCTACAATAAGACAAGACTGCATAGGCGACATAGTGAAATTTATGGGATGCAATGAAAGCAGTCCTCAGAGGGAAATTTATAGTGGTATATTCTCAGATTAGGAAAACAGAATGAGCACAAATAAACAAACTTATGCTGCACTTCAAACGTCTAGAAAAAGAAGAGCAAGTCAAGCCCAAAGAAGGGAGGAAATTATAAAGATCAGAGCAGAAATTAATGCAAAGGAGATGAAGAAAACAATACAAAGAATTAATGAAATGAAGAACTTGGTCTTTGAAAGAATAAATAAAGTTGATAAACCCCAGCTGACCTTACCAAAAAACCTCAGATTCATACAATAAAGAATGAAAAGGGTGAAATCACTACAAATCCTGTAGAAATTCAGAAGTTTATCAATTCCTACTTCTAAAATCTTTGCTCTCATAGTATGAAAAACATGGAGGAAATGGAAAGATGCTGAGATACACGTGAATTACAAAACCTGAATCAAGAAGATACAAATACCCTGAAAACCCCAAATTCTTCAATAAAATTGAAAATGTAATTATAAACTTACAAAAAAGAAAGAAAGAAAGAAAGAAAAAAAAAAGCCCAGGTCCTGACAGATTCAAAGTGGAATTCTACAAGAAATTTAGAGCAGATTTAATGCCAGTACTTCTCAAACTCTTTAATGAAATTGAAAGGAAAGCAATTCTCCCTAACTCACTCCTGGAAGCAAATACTACCTGAGAAAGACCCACCAAAAAAGAGAACTACAGGCCCATCTCTCTAATGAACACAGATGAAAAAATCCCCAATAAAATACTACCACACAGAATGCAGCAAATCATCAAAAAGATTATACATCATGACCAAGTGGGATTCATCCCAGAAATTCAGGAATGGTTCAATATATGCAAATCAATAAATGTAATGCACCATATCAAATTACATGATAATTTCAATAGATATAGAAAAAACTTTTGATAAAATCCAACACTCATTCATGACAAAAACCCTACAGAAAATAGAAATAGATGATGGTCTTTACCTCAATATGATAAATGCCATCCATGACAAACCAACAGCCATCATCATACTAAACAGACAAAAACTCCAAGCTTTCACTTTAGAATCAGGAGCAAGACAAGGATGTCCACTGTCACCACTCCTATTCAATATAGTTCTGGAAACATTAGCCAGAGCAATTAGACAAGAGAGAGAAGTAAAAGGAATAAAGACAGGAAAGGAAGAAGCAAAATTATCATTATTGGCAGATGACATAATACTGTACATAGAGGACCCCCAAAACTCCACCAAAGGACTTGTAGACTTAATAACGAAATTCAGTAGCACAGCTGGATACAAAGTCAGTACTCAAAAATCAGTAGCATTCCTTACACAAACAACAAACTCACTGAGAGAGAAATGAGGGAAATCACACCCTTCACAATAGCATCCAAAACAATAAAATCCTTAGGAATCAATCTAACAAAGGAAATAAATGATCAATACATTGAAAATTACAGTACTCTGAACAAAAAGATTAAAGAGGATTTTATAAAATGGAAAGATATTCCTTGCTCATGAAATAGGAAGAATCAACACTGTGAAAATGACCACACTCCCAAAACTGTTATACAGATTCCATGCAATCCCAATCAAAATACCATTAGCATACTCACACATATAGAGAAAACATTCCTAAAATTCATCTGTAAGACACCTAGAATAACAAAAGCAATCCTGGGCAACAAAGGAAAGGCAGGAGACATCACAATCCCTGACTTGAAATTGTACTGCAAAGCTACTGTGATAAAATCAGCATGGTGCTGGCAAGAAAAAAAACAAAAAAACAAAAAAACAAAAAACAACAAAACAAAACAAACCAGACCTGAGGATCAATGGAACAGATTAGAAGATGCAGACACAGCTACAAACACACTCAGCCACCTTATCTTTGACAAATGGGTGAAACATGTTCACTGGAAGAAAGATAGCCTATTTAATAACCGGTGCTGGTTAAACTGGCTTTCTACATGCGAAAGACTAAAACTAGACTCATGCCTATCACCATGCACTAAACTAAAGTCTCAGTGGATCACAGATCTCAATATTAAAACAGAAACACTGAATCTACTGGAAGAGAAAGTAGGTAGAAATCTTGAAGACATGGGTAGGCAGAGTGTTCATGAAAAAAAAACCAAATTGCATGGGAAATACTTCAAACAATCAAAAACTGGGATCTCATCTTGTTGAAAAGTTTTTGCACAGCCAAAGAAATCACAGACAGACTAAAATGAAAACCCACAAATTGGGAAAAAAAATTAGCCAAGTGTCCCTCAGACAAAGGACTTCTATCTAGAATATGTAAAGAATTTTAAAAAATCTGGGCCCCAAAATTCAAAGACTCAATCCAAAAATGGGCACACTTCTGAGATGAAGAAATACAAATGGCAAATAACTATATGGAAAAATGTTTGACATCATTAGTCATTTGAGAAGTACAAATTAAGACACCACTGAGATTCTGTCTCACCCCAGAAACCAAGGCCATCATCAAGCTCTTGACCAATAACAAATGCTGGCAGGGCTGTGAGGAAAAAGTAACCCTTTTCCACTGTTGGTAGGAGTGTAGACTGGTGCAGCCACTGTGGAAATCAGTCTGTACAGTCTCCAAAAAATTAGGATTAGAGGTCCCATTTGACCCAGCCATTCCCCTTCTGGATCTTTTTCCAGAAGAATTGAAAACATCACACCACAGCAATATATGTGCACCCACGTTGATAGCAGCTCAATTTGTCATAGCTAAATCTTGGAAACAACCCAAATGCCCATCAACTGAGGAATGGATTAAAAAGATGTGGTATTTTTATATAATGGAGTATTACTCAGCTATAAGAAAGATAAGCATGAGGCTTTTATAGGTAAAAGCTTTTATCATCCAGCTTTTATCGTCACCTTTTATCATCTAGTTTTGAAATTCTGTATCATTTTTAATTTTTAAATTTTTATTCTCATTAAAATTATACATATACATATTTTATTATACATATATATATATATATATATAATAAAAATTGCCAAATCAAATGTCATAAAGCTTTTCCCCCATATATTTTCCTCTAATACTTTTAAATCTTATGCTTGGGTTTTTGATCCATTTTGAGTTAATTGTTGCATACAGTGTAAGATAAGAGATCAACCTCATTCTTTTATGGCCATGAGCTGAAATCTAATTAAAAATGGAGACAAAATAAGACAATTATGGAAATTAGGGTCAAAAATAGAGTTAAACTGTGTGCATAGAAATGGAAGAATGCTACAATAATTATACTGAAATTAATAGGCAAAATATGTGGAGTGAATCCCCAGTGGCAATGGCTGAGGATCATACTATTTCATTTAAAACTAACAAATGAAATAATAAAAGTGAAATACTTATTGGGAAGTGCAAAGGTAATATTAATATATTACTATATCCGTAGTGATGGGGAGAAGCTCAGAGGCAGGGAGGAACAGGGAGCAATAGAGCAGGAGGAGGGACAGGAACTAAAAGATGATATTTTAAAAGACAGGGTACTTTATAAAGTTATAACCATCAGTTTAACCAATAGAACAAAAATGCAAACTTTAAAAAGAACAAAATAACTAAACACACAACCTCTCCACCTTGCCTTCTCTTTCTCAAAGTTGGCTACATAATGAAAGACCAAAATAATTTTTAAAATAGAAAATATAAAATAATACCAGTAAGCTGAAACAAAATATATCTGTCACATTAAACATCATTAATGAGATTGACAACTATTAAAAGAAAGCTCCCAACTGGATTCTAAAGAAAAACCTAACTCTATACCATAATCAAAAGAGACTTGCCACAAAATGACTCAGAAGAGTTGCAAATAAAATGAGTGAAAGAAGAACATTCCAATAAAAGAAACCAAGGACAGTAATTAAATATCAGAAAAAGTTGAATTCAGAGCAGAAACCATTAAATGAGACAGACAAATGCATTTTATAACATTCTTTCTGATTAGCTATTGCTTTGTAACTAACTGTTCTAAATTTAGTGGAGTAAAATAACCATTTTTTCAAATTATCAGGTTTTGTAGGAACAGAGGATGATAGAGATGGGGTGTCTCTGCAGCACAATGTCTAAAGGCTTATCTGGGAGGACATGAATAGATGGGGACTAGAAAACTCTCCAGAAGTCTTCATTCACACGACTGTTTTGTGGGCTGGGCTTACTGAAGCCCGGGTCCAGCTGGGACTGTGAACTGGAGCCCCTGGGCCCCACCTTTCCATTGTGCCGCAGCTTCCTCATAGCGTGGTGGCTTCAGGGTTGTCCGAGTTCTTCTCTTGCCAATCCAAGAGCATTTGTCTCCAGGGAACATGGGGGAAGTTGCATGGCATTTTATGACTGCCTTAGTCAGTTTGAGCTGCTGTAACAAAACGCTGTAAAATGGGTGGGTTCTAAACAACAGAAATTTATTTCTCCTAGTTCTGGAGACTAGAAAGTCCAAGATGATGACACTGATGGCTATTGGGCTGGGAAAATAGCTAATCAAAGTGTTCAAGGAGCAGCCTGGTTGCTCTTTATGGCTGATAGCAAAATTTGAGAAGAAAGAAATGATTTAAAGACAGAACTGTTAGTTGTTGAGCATTTAACAATGGACTGGTTATCAACCCCAAAGGAGCAAAATACTGAGCAGTAGTTATCAGTCTCAGGGATAGACTCTAAACACTCTTACCCTTGCGTGTTGGTATGGGAGCTGCAGGGAAGCACCACATGATCAAGCGCCGAGTAGCTTGGAGGTTTTCCTTGCACAGAGGAAAGACAGAGCAGAATCAACTTCAATAACATGCACTGGTCCCTATGGATTGCAGGTCTCTCCTGGAAGGCAAAGGAGGGCAATCAGCCTGCACATACCTCTCTGTGACACAGATGGAAGGACAGCTTCCCTGGGGACTGTGACCCTGAAGGCTAGGGGCAAGCCTGAGAACCACTGCTGCACATGCTGCAGTAAAACACAGGAATACTCACCAAGTCTGAGACAAGGGAAGATATTCCACACAGGCGATGCACCAGACAAAGCCCAGGTGTAACCTCTTGGAGAGGAGGCACTCCAGGCTCAAGGTCCACTCTCATGCGAGTGGGCAAGGGCTGAAAGACTATGCATGTAAGACTTTCTCTCCCATCATTGATCCAAAGGGGAGCAGAATTTAAAGATTTGGAATATTCTCAGCCTATGCATATTTCACAGAATGAGAATATGTGTTAGGGAAAAAACACCAAGGGTGCAGTGGCCAAATGGCCTGCTAGTGAGGAGATCAAGCTACCTTCTCAAAGTTCTACTTTCCAGAAAACTCTTGAACATGAACACAATTTAGTCAGGTCTGTTGTTGTCTTATAGCTAAGATAGCCTTTCCTTCATTGCCCAATATTATGTTTCTCATTTCTAACTGAGACAGTCTCATCAGAATGGGCTTTACCATTTGTATTTCAACCAACCATCTGTCCAGGGTTACTTAGGTATTCCCTGAGAAAATTGAGGCTTTTTAAGAAACAGCTTTCTTCCTTTCTCTCTGGGCACTGAGAAAATTGGTCTAAAGTGTGTTCAAAGAAACATGGGCTTTTTCTCGGGAGTATATCAGAACTCTTCCAGCCTCTTCCCATTACCCAATTCCAAAGCTGCTTCCATATTTCGGTACCTGGTATAGCATCACACACATTTCTTGGCACAGAATTTATGTTCTAGTCTTTATGCTGCTGTAACAAAAATATGATGAACTGGGTGGCTTATAAAACACAGCAATGTATCTGTCACAGTTCTGGAGTCTGGGAAGTTCCAGATCAAGGTGCCAGTACAGGATAGTCTTCTGACAGCTCACTCTCTGACTCATTTTCCGTGAAGACATAGCGCTTTCTATGTCCTTACATGGCAAAAGGAGCTAGTTAGCTCCCTTGGGCTTCTTTTGTAAAAGCATTAATTCTGATTCCTAATATCACTGAGGGGTAGAATTCCAACATATGAATTAGGGTGGGACAGAAGCATTCAGACCACAGTGATGACCTAGCCTCAGGGTCATACTGAATCCCCTCTGGTTTGCTCTACTGAAGTGGTCACAGACTCCTCAAGATTCAGAAGAAGAGGCAGAGATTCTTCTTCTCTGGAGGGAGATGCGTCAAAGAATTTGTGACCCTGTCTTAATCTACCACAGTGTTAAAAGCTTCAAATTACAGCCTGAAAAAGCACTTATGAATATCTATGTTCAATCAAACAGTAATAAATGAATATTTACTTATAATAAAATACACCAGTCTCAGTAGAAAAGATGGAATCAAGCCTATTGGTAAACAATAGAAATGTTCCTTTTAAAGACAAAAAGAATTTAAGAATGTCTACTATCCCTAATAAAATCTGACATTATTAAAGAGGTACTAATCAAAGTAGCCAATTGCAAAGGGATAATTATTGTTCATAACACAATATTATACCTAGAATATCAAAGACAAGTAGTTAAAAAAACACTACAATGAGAAAATTTGGTAATTCCTGAGGAAAAAAATCAATACAAAGAAATTAAGAGCTCTCATATACACTTAAAAACAGAGTAATAGAAAACACATTCTGCATATTAGCAATCCTGAATATTACACACCCATGAACACATGCTAGAGGAAATGTGAAGGATATATTAAAAATAACAAAATAGCAAAACAAACTTTAAAATATTCAGAGAATCAAAAGAAGTATACTGGAAAACCTGAAACAAATGGATGGAAATACTCAACATTTCAAAGATGTGATTTTTTTTTCAAAGTAAATTGTAATAAAAAAGAATTTGGTTTTTGAAACTAGACAATTCAATTCCAAAGTTCACTTAGACAAATGAAAATAGCCTACAAGACTCAGAAAAAGTATAATATTTATGGTGTACTAGAGAAATGAGACAAACAGTACCATATGTAAAAGTGTATTTTAACCCTCAAATGGATGAAGCACTGTAATAGGTAAATGAGTGGAGACAGGTAAGTAAAATAGAATAGACCCTCCCTGCATGCACCCTGTGCAGAGTGAGCAAGTGCTCCAACAGCTGCTGGTCCCATGGTTTGAGTCCATGCTTTGCTCACACCGCTACAGTTCCCAGCTGAAACTCATGGAGAGAGCCAGGAATTACCTATCTACTTTCTGGGGGCAAAGCGGGTGACCCAGGACCCCTCTGCCATTACAGACTGAGTCTCTGCCCTCCGTGCACCAGTGACAGACAGGAGATCCTCACTCAGAAACCCCAAGGGCTTCTCTGGCTGAGGGCGGCATGTGTGGCCTCTCCCACACATGCACCGAGTGAGTGAGTGCTCTAAGAGCTGCTGGTCCTGTGGTTCGAGTCCATGCTTTACTACCACCACCTCAGTTCCCAGCTGAAACTCATGGAGAGAGCCAGGCAGGAGGTCCTCACTCAGAAGCCCCAGGGACTGCCCTAGCTGAGGGGCACATGTGGCCCTGCACCGAGTGAGGGAGTGCTCCAAGAGCTGCTGGTTCAGTGGTTCGAGTACATGCTTTACTTGCACCTGGACCCCCTAGGGGATCGCAGGCACAGGCAGTCTGTAACTACTACCCATCCGGCCTGCGTCTGGTTCCTGTATGTGTCCTGAACTGACTGGAGACACAGAATCAGTGGTTCACAAACTGTTGACCCTGCAGTTTGTGTCTGGGTTTTGCCTGTACCCTGAACTGCCTGGGGATATAAGTCCACTGGACTGGGACCAGGACTGTCACACCAGTGCAATCTGAGTCTGGGCTGTGCATGTGCCCTGAACTGCAGGGGACACTGGATCAGACAGTCTGCCATCACCTGACACCAATGCCCACGTGTGAGACCTGATATAACTAGATACAAAGCAACAACTGCTGGAAAACTCGAGACTAAGTAGTGCTTCTCAGGGGACACTGAGGGGCAAACCTGACCAGCAGGAAAACTAGGGACACTAGTGGCCTTTGCTGTGCAGCCAATGAAGAGGGAAACTGAGCTTTCTGCATCTGGTAGCAAATATGACAAAATGAAGGACTAAAACACAATCCCAGAACTCCACTCCACTCAGAACAAGTCCAGGAGACACTGACATAGGAGAACTTGGTAAACACATGCCTGAAATAGCTGAAATGATTGCAATGGAAGTAAAGAAACAACTCCATAAAGCCATAGAAGAGATGAGATCAGAAATAATCTCTCAAGCAAAAAAATGAAATGACAATAATAATGAAGGAACTGCTCAAAAAGTCTGAAGAAGAAACATAAGAAAATAGAACAACAAAAGCAAGGGACAGAAGCGTACAATGAAAAATATAGAAAGGACTTAGAATGCATGAACCAGATTCAAAGAGACTTTCAGGAAAACAAAGCTGCCACTGAAAGCTGCCAAAACCGCTTAAATGAAGCTGAAGATAGAATCTCAGACTTTGAAGACAACATGGCAGCTAGCGACTGTGAAAGAAAGGATCTTGTAAAATCAACAAGGATCCAGGAAAAATCAATTCAACAGCTCCAAGATGAGGCAAAGAGGAATAATGTATGACTTATAGCAGTCAATGAAACAGCAGGAGGCCACACAACTCACATAAAAAGAATATTTGCAGAAATAATAGCAGAAA
>NW_004955435.1:511657-659957 GCF_000276665.1 Chinchilla lanigera
CCACTGTGGAAATCAGTTTGGAGATTCCTCCAAAAACTAGGCCTAGAGGTCCCATTCACCCCAGCTATTCCCCTTCTGTGTATTTTCCCAGAAGATCTAAAAACATCATATCACAGTGATATATGTGCACCTATATTCATAGCAGCACAATTTGTAATTGCTAAATTGTGGAAGCAACCCAAATGTCCATCCGGCAAGGACTGGATAAGAAAATTGTGGTACCTTTATATAGTGAAATGTTACTCATGTATAAAGAAAGGTAAACTAGAGGGCTTTGTAGGTAAATGGTCACAACTAGAGACCATACTCATAAGTGAAATAAATCAGACCTGCATGTGCAAGCACTGCATTGTCTCACTAGTGTAAAACCTGAAAGGGTTAATTTAAACTAGGAGGTATGAAAGACATTGTGAAATGATAGGAAAACATTCAAGGGTAAAGGGCAACTGGGATGTGGGAAAAGAGAAGGGAAAGAAGGAGAAATTTTGTATGTAGGTATATACAGGATAGTTAACATAGTTGTTCTACTGTCTTCTGTTTCTTTGCTGAAAGAAACTGTCAATGAGTCCTTGATTATTCAATATTGCATGTCTCTATCTGTTTTCATGAGAGACCACTTTGAAGATATCAACATGTAACACAACAAGCATTGTTAATTTCCTACCACTTTGTTTGTAACTCTGTATTGTCTGTACTGTTTTTTGCTGTTTTGTAAAAGGTTGTCTGTCTGTTAATGTTTTCCTCCTTTTATTTTTAAAATAAAAAAAAACACCAAAGAAATAAATAAGAATTTAAACAATTTTTTTCATTAAAAAAATAGAATAGAGAACCTAGAAATAAATGGTCATACAGAAATCAACCTAAGTAGATATGAGAATTTAGCATGGAAAAAGTGGACTATTCAAAAAACTGATTTTGAATCACCTGAAAAAAACCCCAACAAAATAAAACCAAAAGATCTCAACCATTATGGTAGAGTGAATTCAGGGAAGTCATGGAAGAATTAAGAGCAGAAAAGAGGACCTAATAGACATATAAATCGGAAATGAAGTCTTCATGAAATAATAGTGAAGCAGGGTACTTTGTTCATTTTATCTGATTTCAGTTTACAAATACTTTTATTGTAAACAACTCAGTGAATGCTATTTCCTTGACTCAGGTATGAACTTTGGAGATGCCTGTGCATCTGATTCCTTCATTTACTCTTGGCAGGGAAGGCTAATATGTATAATAGTGAGCCCTGTCACACGTTTTATAAGGTGTGATAATAATCCTTACCTGTTTATCCATCTTGTAGCAAAATTAGAACAAATGAGGCAATACACGTAATTTGCCAAATATGTTTCTTGCAAAACCAAATAATCATAAACCCAAAGGATACAAACTTTTTTGATTGGGAAGGTAGTTCCATAATTCCATAGAGGGCTGCAAGAGCCATGTGGTGGAGAGCAGATACATCACTTGAAGCATCAAGCCTCCCTGGCCTGCCTTTGTTACCATGACCCTAGGGCCTCCCACACATGGACTCCTGGTACATCCCTCCTCTGCCAGGTCAGCCAGCGGGCTTCCCCTGGTGTGGGGCCTAGCACTCACACCACCCGTACTGCAAGAATACTGTCTGAAATGAAGACCAGATTCTGTAGTGACACTCTGCTCTCATTATTACACTCTATTGTTTTCCTTGCCCTCTTTTTGACAAGTAATTGGCTATAGAAGAAAACCTCTGTGGCATTAGTAACCCCCATAACAGTCATGAGCACCGTGTGTTCTCTTCCTGGTGGCCTACTGCCTTGTCTCCCTAATCATGACCAGCGTATAGCAGTTACATCCACAGCACCATATCTCCAGCAGCTGGCAACAAATGGTTATTCATGGGGCCTGTGTAGAATACTTTACCACTGGGAACACGCTACCTCCTCTATGTTTTCCCAGACAATTCCTACTAATCTTTCAGGATTCTGCTCAAAAATCACTTCCTCTGGGTGTTTAAATCTTGAGCTCCCAAGTAATCTCTTTGACTTCTCATCTTAATACTTTTACTTCTCATCTTTTTTTTTTTTTTGGTATTGGGAATCGAAACTTCTCATCTTAATACTTTTCAAACAATTATGAAATTGCTTGTTTAATCATGTGTCAAAGCAAGAGCTACTCTGACATGCTGTAACTTACAGCCAGAGCACAGTTGCTACCCCCTTTCTCTTTTTTTTTCTTAAAGAGCATTTGGAGTATCTCTTAGGCCAGATATTACACCCCTGAAATGTTTACATGCACCAGATAGCACACATATGTGAATGAAACCAGCCAAATGGGATTTGCAAGATATTACAAACCTCATCTAAACAGGCAGCTACTATTGAGTATTAGCAGAAAGCTAGGCAGAAGGTGTGTCTCCTTGTTGCTAAAGAGGAACTACACTGGGTTTTCAGTGTTGGCATCCAATGTCTTTTAACAACAACAAAAAACAACATGCAGACTGCAGACTACTGGTTAACAGTCTTTAGACTACCCATCATAGATGTGTGCTTACATTTATAGATATATATCTACAATCTGATTTTTTTCATTTAATTGTGAGCACTTTCACCAGTCAATTTCAGGTGGGTTCCCTTGTCTGCATTATTATAGGAATAATAAAATATTGTATCACAGGATTGTTGTGAGAATTCAGTGAAATTGTGCTTTCAAAATCAGATAATCAAGCTAAACCTTAGTGGGTGATCTGTGGATGGGGGTCATTCTCCCCCCTGCCCTTGTTAACCTTCTTGTCAGGGACTCTGGGAATCAGTGGCCCAAGATGTGACAAATGAGGATGTGCTCCTTGGAGTGCTTTGTGAGGTGTCTATAGATGTTGGGTTGAAGGAAGTTGTAGGGTCAAATAGATCTAGAGAAAGTAACCTAAATCAGTGTATTCATGTCTTTCCAGAGAGCTTCTTAGACTACCCACTACTTTAATATGCATATATGTTTTGTGACTTTTCAGAAAGGGGAAGGTAAAATATTTTCCAAACGTAATTAACCCAAATGAGTATCTAATAAAGCCCATTTTGTAAACTGCTGAATCTCAACGGCCGGCTCCACTGGAGAAAGGCTTTACAGTTTCCAGAGAAGCAGTGGTCAGAGCCTGTGAGACAAGGTCCAGCCAAGAAGCTTAGGTTTCCAAACTACCTGACTCACCAACTCACCCACGGTCCACAGTAGTAGCTCTCTAGAGTCAGAAATCTAGGCCCCAAACAACTTCATTGATAGTTCCATGCTTTAGCAGCAAAGACATAAACAAATACACCCACTAAATAGCAGTAAGTTGAAGCTGGCTAATGAAGCCACCCTTCTTGCTAACATTGATTTTGTCTTTAACTAGCTATTTTCCCAGAAGAACCAAAGGAGGCGATTTTATGTCTGTTGATTTCATTCTTGAGATCGTTATGTTGATTGTGTATATTCTCTTTTCTCGTGTGGATGTTTGAGATTTCCCCAGGAAACATTTTCTTCTGCCTAAGACTGCACAGAACATCATTTTTAACACACAGTAAATGTTGCTGAGTAGAAAAATGCATGCATTACTGTGTACTTTTGCAAAGTAAGAGGTTTATATCTTTGTAATTATTTTCCAATGTGTGTTTATTGATTTTTATAATGCAGGCGTATTAACTTGAAAAAGAACAAATTACATACAACAAATTGAGCACTTGCATGGATTAGAAAATCAAGGTAGTGCGCTCAAGGTTTGAGTAGCACGTGCGTGTTGTCAGATAGAACTGTGTGGTGTGGTACAACGTCTGGGGGGTCTCATCCGGCCACTTCTCTGAGAGGATCTTTAACTTCAATCCAGGTGCAAGAGAGCAGGAGTGTATAGGATTAGAGGATCTGAGAACTGGAAGGGAACCTTAGATAAAGGAACAAAGCACAAAAAAGGTTAAAATGTTATGAAACTATTACCTGTACAAGGCGGAGCCACGATCTCCGTCCCCTGCTGCCTTCTGGACTCCTGGAGTTCCAGCGTCACCATTTAGCACATCTGTGACCCCTTTCTCATCCCTAACACAAGAGCATCTGACCGGTGAGATAATGTGCGTGGGCCCGGCTCCAGGTTGAATCCAAGTAGATGCACTTCGTCCACGCGGCATGTGTGTACGGAGTGCCTCCTACCTCTCAGGGCCTAATTTGGGAACAGATGTTTTTTCTTTCCAGTACAGAGGTTCGCAACAGCATTTAACATAATTGTGGTATATATTTAAATGTATAGGTAAAATATTGCACATTTGAAATGAAAAAACCACAAAGAAGATAAGTTCAATAATTTCTAAATTCTAAAATTAAAAAAACGTGATATGAAGCCAGAACTCGATGAACTAATTTTCGTTAATAAATTTAGAAGATTTTTTGTTGATACATTTATAAGCTTTTTTAAAAGCCAGACTTCTCACTCTTAAATGAAGGAGCAGAGCACTGCGCTCCAGCAGTGTGGGATGCAGCCAACCCGAGGGGTTAAATGCTTTCAGTGATGGAGCAGCTGAAAGGGCTGGCCGTCCCCTGGTTGTCCTGTGTCTCGGTCTTTCTTCCCACTGAACTTTGTCTCAGTTCACTCACCTTGTGTGATTTGTATGTGAGGCTTTGGGGCAAGATATTTTCAAAATGTGAGATAAAAACTTACCCTGATCCTCACCCGGTTCACAGTGTCCACCTCCCAGTTCTGCTTCTCTCTGGAGCTGGGAATTGAAGTCTGCACAAATAGAAGAGGTGGTCAGTAGTGATGGTTCATTGTAATCACGCTGATCCATGCTGGACATCTCCTCCACGGATGAGTGTAGATCTCTGAGTAACTGCTTAGGACTTGATGGTGGGGTCAGAAGGAGTAGGGTGTGGGGAGCACATCCTCTCGGCAGAACCTGATGTGTGTTTCTAAATTTTTTAACTGGACATGTGGGTGTGTGACTTAATTTAGCTAGCTTTGGGCAGGAGGACTGCAAAGGACTGCGGTTCCTTTGAAGTCTAATAGTTTCAGGTTAAGAACTGAGCAGATCACATCTATTTCAAGGGGGAGTCCCTCTAGTTTTTTCTGGTTTATTTTTTATATTTTTTCCTTTTGGTTGATTGCTCATCTTGGTTCTCAATGTTATAGAAATTGTATTTGTTCCTAGAAACTTCTTTTTAAAAAGTTGTTTGTAGCCAATGTCAGTTTTTCTATTAAGTTGGATGCATTTATTCTTTAATTCATGTTTGGAAACTCTGGTGTAAAACCATTTTCCACTTTCACAAACAATCAATAATTACACATTGCCATTTGCTATCTGTTGACTCTTGTATGTATCTTTCTATATTTACTAAAATTGAAAATGTTCTCAAAATTTAATTGCATTGCCTCAAATCTTAAATGTGATATTTCCTATGGCTAGTCATCAAATGTACTGATTATTTATTCCCTATATTATTTTTTTAAAAATTGCTTATTTGGAACTTAGAAAACACTTTCCCCCAATAAACAAGATAAATATGATTATATGACTACACAACTCTTTTCATCCTTAAAGCACCTGAAACGTTGCACATTTATATTGAAAAGTAGAAATAAAAATGGTTATTAAAATGAGACCCAGGGCGGGGATTTAGCTCAGTGGCACAGTGCCTGCCTGGCAAGTGTGAGATTGTGAGTTCGATTCCCGGTACTGGAAAAAAATAAAACAAACAAACAAACAAACAAAAAAACAAGTAAAATGAGACCCTGTCTCAAAAAGACAGAAAAAAAAATAAAGAGTTATGTTGCCCCATGAACAAGCCTGGCTCTACTGTGATATTCAGGCCTATAACTTGTGTGTGTGTGAGAAATAAACCCATAGCTTTCAAATTTTTCTATTTTTTACATTAGAGTGTTATGAAATATTTTTCCGTGTTCCCATAATAGAACACTATATATTGTGTAATTCTCTGGTTTCAACATGTTTATTAGTTTCAGTTTTTTTCTCTGAGTCATTTTCATATTTGGGGCTTATACAGAGCATCATAAAGTCTTGTGCAATGGTCTGACAAACTAGCCTGGTATTTACGTCAAGAAAAAGTTAAATAAAGGGGGTGTTTGTTGTCTTCCAATATAAATATACTGAGTCTAGAGTAAAATACTGCTGAAGCATCACTGTAAGACCCCCACCTCAGTTTTGAAAGGTGGCTGTGCGGACGTGTTCTCAGATACTTTGCCCACAGCATTTCACAGAGGTTTTCTATTGTCTTTTGCTGCGATAATGTGGGGGTGCTTTTCTCTAATAGTGAAGCTTGTGTGAAGATCAAGTGAGACAATGCTCATGCAAACATCCTATAAATGATCATAGTTGTGTGTGTGTTAATTCTTCTCTGTGTTGCTACTTACAAACACTGGCTGTACCTAAACAAATGCACGGAGGGAGACTTCCCAGACTGGAATATACAGCTCTGAGCTCCTCCCCGCTACACTCTTGGGTTTACTTCTTAGAGAATGCTAAATGCATGTGGCAGGAGCCTGACCCCAAATCATTACAATGGATAGACTGTGTGTGCAGAGCTTAAACTATACGTGCGCTTGCTGCAACATGATGGATATAACTGCTTGCTGAGAATTTGATTTATTTTCCAATAGTTTAGCATCCCTCTGCTTTTATCTGATATGACTATTTTACAAGCGTGTGTACCAAGCATGGCTTCAAAATTGCAGGTTATGAAATACAGAGAATGGAACAATTGCCGTGCATAGCAGAAATCTTCCGTTCAGCCTGCGTGCTTTATATTTTAAAGTAAGATGGACTGCTGAATGCTGATGGGGGCTTGCCTAGGGCTTCATCATTTTTTTTCCCTACAGGTGAGAGGAAATGCACGACTTTCTTTTTCATTTTCAACTTCATATTGTTAGCTGTTTGTTCACAGGCTGGCTTGTGATGATGGATTTTGCCTTATCATTTGTTGGCATAATAAAAATGACCCGATGATGGGGAAGAGAGCGATTTCCCGTTCGGATGGAGCGGGGCGGCTGATGCCAGTGAAGGGAACAGAGCAGGCTGGTTAGGGGTTCTCCCCTCTCATATTTCACCTTCATCCAAATCTCCGCATTTCTACTGTATACTTGCTCAAGAGAAATGCTCATCAGAAGCTCACTGCTATTATGCATGTGGACACCTTTCTGTGCAGAATGGACAGGAGAGTTACCAGTCTGGGCGGCTGATGTACCAGCATTGGAACATTGTCCTTAGGTCAGCTTACTGCCCTGGAGGTCATATCTGGTTCAGTTCTGACCTGAAATATCCCCTCTCCCCCTACAGTCATAATTGACTCTGAACTGTGTGTAATTGGCATCCAACATCAAAGCAAATTGAAGGCTGGTTTGACTTTAATAACACCTCTAAACTGTTGGAGGTTTCCTTTAGCTCAGCTGGGCTGAAAGGATTGCCAGGCAGTGTAGGACCCTGATCGTCATTATTCAGAGTAGACTTAGGCAGAAACCAAATGATAAGCTTATGACGGAGTAGCAGAGCAGGCATCATAGCTGAAGTGTGAAGAGGATGAGTTGATTCAGTGTGTCCCTGTATGTTGGATATATCTCAGAAGTCAGTCATGTAGGGCCTTCTGCCTAGACTAAGTTTCACCAAAGCATTAAATCTCCCTGTTCATTTTTATTCCTATGCATTAATGTTCCTGAAGTTTTCCTGTTTGGAGACGCACTACACTGTATATCTGTTCTTATTGCCCCCTATTAACTTTGAATAATTGACCATTTTACTATTTTAAGTAAGGTAAGTGCCTAGTGTCTGAGTTGCTTTCTCATCTCTGAGACACAGTTCCCACCACCCACAATGTAAGAAAGAGGGGTCTGTTTGGGTTCACAGTCTACAGAAGTTCCAGTCCGCAGCCAGTGGGCTCCAAGTCGTCGGCATGGAGAGGGGCACACCAGGGAAGAAAGGCATGGTGGTGGGAAGCAGACAGCAATCAAAGATGGGGAAGTAGACCCTTCCAGACTACCTGCAGTGACCCACCTGCCCCAGCCAGGCCCCGCCCTCCAAATCACTGTGAGCTACAGACTCGTCGGTGGATGAACCCGCTGGTGCCTATCATGCACCTGGGATCTAGTCACCCTCCAAAGCCCCAGCCATGAGTACACGAAACTTGGGCATGGGCCCTAGATATAAACCACAGCAGTGAATCAGTAATGAACAACATTTAGTGCCCCTCAATGAGGCAGATGCCTGAAATGTATTGATTGTTTGCTATGTTTCAGGCCCTGTGATAAGTGCTCTACACGGTACTCATAATACTTTTAGGAGTTAGATGCAATAATTATTTTCATTTTGTATGAAGAAAGCAAAGATTTAGATAAGTTAAATGATTTACTCTTTTCTTTTTTCTTTTCTTTGTCTTGTGTTCAACACTAGTGTCCTTTTCTTCATGTAGCTATGCTTTGATATTACTTGGAATTAGCCCCCCAGCACTGGCTGTGTCCTCGGTGCTTCCTTTATACATTACCACCCCTGAGAGTCAGGCAAATGTCCCAATCTGGACCAATACATTTCTTTCCTGGGTTACTAAACTCCTAAATAGAGTAATATCTGGATGGAAAAGTGAGTGAAGATGACTGCTTTGTCAGGAGGTCTAGTTGAGCTATAACTTGATACTTAGGCAAGCCTTTATTCTTGCTTCCCTGTGTTTGTTCTTCAACTATTCTTTAAATTCTCTCAGCTTCACTATAGATTTCTGATAAATTCTCCTTTTGGTCAAGCTATCTAGTATGGAGTTCAATAGTTTCTAGTCAAAGAGTATTATCAGATATAGCCAGTCACACTGATAATCATCCCATATTGTGAAACACACCGTCTAGAATTACTTTGGACATCACTATGGTATCCTTTCCTTCTTTACCTATCTGTAGTATCTAGAATTGTCACCATAACTGACAAGTCTATTTTATTTCATGCTGGCTTTTGACCTCTTAAAACTTCAGGTATATGACTGCTTTCCTAGAAGACAGGAACCATATGTTTTGATTGAACACAGTGAGGGACACTGGGGCCATCCCCCAGGACAAGTGGGACCTTAAGTCATCTATAAGGAGATAAAACATCTGAAGAAATTGAAGGAATTTCTCTGCCTCCCCTAATTTTATACAGTTAGAAATCTGGCTTGTCACATTAATTCCAGATCCTTAATGTGGTGCTGCTCTATGTATGACTTTATTTTGACAGTACTGGTTTCAGATATTTATTATTCTACAGTTCTACATTTAAAATTCTGTTATTTGTATAGCTGAACTTACCTGAAATCACCAAAAAAAAAAAAAAAAGTAAAAAGTTACTTTAAAAGCACTTTGGAAGATTGTCAAGGACAACTTAAGGCAAAGAAAGAGCAACATAAAATTTCCCACTCTGCAACCTGGGGGCAAGTGAAGGGAACTGGAGGTAGAATGGGGGGAATGTGGAGGACAGGTGCAGTGGAGCAGGCTTTGGGGCCTGAATGTGACAGCTATTCTTTTCTAGCACAGCTTGATCGTGCACACCATTTCCTTCTTCCCTCCAGCCACCTGTTCTGCTGATCCTCTAAAACACTGAGCCTGGGACATTTGACAAATTGTAGGGTCAGCTAGAAATGAGAAAGACTTGTTGACTGGCTGAGTGTCCGCCTCCATGCAGGTCTTTGTCTGTGCACTATCTGTTTGCTTATTATTTTAGTAAAAGCAACCTGATTGTATTTGGGAACATTTCTCCACAATTCCGCTTATGTGGCTCAGTCTATAACCTCTCTGTCGGCTTCTGGATAGACACCCATGCACCCCACCAACCCACCCTGCTAATGCCTGAGGTCACAGCAGTGAAACACAATCCTAATATTTTCTTTGAGTTTTCTGAGAATAGTTCTCTTTCCAGGAGGCCTTTTCTCTTTTTTTTTTTTTCCAGTGTCGGGAATTGAACTCACGACCTCGCACTTGCCAGGCAGGCGCTGTGCTGCTGAGCTAAATCCCCAGCCCCTACAAGAAGCTTTATGAGGTGGTAGAAAAAGGATGTGGAACTGGTGGCAGCCTTCTTGCCACGCAGCGACTAATTGGGGTTAGACAGAAGCACATATCTGGCCACAGCACTAGAGCACCTGGATCCAGCCTTGCTGGTCAGAAGCCATGAACCAATACATTTCTTTCATGCCTTAAACAGGTTGGTCCCTAACTGATCCGTTCACCATGAGTTCTTGTTCACCCCAGGATCGCTTCACTCACAGAAGAGAGGACCAGGAGATTTTGGAGGCAGAAAGTCTCTCAGCCTCCAAAGTGCTTCTTGTACCCTTTGCTACACGACCTCTTTAAAGAGAGCGGCAGAGACCACAGGGGGTGACATAACTTCTCTGTCAGCTTGAACTAAAGTAGAAAAGGTCTACGGAGGTGATCAAAGTAAGGGGCCTGCTGCAGTGTCACCAGAGTATGGCAGGAGCACTATGGCTTAGATTCCTATAGTAGAGAAAGAAATAATGACATTGTGCAAGGGAAAAGCATCTTTTTCCTATTATTTACTTATTTTTTACGTTGTAAATTGTAACTGGGGGAAACCTGAACTGTCAAAACCACATTTTCTCCCAGAGAACAGGTGTCAGGGTTTCTGTATGATCCAGGACTTTTATTCAGGAGGCTAAGAGTACTTGAACCATTGAGGAAAGGATACACACACTCGCGTTTCTCAGGTGCCACTAGTAGCGTGCTGTCACTTTCCTTGAAGATTCCTCTAGATGATGATTAAAACCTGAACAAACCTTAGTCCGGAGCCATTATCACACAGTCCATCAGAGTGACTGCTCTGGAATACGGTGAGATTTGATTTACCATAATGAATCTACTTGTCATGGCCTAAATTCTTTGCTGGTTACCTGGAGTGAGAAACTGAGGAACTCTCATCTGTAGCCCTTGGTTATCACTGGACTCACAGCATCGAAGAATCAACATTTGTGCTGACTGAACATCAAATCACATAGAGATGGTCTAAAAGCTGAGTGGAAATGCGAACATAAACATGAGAGCGCAGAGACATAGAAGAGCTAGGATTTTGGTGGTCAGAGCGGAATGCATTAGCTGCAAGCAGAATGAAAGACAGCGAGGATGTTATAGGGGATAGAAGATGACTGAGAAGGTGGAAAAGCTCCAGGGAAATAAGACTTTGATTGTTTTCTGTACTCCTTGTAGGAAATACAGGAAAGTGCAATGATCTATTTTGAATTGTCTTAGGAAGAAGTTGTGTTACATGTTTAATATGGAAGATGTTTAGATTTGGGAACAAGGTAGAACCACATGGAGCAGTTCATGTATCACAATTTCCCTTCACTTTTTAAGTCTTCTACACTTTTGCCTATTAACTGTCAGTTTCTAAGTCAGACTTACATGAATATATTTGCATGCACTTGTGCATGCTAGGGTGCCATGTTTCACAAGTATTGGATTTCACTTGTCACCACTGGACAGAGTATATATTTACTGAGCAAATTTAGACTGCAGAGGGTAGTTCTAAATGACAGTGAAGCACTGTAAGCACTTGCTTACATTCACCACTTCATGAAAATGGATAATGCATGGAATTAGAATAGATTTAGGGGTTGGAATGAACAAAGTCTCAACACTGATAATTAGACATTTAACTTGGGATATAAATTAGCCCTTTGAATCTCAGTTTTCTTATTTGTAAGACAAAGGTAAGGATGCCTCTTTTCCTAGAAGTTGTGAAGTTTGAATGAGCTAATGTGTATGTAACTTGAGTGTCCCCAACAGGGCTTCCATCTTGCACATAAACTGTAATATGCCCTCTGGAGTTGTTTGATGAAATAGTCAAGTTCCCTTGCCCTTTTCAATTATCTGGGACCTACTTTAACTTTAAGGCAAACAAAATAAGTTAGGACAGCAAGGATTCTTTAGGGTGGGGTTAGTGGGAGCTAACATGCTCTGATTGCCTCTTGTTTTCACTCCAGCTTCTGCTAAGACCCAGCTTGCCGAGTTGCTTTCCGTAGCTCCTATTGCAGACCCAGCTCTCTTCTCCTTCCACGTGCAAAGACAATGCCGTACAGTTGTAAGGGACAACTGATTTCACTGAAGGTTTGAGTGGAGCACTACCACATGGAGTGGAAAATTCATTTAAAATGAAAAATTGTTTTTGGGTTTTTAAATTCTCTGCCCATTCTGGCCCCAGGGAATTCTCATTCACTGTCTTACTTCATCAGCTCTGGAAGTTCATCCTCTCCTGGGGGACACTCCTCAGTACCTTCTACTATATTTTAGATCCTCATGTGTCCAGACCCCCTAAGCCCCAATCTCCAAATCTGCCACTGGAAGACGGATACTTCTTTTATTTTGTTATGTATTGTGTTTAATGCTCTCATTTTACACTAGGCGCAGGAGTCAATCTTTGCAGAAATAAACAAACATCCAATTCAGTATGGACATATCCTGATATAAATCCTGCCCCTCTTCTACTCTGTAAGAGTACTGTAGTCATTTCCTTAGTAAAACAGTGATTGTTCTTCTTCTCATCATGTCTGCAAAATACTAAGCCCAGAGTAGATACACAGCAAATGGGAGCGAGTGGTAGAGTACAAGCAATAGCCTTGGTAGTGATGTCCCTAGTCTGTTCAGTGTATAGCTCTTCACATCAGGGGACAGTTGCTGGGTTCTGGAGTGAGAGGAAGAGCAGTGCATTCAAGAAGCAGGCACGGTTTCAGATGCCTCAGTAAACAGAAGGCTGTTAGCGGAGTTTGAGTTTATGCCTTTCTGTGAGTTACCTACAGCACAGATGATATTTGACTGCTTACCCCGAATGTGACACAAGACAGTAGAAATAAGGACAATTCTGCAATACGTATTCCGGATCATGGAAGAACAAAGACCAAGCAGGTCTAGAACTGGCCCGAACACGCTCCCAACATGATGGTCTCCATTCTCCTCTCCTTCAGGTCTTGGTCAAATGCGTCGTCTCAGCAAGGCCTTCCCTGCCTACCCTGTCTGAGTCTGTAACCCACTCCTCCCCACATTCCACCCCCATCTCTGCTTTATTCTTCTCTAAGACACTTGTCACCACTGGACAGAGTATATATTTTGTTTATTCTGCTCTTTGTTTTCTCTGTTCTTCTACTAGAGTGTAAGTGCCACATGGGGTGTGATTTTATCCCATCATTCAGAGCTTGGCACAGAGCCAGATACCTTGCATGCTCAGTAAATATCTGTTGATTGTTCATTGATTGACTGCTGGGGAGCTAGATTATGATAACAATGTCTTATTCTCTTTGATAGTGCTTTATTTTTCACAAGGAGGCTTTGGGTATATAATCTTGATTAATCTCCCACCAGCTGGGGAGGTAGACAGCGAAGGTAGGCTCGGGATGGTGATGTGAGCCTCTGGATCATCAGGCTATCATCAGTTCACTTTGGGGCTTGAGCTTTCCTGACCCCAAACCCAACACCTTCCCCACTGCTTAGACTAAGTCACAGCAAACAAGTTTTAATTTTTTTTTTGTTTTGCATAAAACATAACAAATACTTTGGGGTAGAGTGAGTGATGAAAGTGTTCTGGGGTAAGAATTGCAAGCATCTCTGTGGACCCATTATCCTAGTCTAAAATGTTTTGCACAGAGAGTCTTGCCTGCCAAAGCGAGGACAGGTACCATACACATCACCAGCTGCAGTCTCCAGTGCTGAGGCTCCATGCCAAATTTAACAAACTCGGAGCAGGCTCACTGTAGGCTTTCCATGTGCATGTCTTAATGAGCCAAATGGCACTGGGGGCGTCCCCCAGAAAAATGCAAAGCCCTGAAGGTGGTTGGGCTCTAAGACACGTGTTCAAATAATAAAAACTTACATTTGTCAAGAGATTGACAACCACCACATTTCTCTGACATTTACCATCACATTGTAGTTTTAAAATTTTTATTTTTATGTTTATTTTTATTTTAAAAATAAAAGGAGGAAAATATTAACAGACAGTCGACATTTTACAAAATAGCAAAGGAACAGTAGAGACAGTACAGAGTTACAAACAGAGTGGTAGGGAATTAACAATGCTTGTTGTATTACATATTGATATCTTCAAAGTGGTTTCTCATGAAAACAGATAGAGACATACAAAGCTGATCAACCAAGGACTCATTGACAGTTTCTTTCAGCAAAGAAATACAAGACAGTAGAACAGCCATGTTAACTATCCTGCATATACATACATACAAACTTTCTCCTTCTTTGCCTTCTCTTTTCCCATATCCCAGTTATCCTTTACCTTTGAGTGCTTTCCTATCAATTTACAATGTCTATCATATCTCCTAGTTTAAATTAACTCTTTCAGTCTTTACACTAGAGAAACAATGCGATGTTTGCACATGTATGTTTGATTTATTTCACTTATGATTATGGTCTCTAGTTGTGACCATTTACCTATAAAAGCCTCAAGTTTATCTTTCTTTACAGCTGAGTAATATTCCATTATATAAAAGTACCACAATTTTCTTATCCATTCCTTAGGACATTTGGGTTGCTTCCACATTTTAGCAATTACAAATTGTGCTGCTATGAACATTGGTGCACATACATCACTGTGATATGATGTTTTTAGATCTTCTGGGAAAATACCCAGCAGGGGGATAGCTGGGTTGAATGGGACCTCTAGACCTAGTTTTTGGAGGAATCTCCAAACTGATTTCCACAGTGGTTTCACCAGTCTGCATTCCCACCAGCAGTGGAGAAGAAGATTTCAATAAATGGAAAAAATATTCCTTGTTCATGGAGAGGAAGAACCAACATCGTGAAAATGACCATATTCCCAAAACTGCTGTACAGATTCAATGCAATTCCCATTCAACTACCATTAGCATACCTCACAGATCTCGAGAAAATATACCTTAAATTCATCTGGAACCAGAAGAGACCCAGAATAGCAAAAGCAATCCTGGGCAACAAGGACAAGTCAGGTGGAATCACAATCTCTGACCTGAAATTATACTATAAAGCTACTGTCATAAAATCAACCTGGTACTGGCTAAAAAACAGGCCTGAGGATCAATGGAACAGACTGGAAGAAACAGCCACAACCAAAACCACACTCAGCCACCTAATCTTTGGTAAAGGGGCCAATCAAACTCAATGGGAGAACGATAGCCTCTTTAATAAATGGTGCTGGAAAAATTGGCTTGCTACCTGCCAAAGACTGAAAATAGACCCAAGCCTATCACCATGCACCAAACTCAAGTCAAAATGGTTCACAGATCTCAATATTAAACCAGAAACACTAAAGCTATTGGAAGAGAAGGTAGGTAAAATCCTTGAAGACATAGGGGTAGGCAGAGAGTTCATGAACAAAAACCAAATTGCACGTGAAACACTTGAAAGAATCTACAACTGGGATCTCATCCTACTGAAAAGTTTCTGCACATCTAAAGAAATCACCAGCAAAGTAAAAAGAAAACCCACAAACTTGGAAAAAATTTTAGCTGATTGTCCCTCAGACAGAGGGCTTCTATCTAGAACATGTAAAGAATTAAAAAATATCAGCCCCTCCAAATTCAAAGACCCAATCCAAAAATGGGCAGCTGAGATGAATACACACTTCTCAGATAAGGAAATACAAATGACAAATAAATATATGAGAAAATGTTCAACATCATTAGTCATTCGAGAAATGCAAATTAAAACAACACTGAGATTCCACCTTACCCCAGTAAGAATGGCTAGCATTAAGAAATCAACCAATAACAAATGCTGGCGAGGCTGTGGAGATGTAGTTTTAAAATTTTAAATGCAACTCTCTTGGTTGAAAGGGGCAAGCACAGATTTGTCTACTTGCAGACAAGGAAGGTGTGGTCTGTATAGGTTGTGCAATTAGCTCAACATTAGACTGTTAGCAAGTAATGGGATTGAACTTTCACCTCAGGAGTTTTGAAGCTAAAATTAATGCTTGCTGCTTTTTATTATGAGGAATGTCTTTTGGAGTTTAACACGGATGTTAATCATGAGAAGTTAAAATATCCCATAGCTCTGTGGGTCTGTGGTGATGTCCAAGTCTGCAGTTCTAACAGATTGCCAGGTGAGACTGATGCTCTTGGTCTGATCACTGCGCTTGGAGTGACGCTGTCAGAGTAGTTAGAGCAACCTGTACCATTTCCCGTGAGACTGAGTTCCCCCAGCCACTTCCCGCCGCTGCAGTCTGATTCCACTTCCTGCTGTGCAGCCCTTGCTTGATGCGCTGCAGACACACCGGCCTGGCTGCTTTTGAACACTGTACATCCTTCCTTCTGCCTGGAATGTGTTATGCTGAGATATCCACACATCGCACGCCCCTTCTTCCCGTGTAGCGATGCCTTCCCTGAGCTCCCCTCCTGCTACTTCTCTTTATCTGCTACTACTTTCCGAAGTATTTATCACCTTCTAAGCACTAGATAGGTGCACGTTTCTTTTCATTGTTTCTCTCTTCAATCTTTTGCAGGAGTATGGAGTGCAAGGACGTATCTTGAGCTGTTCCCTGTATCACCAGCATCAAGGCCAGTGCGTGGCTAGGGCAGGTTTTTAAAAGTTATTCGTTGAATGAATATAAGGAAGAAGTGAGCTGGAGCTTTGACATTTTTCAAAGATTTTCCTGCTTTATGCAGGGGTTTCATTCCTCAAAGGGAGAGGTTTTTGAAATTTTTATTATTTATTTTTAACTGATAACATAAAAGTACGAAACTCTACGTATTTACTGGGTATCGTGCAATGCTTTGGTGTATATACACCTTATATATAGTGTTCAAATCAGAGTAAATGTATCTCTTCCCTGAAGCACTCACTTTGTTCTTTCTTTATGGTGAAAACATCCAAATCCCACCTTTTTGAAATAAGGGTTACATTGTTGTTACCTGTAGTCCCCTACTGCGCAGTACTACACCAGGAACTTCTTACCTGATTTCGCTAAAGCTGAATACTCATCGATTAAAAGGGGAAGACCTCACTGAAGGTCAGTTGTTTATCGACGACCCACAGAAAGCGCTGGACGATACCCGAAGATGCAGAGGCACAGGGCCGAGTTTCAGAAGTTCGCCTCCTTCCCAGATGAACGTGTAGGAGGCGCTGGGATGGAGGACGGTGAGGCAAGGCTGATTCTGCCACAAAAGCCGGGCGGCCCAGGACGCTGTGCAGGGGAGAGCGCCCCGCAGAGCCCGCGAGCAGAGCCGGGTGAGGAGCAGCCGGAAAAGGGCCAGCAGCAATCTTTTTCGTAAATGTTGTCAAACAAATTCTTTACGTTTTTGTTGATTTAAAAATAAGAATTTAATTCCAAACTCAAATATATTTACTTAATTTTAAGAAATTCTAACATTATGAAAAAGGGTATCATCCACAATGACAGTTGCTGCCCTTTTGCCAAATGTACTTTCATACTTAGTAAAATAAATAAAACATTGTAGAGTTCACGTATCTTTTGTTTGTCTTTCTGGGTCTCAGTCGCCTCCCTCGGTTCTCAGAAAAAATCTCCATCGAGAGCGTTGTGTGTCTTCCTCCAGTTAGTGGAAGTGGAACTATTTATCTATAGCAATACAGATTTCAGGAGTTACAGCTTGGTGAGAAAAAGAAAGTTACAGAGTGGGTTTTTATAGTGTAATGCCTTTAATTGAAACATATCCACAAAGCAATGTTACGTACTGCCATTCTTTAAATAAAAACTTCTTTATATAGAAAGGAGCGCTTGAGAAAGTTTCAGAAAGATCAGTGCTATTTAAGAATAACTCTCTATAAAGGAAATCTTTATAAAAGGGAGGTGAGAACAATTAACACTGTTTAAGATAATGTCAATTTCATTTTACACATTCTCTTAAATATCTAAGGATTTAGAAAACTTTATGGTGATAAGATCTAGAGAAATATAGACAGGTGGATTTGATTTTATTCATTGAATAATTTACAGTTGAAAGAAGCCCTTCGAATGAATTAAATTCATGTTTGATTAATGATTAGTTTCTTTCATTCTTGGTTTATGGTATTTGGTGATAAAGCTTTCCATACTATGTTTGTTTGCAGAACTCTATTTGGCTAACGATTGGTGTCAGTGACTATATAAATTGGCAATTACATGCACTTTAAACAGAGGAATATTGTGTCGAATTAAATTGTACAGTGGTTTTGCTTGAACCTGGTTCATGCTAGCAAGTCTTTTCCTTGTTAAAAATGGGCAATACTATAAAATCTTTATATTATCTAAAGTGTTTTACTCCTTTACACAGCGATTACATCATCAGAATGGTTTTGCAGAGTGTGAAAAAGTAACATATTAAAGTACATTTAAATCATAAATCATAATTGATAGCAGATACTATTTTTTCCTTACTTAGTGTACATACAGGGCTTAATTACAGGCAGTGCCTCTCAGAATTTGTATCAAAATCCCCCCCTGGCAAAGGAGGGGGACAGATAGCTCAGAGGCTCTGGGCTTTGTTAAAAGTGTCTACTGCAGGAAGGACATATTTCTTTGTATGTGCATGTTCTCCTTTAAATTTCCTTTGATTTTACATTCTACTCTAAAATAGCTCCATTTAAAATATATTGTTTAAGTGACATACTGATTACTGAACAATTTTATCCCCAAATTGTGGAGCAAAATTTCTTCTCAGAGAATATGAACTTGGCTTATCCTGGAATTTTTCACATTTCCACGGGTGATGGGAGCACAAGTGTGATAAACATGACTTTAAAATATTGTTATACTTGTGAAAAAACTGTATTTCATTATTACTGCACTGCCTTAATTTTTCTTTTGGGTATTGTCTTAATCACTTTCTTTTTACTGGCACACAATGCCTGGTACACACACTGAAGGAGGAAAGGTTGATTTTGCCTCACTACTTCAGAGGTCTCAGCTTATGCATGGTCCACTGGCTCCCAGGCAGAAATATCTTTTTTCTCCGTGCTTTAGTTTGTCTATTTACGACTAGAATGAGAAAATATTATACTTACATATTAACGTAATCACACACAAAATTATGTGAAGAGTGGCAGACACCTATGACGTGCTGGCCTGTGGTAGGCACTGTTCAGTGGTCCCTGGGAGCTTGTTTAGCTTTCACAGCGGCTCTGCAGAAAGGTTTTAATCATGTTCACATTCACATTAAAAGTCTGCAGCACTAGGAAGTCAGGATACCACCCCACACCCAAACAGATTTTCTCATAATTATGTCAAATAAATTTTGGAAATGGTGTACATTATACAACATTAAAGAGTCATAATGACAATATATGTGGCCTGAAAATTGTGGTTAAAAAAAAAACCAAAATAATCATCCTTTAGTTTTTATAATCAAAATTTTCCTAAAATAATTTGATCACAAGATATATTTCTTCCTTGCTCCTTTGAAAATCATAGCTATGACAATTTCTCAAAATTAGCATTCTGGGGAAAACTTGGAGAATCAGCTGATATGCCCCCATGACCCTAGGGTGGGACATGGGCTTGCAGGGTCAGAATGGGAATTCTCAATTCTGGTTCTCTCAAATCTGGGGAAGCAGCTTGCTGGCTCCTTGGCATCACTCTGTGGAAAGGAGTGCCATTAGTTTGGTACAGACGAGCTTCTCTCCATAGACTGATGATAGCTGGGAATTAGTAGAGGTTTTTTACTGTCGTCTGGTGAAGACCGAGCACATCTATGCACTACTGTGGTAGGAGCCCGAGGTGCAACAGTGGATCCCTTCCCTCATGGAGGAAAACACAACAGATGAAATCATTAAATTCATTACATACGAGAAAGAAAATGAGCCCAAACTAACATCTTCAGAGTTCTGAAAGGGTGCTTGAAGAGCACTGTGTCGGAGGACGGAAGAGGCACATCGAGGGAAGGACGATGCGACAGTCCACTGGTGTGAGGAATAAAGGAGCGCACTGTCTGGAGAGAGCTGCAGAGCAGCAACGCAGCCAGCAGCAAGCTGGTTTGGTTGTTTCACGGATAGAAATCCTTCCCTGGAGAAGTCGCTGTTAGGGTAAGTTTTAATTATTAGGGTTAATATTGAGTTTTATTGTGCAAATACGCTTCAAATTAGGAGTTTTATTATTTATTCTTTAACAAACATTATATTCTGTGTGAAAATTAACCCAGATGACCCCCAAGTTATACTTCACCCCCACCAAATAAATTCAAAATCATTAGACCTGCTTCGGAAATGGAGCATACCTCCTACCCCTGGGTCGGTACATATACCTGTACTTTAACAGTAGGTTTGGTATAAGCAATAGCAGAGTGCTTGTAGAGACAAAGAAATTGAACATGGGGTCAGTTCTGCCATTTTATATGGACACTTTATAAGAACCATTATTCCACATTTCTATTCATATTTGCAATTGATATAACAAAACTGAGAATTGTGTGTTGTCCTAATTTTGGTTGTCAAGCAAAAATTTCAGCTTAAACAAAATATTTTACTAAATTTAAATAATATCTTTGTATTAATTACTCTTATGTTCTTGTGATCAAATATTGAACACCCAGAACTTAAGGGAAGAGTTTATTTCAGCTTTGGTCTGTTGGTTTCAAGGTAGAAGTGGCATGGTGGGAGGAAATAGCTAATATCACGGTGGCCAGGAAGAAAAAAAGACAGGATCTAGAGAAGGAGACGCAGCCTTCTACGACTTGACCCCAGGACCTGATTCGAGCCAGCCCTTGCCACCTGAGAGCACACTCAGCTGCTGAGCTCACTCGTGAGAATTTGGAGGATGTTCTAAATCTAAACCTTAACAGTCTTTAAAATAGAAATTTATTCCTAAGTTCTTCCTGTTATCTAATAATTTAATCACTGAACATTTAATTAACATTAAGCTGCAATGTTATTCATTTCTGAAGCAAACAATAGATAGGTATAAGTTTCTCATTTTTTTCAAACTATGATGAAAATTATTAATCCATTGCTGTGATTCCTTTTTTGTACTGTAATATTTTTTCTTTGTTCATTGTTAAATTTTATTACTGGTATGCTATGAGCATGAAGTTCAATTAAAGAAAAATTTCACTGTTTCTGATTCTGTCTGGCCATCATTATTATTAATTTCATGATTATTCTTAAAACTAATTCTGTTGTAAGAAGGAGAGAGAAAAGATGATCTGTTCTGAGTGTCAAAAACACTAGTTATATCATTGGACTTGAATGAGATTAAGATTCCCTTTTGGGAAGTTAGATTTATCTGCCCAGCTAATCATCTGTCTTGTGATAGGCCTAATAACTTTTAACCAGACATTTCTTTATTGTACCTAGTCTAACAATGTTATCTAACCACTGTCCCTCCTGTTAGAAACATGTCTAACAAGAGAGAAATCTTGGAATTGGCTTTCTCAGGAGCCTTTTTCCTTGTGTTAAATTTGAAATAAGACTTGGACCAGGCAATTAATTAGTCTGAAAAGTTGATTTAGCATATTCTACAAAGAGATATTATTAAAAAAAAAAAATAGGTCTGGGGTGTATCTCAGTGGTAGAGTGCCAGGCTAAAATGACTGATGTCCTGGGCATGATCCCAGCACTGCAAAAACAAAACCCACACACAAACAAACAACCCAGTGCAGAGGGGGACCAACTGGCTGCGTCGGCAGTTTGCAGTGTTCTTTATTTCTGAGGCAAACAAGAGGTAGGCATAACTTTCTCTTTTTATCAAACCAATACACAAACATGGTGACAGCTATGAATCCACTGCTGCTGCTCTTTCTTTGTACTGCCATGGAGTGTAGCAGAGCCTCCCTGAGTAGGGAACATCTAAGCGAAGCTGTCTGGGGGTGAGTGAGTTCTCCACATGGATATCTGGGGGTAGAGCACACCAGGTAGAGGGACTGTCTCGTGAATGCCCTCAGGTACAGGCACTGGGAAGTCTGAGATTGCAGCACCAGGCCAGGGGGCTGGAATGGAGAGTTGAGGAGATAGAGTCAAAGGAGCTCAGTGGGTTACTATGACTAGAGAGGTCCTGTCCCTTAGATATCATTCCCTACATGGGTCCTTGGTTAAAGCCTTCTTTTTTCCATTCTCTCCTAAGATGGTTTTCTTCATTTGAATTTCTATAGAGTTTTGGCCACACCTACTTTCTTTGCTTTGAATCCTTGGTTTCTAGTCTTATCTTACATTGGATTGTTAGCTGTTTAAAGACATGACTGCTCTTCTCCTTTGTCATCTCATTCATCTACTCAATTATGAAAATTTTACTGAACAATTATTATGCAGGAACTTCTCTTGGCCCTTCTTAAAGAGAGCATACCCCTCAAGAAACCTATGTCTACCAGAAAACCAGAGCAGCATTTACAGTACAGTATGAGAAGCACTGTCAAGACCTAGAGAAAGAGGAATCTAACGGGGGCACTAGGCAAGGGAGTGCTCTGAGCAGGCAGGTCTCCAGAGGTGGAGATTGCATATTCAAAAAAGTACCTGTTGCACCTTGTTTCCCTGGAGGAATTTTCTCTCTGTTGTGGAGAAAATACCAATTTTGTGTGACCCTCTATGCAGAGTAAGGCTTGTGGTTGGAAGACATAAGAGACAGCTTATTTACTTTTGAATAATGCCACGTAAAACTGCTGGAGACTCCCACGGAAGCCTCCCTGGTCCATTCCTGGAAGGGATGTGGTCAGCAGACTCAGCCCTTTCTTGGTTCTGTTTCTTCTCTCCTGCTCAGGATGCCCCGTTCCTTTCAGCCAGGGTTCTCCAGCAGTCTGACCCAGGTGGGCGAGTCCTCTCACAGATCACAGCGTCTCTATGGCTTGGAATGTCTGTGGAGACCAGTGAGAGTTCTGTTCTAAGGGTTAGGAAGAGTTGTGAGCTGTGGTCAGGAACATTCACGACCTTTCCATAAAGCTAATGGGAAACTTGAAGTTTTTTGAAAATATTGCATTGCTTTTATAGATAAGACACCAGATGTACAGGCTGAATGAGTGCTTTTGTGGTGTCATGGAGAAATTGACGACTGAGGTGGGAGCAGGGCTTTAGGTTCATGACTTGCGGCACTGTCTGCCAGCCTGGGCTCGCTGGTTCTGGAGCCACAGATCTTCAAGATTTCTAGCCTTCTGCAGAAGCATCATGAAGAGTTAGTTTTGCATTGCACAGTTAATTTTATTGTTTTTGTGTGCATCCACATGTGTGTAAACAAGCACGAGACCTTTCTGAGTGGGAAAAAAAAGGAGATCTGAGTGCACACGGTACACTGGCGTGGACTCTGGACACTGCGCATGTTCACAGGAAGGGCCACCTCCTTGCTCCTTCCATGAAGTCTTCTGAACTTCTTCCAATCAATAATAGGAAATATTGTCTTTGTCACATATCTTAAAATACTTTGAGGATATTAACTTCTTCCCTCTTGGCTTTCGGAAAGATGGAATAGGGCCTCCCACGTGATGCTGCTTATTTTTTATGAGTGGGGGAGCAAGCCCACGGCAACGGAATGCTGTGCCCAAGAGGGTCAGTGAAGGGCACGGCCAGGGCTTGGCTCAACCGGGAAGGTGTAATCTTTGTGAGTGTTGGTCTCACCATGATGGCACTGGCTTGTTTCTGAGAGAAACTGGTGGAAGACTGGGGTAAAGGATCATTAAGAGAGTCTCTCTCACCCGTCTCAGCTCAGGTGGCCTCCTCTACCCAGGCCACAGCAGGCTAAATTGAAATTCCTCCATCATATACGGAAGAGGAACATTTCCGGGCAATTCTTTAAAAAAATGGCGTTGAGCATGATAGTAGCTCTGATGAGAAGCATTTTCCTCAGTCAAGGGGGAGAACTGTTTATAGGCCCCTCAGGAGCTCTATTCTTTTTTTCTTGAGACAAGATCTCACTGTATGGTCCAGGCTGGCCTCAAACTTGCTACGTAGCCCAGGCTGGCCTTGGAGTGCTGGGATGACAGAACTGTCATCAGGTCCGCCAGGAGTGCTATGCTTTGAAGTCTGATTCTCTGGAGCTCCCTGATGGAATACTCAAGAAATATCTGTAGATTTACTCATTTCCTCAGTTTAGGTGATTGTATTCCCTGTTTAGCTTCTTTAAAACTCAGGTTTCCAGACAGACTGCACAATAAACTCTTTTCCTTCTCTGATGAGGAGTTTTTAAAACAGCAGAATAGGATTGAAGTGGGAGACATTGAAAATGGTGAGAAAAGGTTCGTCCCACCTCTGCCAGGCGCGTGTGTGGAGTGGGTCGATTGGCGGAGTGCAGCTATGCTGAAGTCTGTTGCTGGAGCGCATGGGCTGGACCTTGGGACCCGCAGTTGTGAGGTGAGAACAGAGAACTAGAACCAAGGAGCAGATGTTGTGGCACCTAGGTCCTCTGAGGAGCAGGATGAGTGAGGCACAGCTGGAGGTTTATTAAGGGAAGTGCCCCCGACGGAACATAGGGAGGAAGCTGGAGAAGCAGGGAGGGCGGCCAGAGCAGGACATAGGTCTGGCGTGTGAGTGAGTCAGGGCAGGAAGGAATGCTGGGTGGAGTCTTGGGCTGGTGGGGGCGAGGCGCGCCTCCACCTTCCAGCAGTGGCCTGTCTTGTTCTGGCTGTGGCCGGCCGTTGTCTGGGAGGAGGGGCTGGAGAGCGTGACCTCCGTGAAAACACGGAGATTGGCTTGAGAGGGCCACTGTGTCTCCCTCTTGCCAGCAGAGATCTGAGGGGTGTGCTGTCATGCTGAAGGGTTTTGCCTGGATGGGGAACACCCACTCGGAGCTGCTCCTCCTGGTGTGAGGTTGAGTTGCTAAGGTCGCAGCAAGCGTTCAGATAGAGGAGGTGGAGACGCACGTATCCTGTAGAGGAACGCAGTACTGTGTAATGGAAAGAGGGCTGTGGGACCGCTTATTGGTCCAACTTTTAGCTCCGCTCCTTATGGGTGGCCAGGCCTCCAGAATGGTGCTTTGCATCTCCAAATCTCTGTTTCCCCATTAACAAAATGGGGCAGTCATACTCATTTTGCAGGATGTTGTGCGGATGAGTGAAGCCTATAAAGTGCCTGTATAGTCCCTGCCACAGACGAGATACTCTGTTAGGGGAAGCTGTTTGTGACTCTCTTTTAGGCTTGGCTAGATTCCCTGTTTGCCTGATATCTTATGTTTTAAGATGCACTTAAATATGCTTTTGTGTTAACAAACGGTGCTTTTATCATATCAGTTGTCAAGTGTTAGAAGAAGACCCCAAGCAAGACTGCATTTGTGCAGTCAGGCCTGGCTGAGAGCGCTAATATGTGACCAAGTTTGTTTCGATATCTGCATGCCCTAAAACCGATTTGGTTTGGGACCACATCTGAAATTTAGCAGAAGTTATTTTATTTGGTGATCACTTTTTTTGGTAGACATGTTCATGGTGACTTTTTACCTGTCAGAATGATTGATTTGTCCCCAGAAGAGGCCTAGCATGGGGTAGCAGAAAGAGCACTAGACCAGGAATCTAAAAGTAATGACAAGTCATTTGTGTAAAGTGCTTCACAGTTTGTAAGGTGCTCCACAAAAAGTTGGCTTCGGGGGACGTTGGGTATTAGCATTTCATTTCACAGTTACAAAGGAAAGTGTAGCCAGTCTCAGTCTGCGTACGAATGGCTTTGCTCTGCCTGCTGTTGAGACCACGGGAAGAACTTAGAAACTTGTTAGGAGCATCCTTCCAGGAGAAGTCAGTGAATTTTACTGCACATCAACAGAATAAGATTTTGGGGAATTGGTGGGAATGGAAGATACATTCTTCGTTTGGGGATAGTCACTGCACCTGAATCTTGGGCCTATGTATTCACTTGAGAGAAGCTAAAAACGGTGAAAATATGAACACTATAGAATATGACTTTAGGCAAACATGAAGTTGTTTTGAAGTTACTTCTTGGTAAATAGGAGCACGGCACTGCCAGTCCTTTACTTATTTGATCCGAACTCTCTTCTCTGCCCTCTCTATACGGCAGGAAAGTACAGCTCCCAGGCTCCCATGTCTTTTAGCTTGTCAGTGGGTGTGGTCAGTGAGTGACAGTGCCAGAAGACAGGAAGTGGGAAGGCAGAAGTTGGGCACGGTTCCCTTTCTTCCACCTTGTGCAGCATCTCCAGCAGCAACTGAGTTTCCTCCATGGAGCAAATTCCCACTCACCAGATCCAGCTTCCAGCCTGTGCCAGGTAGTCTGTTTTCCCCGCTTTGTCTCTCCAAATCTGGGTGGGAGCAGCTTCTTGTTGCTAATCCCAAGGTTGCCTCTCTGTCCCTCTTTGTCAGCTCCTTATCTCTTCCATCACCTGTGTGATCAATTCCCTGAATTAAATTTCTTTTAGTGGAAATACCTAGAGTAATGTCTTATTTCTGAGCAGATCTGAGGTGATACAAAACCTAGTGCTGCACCTGCCTGGCAAGGGCAAGGTCCTGAGTTTGATTCCTGGCACCAAAACCAAAAAACAAAACCTAGTGCTTACTAAGTTATTAGCATGAACCAGGCAGTGCTGTCAATTTTTAAACACGGTTTCATTCAATCCTAAAACTAATATTACCCTGTAAGCAGGCATTATGCTCATTTGCTGCAATTTACAGTTGAACTATGAGGGTTCTGAAGCACTGAGATACAGTGTAACCAGCCAAGGTCAAACAGCTAATGAATAGCTGTTGCGGAGTTTCGTCCTAGCCACTCACGTTGCCCACTGACCCGCACTGCCTCCAGAGGCTGCTGGGAAGAGTTGAATGGCTCCCACCTGCCCCCCAAAGGTGACAAGGGTACATAGGGGCTGTACCTTTCCCCCATAGAGTTTTACTTTATTTTTAATTTCTGATTAAAAGGGTAGCCTGAACACATGGCAGAAATTTCAGAGATAATAGAAACAAGTGGAAAGATCACACATAATAACACCTTTATCTATCAGTCCTTAAAACCTGGGCATTTTCCCCTCTAGTCAATTTTTCCAATGGGCAAAAATAACTTGGAAACTGTTGCTTGCACAGTTAGATTTTAAAGGAGAAAGTGGACTATGACCAGGGATCATGCTTTGCAGGTACGAGCGCTGGGAAGGAGAAACTAATATATAACAAGAACGTTGTGCTCTGTTGAGTCCATTGCCAACTTTCAGTTCCTGAGCATGAGGCACAACAGATATTTGGCCAGGTAGACCTAAGGTTAAGAAGGAAGTGTAAAATCAGCAAAACATGGGCTCTTGCATGCTCTGGAAATGTGCCTACTAAATCTTATTCAGTATATGTCAGGCTTCTTACATTTCGGTTTTCCCAGAAGATGACTTCAGGATGAAATATTGGAGCTCTTTCGACTGGAACAAAACATTCTCTATTTGTTATACCCATAATGCTTTAACTTCTTGCATTTTACCAGTGTTCTCCACCTGAGTTCTCCCTATCCACCTAAAAAAGCAAAACCCAGCAATAACTCAAAACCCTCTGAGGAACATTATGAAAAGTACGTGCAGCAGAACGGCTGCATGCAAAGATAGGCGCCAGGGTCCGAGTCCTTACCTTCCCTCCCTGAGCTCTCTCTGCTACTCTGCCACCAGGCAGCTGCTTTGCTCCACCTTTAGCATGTTTTAGCATTTCCAATCAAGAAGAGGCCAGTGGATGGATATTTGGCAGGTGCTTTTAGAAAGGCATTGTGGGCATGTAGAGGATTAGAGAAGGAAGTCTGCTTAACACTTGTTTCCTATTTCAGGTTAAGCTCAAATTCTAAGTCTTGATATGAACTATGACACAGAGGCAGTGATTGGAGATGCTTTTATCAAAGCTTGGCTTAGGATTTTCCACAAATTCCAAATCTTTCTTTCCATGCAGCAGTCTTGAAAACTACCTTGGAAGTGTCACTGTGTACAGATAGATTTTCTTTCCTTCTTCCAGTTTCATGTTTGTTCTGTGTACTCACCCCCCCAACTGTTCTGTTAATTACTTGGAGAAATGGGTGCGCAAGGACAGGTGAGAGGTACGTGGCTGTGTATGGTTCCATAGTGGCTGCTCTTCCATCTGGAGGAGGAGAAAAGGCTGCGGGTGATGGGGAATGGAGAGCAAGGGCATCAGAGAAATCTGCAGGTGGAGTAAGAGGCATCTCTTTGACCTCAAGATAAGTGAAAGAGATTTACATGGATAGCAGAATGCTTCCTTCTGAGAGTCTGCTCAATTGAAATGATGAGGATAGGGCTGAAAAAGAAAAAGAATCAACTACAGTCTCCTTGTGCCAAATAAAGATCCTATGAAGACCATATTTAAGCCTAAGATCAAGGAATTGCAACAAGAAAAGGTTCTGAATCTGGCTTTTGTTGCATTAGTGTACTGCATTCTTTGGGACTAAGAATGCCTCCAGAGAGGGCAGGCATATGGATCATGTATTTTACCATAGAAAGCCCTGTTGCTTTGTAATACTAGATGCTCCTAAAGCAAGGACATGCTTCAGGATGGTCGGTCTGAATAGATGAGATACAAAAATGTATTTCATTAATATTTCTTTATGCGTGTCCTCCTTGAAGTCTTTCACAGTTTCCCATTCACATTTGTTTTTTATTCATACCCTTTTATCTGTAAATTCTTTTTCATAGATTACTATTTTTGGCAGTTGTGTTGTGACTGAATCTATGGTGTGTAGCCCAAAGGGTACCTAATGCTCGGGAGACCAAGAGTGGCCTTTCCTTCACCTTCTTCTTTCTGGGACAATGCACCTCTTATGATAGAAAGCATATGTTTTCACAAAACGTACTTGCTCTTTCTCCTGGGCATCGTGTGTAGAGAGGACATCTACCAGCATTGTGTCATGAGTGAGAAATAAACTGTGATCATGTTAAACCACAGAGATCTAGGGGTCCATGAGCTTACACCACTTAGTAGTACCCCAACATAAACAGCTTTTGTTTTGGGAATTGCTTTTTTCATTTGCGCAGATTCAGCAGGCAGAGCCTTGCTCCGACAGCCCGGGGCTCCCTCTTTCCAGATACCCTCTGCTGACTCGGGGGTGGCCACCTGACCCAAACTGAGCTAAACAATGTCCTATTTAGGGGCTTAAAACTGAAATCCAGGAAGCAGGCAGGCTCTCTCCAGTGGTAAAAAAAATGCAAGACGTTAAATCCCAAATTATGAGGAGAACGAATCCAGGAGGAGGAAAAGTGTAGAGCAGAGAAAGAGTGTGGGGTTGGGTGTTGGAAAGAGAGAGAGAGAGAGAAACTCTGACTTTTCTTTTCTTTCTTGGGTCTCTTGAACTTTCGTCAAGTTTATATCTGTGCCCTTTTTAATTTCAGAGGTGATATTTCCTAGTTTCAGTAAATTCCCATTTGTTGTCCGAGATAGTTTTGGTAGGTTTCTTCAATTTATGAGCAAAAGAGTAGTGACCAGTACGTATGTCATCAGAGATTACTTGTTAATTGTAATACAGAGTTGAAGTTCATGCTAACAGATAACCAAATAAACAACCTCCATGAATATTTGAACATCTAATGCAATAGTTATGGAAGCATGAAAACAAGAATATAAAAACAGCAGGTTTTGTTGTCTAAAAGCTTATAATTTAGCTTGGGGAATAAATAACATTGTAGATACTAATAGTCAGGTTCCATGGTACCAAAAATGACTGCCTGGAAACTGTTAGATATTTGCCATAGGCAGTAGTTACAAAAAGAAAACTCCACTGAAACAACAACAACAGCAAAAGCAAAAACACAGAAAAAACCACAAAAACACTGTCTTCTGAACGCTAGAGTCATTTGGGATGCTTGAGGAGAAGGCTTGATTGAAGTATTTCCTTTTTTCCCCTGAGACACCAATCCATTGATGTTGTTTTTAAGGTAATAAAAAAAAAGACTAGCAAAATCTAATTTTAAACAACTATTGAAGGATATTAAATATATTTTAACATGATTTAGCCAGTAGAGCAATGTCTAGCGGGTATTTAGACAGCAAAGAACCAGATTTCATTTCCACCATCCTTTGCCTTGTTCTAGATTTTGGAATACTGAACTGCTGAGCATTCCCTTGTCCTAGACCGGTTTGCTTGCTCAGCTTAATTCCTCTGTTTGGAGGTGTATCTGCTTATTCCAGCTGCTGAGGAAAGAGGTCTAACTAGTTCCATACACAGAGGACCACATGAACCATAGCTGATTGGGCCAAAGCTGATCACTTGACCCATGTAGACTCAGTCATACTACCTTTCTGTGTGTCCTTTGGACTGTGAGATGTGTAAGTGTTTAAGGTGTGTAGTATTAAGGCTAATATTTTTTTCCAGGTAGCCCAACACAGAATTATGGAACAGCCAGGGAGAGGAAGCTGATTATCAGAAAGGAGTCAGAGAGAGATGCTCTGGATGAAGTGGAGATGAGAGGTTGTGTGGACAACCTCTTGGCTCTGCTGCCTGAAATTTGCTCTTTTACTATGTCCTGCTATACCTTCCTTTCACTTGAGCTTCTTGGAGTTGGTGTCTACCACTCATGAACAATTCTTGATTCCTGTGCATACGTTCTTCCTGTCCACAGAGACTTCCTGTCTTGTTTTCTGGCCCGTCTCTGTTCATCAATGAAAATCCAGCTCAGCAGTCAAAGCCCTTTTGCAGAGGGCTTCCTACTGGCTGAGAGTGCTTGGGTGGTAGCAAGGAGGCAGAGGGCTCTAGGATGGCCACAGGAGCCGAACAATACAGAGGGGTGTGTGTGTGAGAAAAGGCAGCGAGGATAAAAACCACAACAGAGGTTTGGTTGTGTTGCAGAGTGGAGGGACAGATATTTGTGGTGATGGTGCCATTTTGTCTCAAGGCAAAAGGCCCACCATGTGTTGGATCCCCACAGAGAGGTCACAGTGTAATTTATCCCAGTCAAGAGAGGGGCTGCAACTCTTCCTAGGTGTCGTAATAACCCATTTCTGTAGCACGGCAAGGTTCAGCTCAGGACAGAGGACCACCCAGATGTACCTCAAATGTTTCTGCTAGAATTCAGATAAATCACATTTGCAGACATTATAGTGCCTCACATCAGGGGTGAGAAGGGTAAGCTCTGAGGGGCCGGGAGGAGCCGCTCCCCGTCCTGCCGAGGAGGGCTGTAATGAAGACTGTCTTCCTGCTGGGAAGCCCCAGAACACGGTTATTGATTGGAGGTGAATGCAGTGAATGTCAAGTTGGGGAGTTTTGCAGTTTAATCTGACATCTGTCATTCCTGGAAGAATGAACAGTTCAAAGTAAAAGCTCATCCATATTGATGTGTAAGCCGAACTCTGGGCTAGGAAAAGTGGGGCCCACGATATCAGGACTGGGAAAGTTCAGACAGAGTGAAGGTCTTCCCAAGAGCTGTTTCTAAAACACCCACCAAAAGAATAACCTTGTTTAAAGAATTAAAAAAATCACTGAAAGCAACAAATACAATGTCTGGCTGGAAAATGGAAATTGAAAAATATTAGTTCCTTTTTCATTTCAATTTGGGAATAGTAGAGGCAGTTTGGAAAGCAGGCCTCTGACTATTAGAGAAGAAAATAGGTGGCAAAGCACAGCTGTGTTGTTCTGGTGTGCAGAGAAGTTGAATTTTCCATTTTGGGACTTGTTTTTTTTTTTTTTTTTTTTTTTTTTTAGGGAGGGAACAAAGACGAGTGGCAGAATTATTATTATTTTAAAGTCCCTTAGCTTTGAAGGTGTGTGTGAGCAGGGGAGATTCCTAGACCTAGGTTCCCTTGACCTCCCTGAACCTATATACATTTTTGGCAATGTTACTAATTGGCCCAATAGCCCAAATCCACGTGCCCAGCGCCCAGGCTCTGTGAAGTCCAGCTGGTCTTGGCCTGTGTCTCAGGTAAGTAATGGGCACTTGGAGCTGCAATTTCTATTCCTGAATAGGCCTCCTATCTCAGAGTCATGCTTCAACAAACACTCAATTAAAAGGAAAAAACCTCTGGGTGATAGAAGGCACCCTATTACTGAGAGGCGGAGGATGTTTATGGAAGAAAGCGACTTCTCCCTAGTTACTAGTAGCAGAGTGAAGATTTATGAGCCTGTTTGTCCCACGATGATCAAACCTGAAATGTGAAGTTTAAACTGGTACGTTTTTTAAAATCAACAAAACAAAGTGGGCCATGAGAGTTGCTTAGAGTTAGGGATTACATTAAACAGTGGACTGTTAGGACTATAGCTGAGAAGGAGCCAGGCTTGGGGTGGTTCTGTTAGCAAAATACACTAATTTTTGCTTCAGACTCCTACAGATGAGCAGTCAGTATTACTTTTTATTAAACGCTCCCTCACAGATTATAACCGTCATCTAAGAAAAAATGCGTTTTCTCCGCAGAATACAGAAGTAATCAAAATTTATTCATGTGGGCTAACTCTGAGGGTTTGACACCAAAGGGCAATCCTGTCTGATTGATACCACTTAAATGGCAACATTGTTTGAAGGAAAGGAGCTAGACAGATGGCCATTTAAAGGCTGCAAGAAGTTATAGGCAAAGTGAGTGTAACATTCTGTACTGATTTCCTTTTTTTGTTTTGTTTTGTTTTTGTTTTTCTTCCGGTACCAGGAGTCAAACTCACGACCTTGCAATGCCAGGCAGGCGCTTTTGCCACTGAGCTAAATCCCCAGCCCCTCAGTACTGATTTCTGACACATGGTTCTACTTGATACTGAATTGCCAGTAACTTGTCAGTTTGGTTTTCCAGAGGTTCAAGATCTGAAAGGAAAAGGAGGAGAGACTGTGGTTTTGCTGTTGTTGTTACATGTCTACAGTCCATAACGAGCACACTGGTCGTGGGGCTCGGCACATGCACACAACACATCTTAAGATTTTTTCATCCCCTTCTCTCCCGTCTACTCCCTCTCTCCCTGCATCTCTTAGTCCCCTTCCTGGTTACAGAAGATCTATTTTCCTTTCTGCTATTACCTTTTATTTTCCTCTTTAATTTATTTGTACGTTTAGTCTTATAAAAAAAACCCACAATAAACTAATTTTTACCCTAGGACTGCTGTCTGTGGTAAATGGAAACTTTGGTGTTTAAAATGCTACAATGTTAATAAACCATGGCCATTGCCCTTAAGTGTGTTATTTTGAAGACATTTTTTTCCAGTAAGACTTTGTAAATAGAGACTTTAAAGGGACCCTCTATCCTTGATCTTCAGGCAGAAAGTTGGCCTGTGCCCCGTTTGCTTCTGTGCATGCGTTCTCACGGCCCCAAACTGAAGGAGATAATGCAGTGGCACTCCTGTGACATGCCGAAAAGGAGGGGCCCGGACACAGTCACACCGTGGGGCGTCCCCTGGGTTTGCAGCCTGCGAGATTAAGGTGGAAGCACCACAGAGGAGTGAACTTTTAATAACATGGAGGGAATATGAGCCTTCACGGAAAGGGTTCAAGAAGGCCTGGGATGCAGAGAGCACGACAGTCTCTGAACTATGCTGGTTTGACTTAGGTTTGGTTCCAGCTTACGTTTGTTTCAACTTTATGACAGTTTGAAAGTAATATTCAGTAGGAAGCATACTTTGAATTTTAAGAAGTGATCTTTTTCCTCCTTTTCCTCCTCCTTCTCTGATTGGACAGCTGGACCCACACAGAACCGAACCAGACCGTCTGACACGGGAAGAGTCTTTATTAAGCGGGAGAGTGATGCAGTGGGCTATTCAGCGGACCAAGACAGCCCTCCGAGCTGTGCAAAGCATGGGCCTTAGAAGGGCTTTTTCCGGGGAGGATGTTCGCCGGCGGGAACCGCCAAGGGAGGGGTCTTGCAGTTAGAGCAGTTGGCCTTGAAGGAACATCTGGTCCCTGCCGGGCGGGGTATGGGCTGACCTCGCATAGTTGAGCCATCTGGTGATAAGGGAAGTGAAGACATAGCACAGTCAAGGGAGTTTTTTCTCTTCCAAGGGGCGGGGGAAGGTCTTGGGCGACTTAACATACTCCATCTTCCCCCGCTCCCAATTTGTGATGCTAGGTATTGAACTCAGGGAGTCACGCATGCAAGGCAAGCTCTCTACCACTGAGCTGCACCTGCAGCTCTCAAGTATTGATCTTCCACTGAGCCAGCAATACGTGGTAGATACTCTCCAGATGGTGGGCAGGGACACTGAACTGCATCTCCCATTCAGCCATGCGATCATGGAGGCAAACAAGCCATGCTACTGTGTATTGTGTTGCTAAGCTGTGCTGTTTAGTAGGTTAAGTGTATTAAGTGAATTTGCAATTTAGAATATTTTCAACTCATTTCTTCAGATGCACACACGATAAGTTGAGGAGCATCTGTAGTTTTATTGTGAATAGAAGCCAAAGAACGAAGAGCAGGAGTTGCAGGAAGAGGAGGGAGGTGTGAGATCTAGAGAGGGCTCTTCTGTTGTTGTTGTTGTTTTTTTAATTTCGAAAGGAAAATATTACAGCATGCTAGCTGGTATGTGTGATCTGGTAGGAGACCAAAAAATCATATCGAACAGAGAGTGGAGATAATTGCTGTATCTAAGTCGGCACCTGGGCGAGAGGGGCCGGGACGCTGGCCTTGGGAAGGGGGGCAGGTAGGTCACCATGGGGGACAGCTGTGGCTGTCCGTGAGCACTGCAGCAGATGGGGTACCTGATTTGGTTTAGTGTGAGAAAGTTTCCTTTCTGGTGTGTCTTCTTTTTTTCTTAGTAAAACAAGAAACGATGTTGTCACTGGAGAGACCAGCGCTGGCAGTGCTGGAGGTCTGAGCGAAGGAGCACGCATGAGAGATACTTGTTTCAGAGGGCAGAAGAAGAAATCCTCTAAGACAATAGGCTGGAATTCCTGGTTCGTGTTGAGGACATAGTTGTGCTCGTGATTTCAAAGGGAGACCGTCAGAAGGCTTGCAGGGTGTCTGCAGCTTTTGGTGTCGGTTTGGTGGGTGGGCAGGGAGCAAGCAGAAAGTTGAGTTTAATGAGGATTGCTGTTTTGCTGGCTGAGTACATGGTGCGAGGCGAGCAAGTAGAGCTGAGTGAGTATGTAAGCGAAGACTTTAGAGGTGGACCGTGGAATTTGAACTGGGGAAAGGAGGAGGTAGGAGTGTTGTTGGCCCAGGATTTGGATATGCTGAGGGAGGCAAAGAGTTGTCAGAGTTGGGAAAAAGGATGAACCAAGCAGGAAAGACTGCAAGGTGTACTGAGAGAAAGGGACGTCCCAAAATGAAATTTTAGAAAGGGTGGAGTTATTGATCCTGAAACCATGGGGATCGGTGGCTGAGGTAGGATGTGGGGTAATTTTAGTACAGGTGGAGAGAAGAAGGCCTGGAGAGATCTATGCGGTTACTGAACCTCCCCCAAACTGTAACAGAAACGGAATTGGAGGCAAGGTGTGCAAAGGACACACCATTCTTTCGTTTACTGACAGTGATTGACACAAAGTCTACCGTGAGAAGGATCCAGTGGTATAGCTGGGTTTTCAGGGCAGTATCAGAATATTAGTCTGGAAGGGCAGTGGGAAATGAGACTAACCTCTTCTTCAAGACAAATGACATTAGCAAAACAAAACAAAAACAACAACAAGAAACAAAAACAAAACTAAACACAACCACCACTATGGAAAGCTGTAGGGGAGACAGCTTTTAAGGTGCATGAGCACTTGAGATTCCCTTTGGGGTGAGGTGGAAGATTCAGAGAGGTTGGGTGGAGAGGCATTTTTACTCCTATGGACCATGACTTCCAGCGGACCCTCAAGATCTTTCAGAAAGGTTGGAGGATGGCAGGGGAAGGAGATGGATTACTACTGGGCTGGAGAAAACACATGAGACTGGGAAAGTGACGGGGTCAAAGACATCAGAACTAGCTCTGAAGACTTTCCAGAAGGGTCTGGGTAGTCAGTGTCCTTTGGGCTGATATTCCTAATGAGTACTGGTCTGAGGGGAAGACTGGTCTGTCCAGCATACAAGAGGGTGGGGGTCCCACAGGAGTGGGGGATTCTGAAGGGCTTCCTTCAGTGCTGCTGTGAGGACACCCAGGCCAGGGGAGGGCCAATGTTGCCATAATGAAGCGGTCTGTTCCTAACACAATTAAGGAGAAACTAGATAATCTAGGTAAAGGAAGCTCTGGGCCAGAAGACTTCCTGCCTGGTATTCGTTTGTTGATCTCAGATCATACTGGCACAAGATCTTCCACTGAAAGAAAATTTGTTCAAACTGTACACAGACGAAAAGGCTTCGATATTCAAAGAAAATTCTCATTCTAGATGTTTTTCGCGACTTATATTTAACCAGCCATAATTCTTCTTAAGCACCATTTTGTCCAATCTTTTGAAACTGAAGATTAGTCTTTCAATGAGAAATCTGCATTTTATTGTAAAGATGGAGCACAATGCCTTCGGCTCACTTATTCTGTGGAGGAGCAAGCTTATTTTGGTAATATATCTTTAGCACATTGTAAGAACAGTGCTTGTTGCAAATGTATTTTTGGCAAGACAGACTGAGGCATGCACATGTGTGGCTCAAGGGGCATGAATGAAATATCCTCCATTTTCCATACTTCAGATAATGAAAATTTGAGAGGTGACGTCAGCTACCTTCGATTTCAAACTGAGTGGCTGTGATCAAAGAACCAGCTGGGGATGCCAAAGTAATTTTGGAGTGAGAGATCATTGTAGTTGGTGTCAGCAGCAGCTCTCTGCTACGAAGATTAAAAAGGCGCTTCCTACTTTCTTTGGGAAAACATAAAATCTGAGAAAATTTTATCTAGTGGTCATTTCTGCCTCAGATTCTAAACAGGTACCTAGTACAAACTGTATGCGAAAAGGCTCATACTTCATTCCCAGCAATCTTCTGGTGGGAGGCATGCTTATCAGCAGCCACTGTGCCCTGGCCATCTGACCACCACTGCTGATTCTGAGCCTGTTCCCTCTTGAGCAGCCTTGTTGTCACTGCTCCAACTCAGACCCTGAAGATCTTCCAGCTGTGTGACTTCTGCAATTTGGAAAGGTGGATATGATGGTTCTGTATGTATCAGTTAAGTGAAGGTTTTGTTCAAAGAGTAAAGTTTAAATTAGTTACTAAAGACTAACTCACATTTTGAAGTGGAGGGAGAGTGTGTGAGTGGAGGAATCAGGAGGAGAGGGCATCTGGCCTATTTGAAAGGCAATGCGCTGAGAGGTTGACTGGAATCCCCAAGAGAGGGAGATGAGGTTAGGACATGATAGGCTTGGTTCCTGATTAGTCAGTGAAGAAAACTGGGCTGTATTTGGAGAACTCAGAAACATTCTTCTCATTTTAGTTTAAGTGAAAGAGAGCTCATTTTCAGTTCTCTAGATCACTCTGGAGAAGAAATTGAGGAAGGTGGCTACATAAATAACGATGGCTCCAGTAAAATTTCAGGGAGAGAAACCCTGCACACAGTGCTGTTGGCAGGGGGTACTGGCAGCAAAGTCTGTGGGGAGATCTGCCAGCCCATGCGGCTCCTGGTCACAGCGGTTGGAAAGGTGTTGAGAAGTCAAGACCTTCAGATGCCTGCACATGCCATTGGCAGGACTTTGGAATATTTCTGTGTTATAATAAAAGTTTTGCTGTAATTGCAATTGCCTGAGGACTCAATTTTGCTGCAATAAAATCTCATAATTAAAAAGAAAAACCCAAGTCTAATAGAAGCCTAAGTGGAAATTCAGACTTTCATGAAAGTTCTCATTTTGCCAAAAAATAGACAACACAGTGATCTCTACAAAAAGCCTTTATTCTAATGGAAGTGATTGCTTCACAAGGCAAAGATGGCCCGTGACACACTGAAAATGCAGACTTCTAAGAATCTATCAGATGCCCCCTTTACTGCTTCTCATATTGTGCCAAGTACCACACCTGACAGTCTTTGCTGTAGGAACAAATGGGAGTAGAGTGTGCTGGATTTGGGAAGTAGTGCTTATAATATAGACAGGACTGAAAATTTCTGGGTTTTGTTTTTAGACAGGGTCTTACTATGTAGTTCATAGTGAGTCTTGAACTCAGTACATAGCCCTCAAACTCACAGTGATCCTCCTATCTCAGCCTCCGGAGTGCTAGGTTTACATGGATGCACCACCACGCCTAGCTTAAAATTGGTGTCATATACTAAGATTATACAGTAGAAACAAAGTGGAAATACCCACCAGGTCTTCTTTTAAGATTCTTCAGACTACTTTTAAAATTCTTATGAACCCTTGGTTCTGGCAAGGCTATTAAACTTGTTGAAATCATATTCAGAGGCAAAGAGAAAGAATTAATTAATAATTTAGTGTTTTGAGTTCATGCGGGTACAGGGATTCTGTTTGCCAAAAAAGCTTGATTTGATCTTTAAAAATGTAACATTATAGCAGCATGATTTGCATATCTATATTGGACTTTCCTGGAACTTAGCAGCTTTGGCATCTCACAGCCTTCCATGGAGCAGGGAGTCTGGTGCACACTCTTAGACCGACTGTTTGACAGTGGGTCCTGAGTAACACAGAGAGAAGGTCTAGATATCAGCAGCTATGAGAGTTTGGGGTGTACAGTTCTCATTCTAAGGTTACAGTCCACGTGTAGAGAATCGGACTTTCGAATGAGGTATCAAGTCATGGGTTGTGGTGCTTACAAGGATGGTCCTATTGGGGAAATATCCAGCAAAGCCAGAGGGTTGCATAAAATGGTCTGATCTGACAGTGGAGTGAAAGGAGGATTCTCTTTAGCAGGCTCAACTTGAATCTGCTAAAATCTGATTGAAAGAAAAAAGACAAAAGTGTTAGGATGAGGGTGTTTTCTTCTTCAGTGTTTGGGAGTGAAACCTACTTGTGCCCTCCAGCATATTAGAGAATGGAATTGTTTTTTTCTAAAATCAAATTTGTAGTTACAAAAAATAGTTGAGAATACATTGTCAGAAGAGGTATGTTGGGATTCTTCTCCTGGGAGAATGTGCCTACCGAGGCGAGGGGTATAGCTTGGATTGCAGGTTGAAGGTGCAAAATGAGAATAAACCTTTATCTGGTGGTTTCTTTATTTCTCCTCCAGTGAATTCTGACTTTCGATCAGAAAGAGAGGATGGATTTTCTTGCCTTACAGCTTCCGGGGAGACATGCTGTGGGAGTCTCACTGCTTCGAAATAATTCGTGGATGTTTTGTGAAACCTTTTGACCCGGCTAGGAGCCTGGGGCTTTTGAGCATTCAAGAATAATAGGCAGCATTGAAAAGGAGTGGATGGAATGTTTTATTAACTACAGCTATTTTTATTAACTTGAGTCAGGGGAATATCAGAAAGGATCAAAATTTAGGAATTCTTTGAAAAAGCCTTTATTTTACATTGGTCTTATTTTTACATTTGCTTCGATGTTTTACTCCATGATATAACAGACACTGCATTTCTCCCCTAACAAATGAAAGGGCCAAGATGAGACTTTGAAATTTGTATTTATTGTTAAAAGCTAGGGAGACATAAAGGAAGAGAGAGGGGGAGAGACAGAGGTGAAAAGATAACAATAATTTCTTTGAGAGCTGTTTCTTTCTTCCCAAATTTATATCATTTACATTGCTTCACCAAATCTCTTGGTTTGTCTCTTAATATTTTATACTAAACTTTGTCTGTACTTCAATTAAATAGACATACTTTGAGTACCAACTATGCATAAAGTGTCTATTAAAGCTGTGTCAGGACTTAGGAATAAATAATCTAGTGCTGGCTCAGGGTCTCTTGGTTTGGCTTGGTTAATTGGCAATTGCTTATTACCCTCTCCACCCTCCATCTTTCAATCCCAAAACCCCAGGCTTAACCTTTGTCCTTGATAGAAGGAACTGTTAGGAACTTTTGGTGATAAGCCATAGAAACTGATATTGGCTAATTTAAACAAATGAGCTACTTGTGCAAAGATCTTTGTTCATAAGAGTAAAGAACAAGATTGGGAAGAGGCAGGAAATGTCTGGTCTAGCAGGTTTTGATGGAAGGGACTAACTGACTATCTTGTCAGAGACAAGAGCTGCTCCAGTAATAAGTAAACTCTGGTTATTTTGCTGTTCTTCTCACATTTAAATTCCAGGAAGGACACATCTAAGTGGCCAGTTTGGGTCACATGCCTGCCCCTTCACCTGGGCTGGTGGGCACTCTTGTTAAAGTCACCTAATCCACTGCTATGGTTTGGATGTGATTTGTACATCAAGCACCCATTGTTGGGAGCTTGATCTTCAAGGTGATGATCTTGGGAAGTGACATAGGATATTTAAGAGGGGAGCCTAATGGAAGTTGTGCTAGTTAGTTTTTGTAACTATGACAAAATACCTCAGGTAAGTCAACTAAAAGAAGAGTGAAGGTTCATTCTGGCTCATGACTCCAGAAATCTAGCCTGTGGCTGGTTACCCCTTGTTTTCAGGCCTGTGGTAAGGCAGGACCCCACAACCGGGAGCACATGAGAGCGTAGAGAGGCTCACCTCATGGCAGTCAGCAAGCAGTAGGACAGAAAAAGCGAGACCAGCATCCCAGTATCTTCTCCAGGGCTACATCACCCATGAGCTGGCTTCCTTCCATCATGCTCCATCTCCCAGAGATCCAGCTATGTCCAAAGAGTGAACAGGCTTGTGGCATGTAGGCTGTTTGGGAAGTCAAGATCAAAAGCCTGAGAGAGGTCAACTGAGGGTGTTCCTTGGGAGGTATTAAGTGCTCTTCCTGGGACCTTGAGTTAGTTATAATGGAGGTTGTTCTTAAAGAAGCAAAGCTGGTCCCACCCAGCTCTCTTCCTTCCTGCTGTGTGAACTCTTGAGCCCACCATTGGTATTTACCACAATGTGATGCAGCCAAGAGGTCTTCACTGGAACCGAGACCTTGCACGTGTCATGTCCTCGAACCTCCTAAACTATGAGCTATGTGAATTTTTTCTTCATCAGTAGCTTGTCTTAGGTATTTCATTGTAACAATGGAAAGCTGGCTAATACACACACTGTGAGGGGAGAAGTAGCTTGTCAAATATTGGGATATATTATTAAATTAAAATAGAATAAACACGAGGCAAGTTAAAAAGGCAATAACTATACTTTACATTAGAATAAAATAGACCAGGTATTCTCTCCCCTAACTTTTGCCTGTGTGAGGTTCTGACCTCAGGCATAGAGGGTAAAGGACACTGAAAAAGGATGATGCTACATTAAAGATTGGGAAGAAAGCTGAACTCTCCTCTTCTACTTCCCTTCACAAAGTGAGCTCAAGGCCAGCCTGAATTGCATAGTGAGACCCTGTCTCTTGTTTTTCCTTTTTGTTTGTTTGTTTGTTTGTTTGCACCAGGAATTGAACTCAGGACCTTGTGCTTGCCAGGCAGGCACTTGTGCCACTGAGCTATATCCTTTCCCTAAGACCCTGTCTCAAAAAGACAAAAATTTCACTTGAAGGGTCCAATCAAATAGATCACATCCATTCTGGACTTTCTGTGATAGACATCAATAACCCACCTAAAGTACCTGGAACTGTATGCAAGAAATTGAGTCCCTAAGGAGCCCAGGTTCAGTCACAGGGAACTGAAGTATGCATTAGCTGTTTCTGAAAACACAATAATCCTAAAATCCTAAAATCACAATATTGTGATTTTTTAATGCTGAGATAGTAGAAACATCTATAGTTTTCTTTCTGGTTCATCTTGATCTCCTTTTTGGTAATCAGGCCCCTTGACTTTGGTATGGAAGAGTCTGATACATTCACCCAAATGAGACAGGTGTGTATTCACCCTTGGTAACACAAGTTACACTAACCTCATGGACCATGCTTTAGTATGGGCTATATGAGGAGCTACCACATAAGCAATATCTGTCGAGTTCCTGAGTAGCAAGGTCACATAAGCTCCTTAATGGAGCCTTAACCCACGCTATCTCTTGGTCAGCACTACGGACAGTTCTAAACATCCCTCTCTGAATCTGGACTAGCACAAATTCCTCTGATCTGGGGTCAACCTCCGGACACCTGGCTTGTTGCACTCCCCATGTAGAGCCCACTCCACACAGGATACTCCAAAGTTAGAGCCTGTGTAATTTTCCCTTTTTCCAAGGTTCTAAAACATTGCTTCTTCCCCTGGGGGTATATGAGTCCCTCAAACAAACAAAAAGGAAAAACAAGAGACAGGGTCTCACTATGCAATTCAGGTTGGCCTTGAGCTCACTTTGTAGCACAGGCTGGCTTCAAACTTGCAACTACCCTCCTGCTTCAGCCTCCTGAGTGCTTGGATTACAGGTGTGCACCACCATGTCCAGCCTCAGTTGAACTTATTGAACATATGCATATTGTGTACTTGCAATGGATGAACTCTTAGTAGAGTGGTAAAGATTTAAGTGTTTTGGGAAACAGGGAATACAAATGGATAATCAGGCTTGTGGTTAGGCTTCCATGCTTTGTCATAAGGAAAAACCATGGGTGTCAAATGAGTAAGGGCATATATATGTGTGGTATGTAGAAATTAGGTGATAAACCATGTCAGGCTAGGATTTGCTGTGCCTAAAATGGAGCTGTCATAGCAACATGAATAGAACAGAATAGCATGGACTAGGGATGTGCAGAAAGGATAAGTACTATTTTATAAAGCTTTTGTCCCAGGAATGTGCATGGGAGGTGTGGAGGGGTACATGTGCCCCGTGTAATATGCAGCTAACCCACAACGCTGTTTAATTACATCAGAAAGGGTGTGAATAGAGCTGAGATGGACAGGTTATTTGTGAGCCAGTGTGCCAAAGCCACAGTGTTCATAAAAGCATTTTGACTCTGTCTCACAGTGGGAAATACGGTATACATACGGTATGCAGTGCATACGCTCCTCCACACTTCCTATCTATATTCCTGCAACAAAAGTTTTAGAAAACTAATATATATCCTTTCTACAAGTGATATACTCCCATGCAGTTAGTGCATACTCTATTCTATTCTATTCTATTCTATTCTATTCTATTCTATTCTATTCTATTCTATTCATCTATTCATGTTCCTAAAACAATGCTGATTGTGATCCACTAGATGAATTCAGACCCACTAATGGGCCAGAAAACATGCTATGATAGATTTTATACAGTAGATGGATAGATTCTGGAATCTATTATTGTGGGTTAAAATCTTGACTCTTCTATTTCCTGAAAATCCCAAATAACTTGTCCGTGAATCAACCAGGTCTATCATAACAAAGCCACACAGACTGGGTGACTCAAGCAGCCAAGTTTCCTTTCTCACAGTTCTGGAGCTGGAAGTCGAGCTCCAGTGAAGGTTCCCGGCTGATGAGGAGGTGGCTCCCTCATTGCTGTGTGGTCATGAGACCTTTTGCTGGTGCGTGCAAGTGGAGTGGAATTTCTCTCTCTCTCCTTATAAGACCACAATCTTACAAGACTTGTCCCACTCATTCAACTCATTCAACTCTAATGCCTTCTGAAAGTTTTATTTCTAAGCAGTGTACTTCTGAGTGTTAAGACTTTCACATATGAATTTTGAGGGGACACCATTCAGTCTATCGTACATGAGAAAATAGTTCAGCGTCTCAGCATGCCAGGGCTGTATCTGTAAAGTAAAAGTATGACAATAAACACACAGTACATATAGAGCTTGTTCATTAACAATATTTAGCATTCTCCTAATATATGCCAAATCCTAGAGAAGAGAACAAACAATAGAGAGAAATCCTCACCCTCTGGGAGTCTCATGAATAATAAATGAGATAATGATTGTAAAGTGCTTAGCAAAATGTAACACTCAATGAACATTAGTTGTTGTCATTGCTAATTGGTAAGGCATACACCTGGTTAAAGTTGGGTCTATCTCCGGACACAGAGCAGATACCATCTCATGTCCCATTGTGTGTGAGGTGCTGTTGTTAATATGGCTTCAATTAGGCTACTGAAATAACTTAAACTGGCTTTTCTGTCTGTTCTCCTCTCTACCCAGAAAGTCAGATCTAACACTGAGGGAGCTCAGTCTTATCAAGATGAATGGCATGACTTTCCATAACTGAGATGAACAGGAATGCTAGGGACTCATACTCGGGATGGAGAGAAAGGCATCGACACAGCTCTAAAGCATCAGATCAGTGCTGTAGTGGAGTTAGGAACAAAGAGCTGTGGGAGTACAGAAAAATGGGACAAGTCCTGCTTGAGGGATGCAAAGGCTTCTCAGAAAAGTGAAGTTGTGTTTCCTCACTTTATTTCTAGACAAAACTCCAGGGGTGTGGTGAGAATAGCACAGAGACACATTTACATGCCCCGGGGAGGATAGGAAACCGAGGGGGCTGAGGCAAGGACAGTGAGTAAGGCAGTGCTGGAGGACAGTGCTGAGTGGACGGGGGTGGGTGTTGCAAAAGGCAGCTTTGCCAAGTCATCATTCTGTCTGGGAGCTACAGAAAGACACACAGTCTGGGCTCTAACTAGTGATCAGGCTTGTGAGGAAGGGTTAGATGGACAGATACTCTGGCTAAAGACTAGCCTAACTGAGGTGAGTGATGATGGCTTGGCAGTTGGCAGTGGGACAGAAATGGACTCATCTGGAGACATTCAAGAAGCTGGGTTTGTGGAGACTAAGGGGAGGGTAAGGGAGCAATCGGGGTAAGTTAAAATCTTTTACTTTGGCAACCAAAGGGTCCTTAGCTGAATAAAAGATGCAGATGGAAGAGTGAGCTTGAGCTTTCTACGTGGTTTTTTATGCAAGCAATAGCTTTGTGATAAAGAAAGAAGTAAGCACAGACCGATTAAAGATATAACACTGAGCCCTAAATTAGCTGCCGACAAACCTATTAACCCAACTTTCCCCAAAACTCATGTTCGAGAAAGTTGAATCTGAAAACTAATTTGAATGTCTGGCTGTAATTGAGTTGCCAGCAGCCTGACGTGTTGCTTGTTTCTGATAATGCACACACTGTTTCTTTATTTAGAACCTCTTACCAGTATCAATTAAGCCCCAGTTAAATTTGACATCTCTTAACCTTGCATTGGATCAAATTCATTGCTACAGCAGAACCCATATGGCAGAGAGGCAGTTGTAGGCAGCAGTTCACTGCTTATGTAGAGTTGCTGGCCCAGCGCCAACCAGTAATCACTGCTTTTTGTTAATAGACATGTTTGCTTTGCAGTCATTTCTATACACAAGGCTCTGGATTAATTAGATCGAAATCTGTCATCCATCTAAGACACCACAAGAACTCATTGCCTGCGCTTCCAAGGGAAAGGGAACAGCAGATTTTGGCAAATTTTTAAAAATGTGTTTGCTGTTTCCATAAGAACTTAGCAGACTATCTAATATAACTAGCATATAAGTAAATTTTGATAATCAATAAAGGACATGGAGTGGGTTGGAGAACGAATAGATGAGCCCTCAAAAGAATAAAGGTGAGATTTTTCTCATGATATGAATTAGTTGATTTTTTAAAAGGCACATTTAAAAAGTATTTGTTTCCCTGAAAGTTGACAGGCAGATTTTGTGTGGGTGTGAAGATTCACAAGGTGACCACCCCCCCCCCCCAGCCATCAAGCCAAAGGTTTGTTCAAACTGAAGAAACAGCCACCAGGTTTCTCTCCACACAGGTGTGAGTAGGCAGAGGAGCGACCTGCCAGGCACCTCTGCAGCAGAGTGCTGTTGGAGCTCCGCCTCAGGACTGTAGCACTGAGCTGCCTCAAGCAGAGATCCTTCCAGCTTCACACCTTCTGCAATCACTAATCAAACCCCCTTGGACGTGCTTTATGCTAAATCCTTCTCTGAAGACAATAATTCCAGGCTGAGGTTCTCTCACAGTCATACAGGTATTATTTATTGTTTTTGTGTGGAAACACACACGGATTTTAAACAGTATCCCAGAGTTTCCACCCTGTTTGTGTGTGGGGGTGTATGGCTTAACCTACTTTATGATGCACATGTAAATGTAAGATGGAGGTAAAATGCAGAGGAATTAAACCAATATCTGTGTAATGATCCCTGATGCATCTTTATTTCTTAGAAAAGATTCAAATCTGCTACATAAACTTATGCTTAAGAAACGATCTGTGCAATCCTGATGTGAGAAATGACTGATAATACTGCTGTTTAAGTCACCCACATCACTGCAAATATGAAACTTACATTTGTAATGTTCTTGTTTCTTCTTAAGTATTATTTAATTGACATATAGAACTTTTATATGTTTATGGGTGCAGATGTGATATTTCAATACATGTATTCATTGCAGAATGATCAAAAAGGCTAATTAACACATCTATCTTAAATACTTTTCATTCCTTTGTGGTAAGAACATTTGAAATCTTCTCTATGGTTATTGTGAAATATGCAGCGTATTATTAACCTCAGCCACCGTGCTGTGCATTGATTTCCAGGATTTATTTTTCTTGTCTGACTGAAAGTTTGTATCCTTTGACTAAGATCTTCATGGCCTTGTGCACTTCCAGTCCAGCCTCTGGTGATCACCCTTGTGTTTCCCACTTCTATGCGTTGGACTTCTTGAAGATTTTGCATGGAAGTGAGATCATGCAGCGTTTGTCTCTCTGTGCCTGGCTTACTTCCCTTAGCTGCGTGTCCTTGCAGTAAATGACAGAAATTTCTGCTCTTAAAGGCCTCATGGCGCTCTTTTGTGTATATATACATCACGTTTTCTTTATCCAGTCAGCCCCTGTAGGGTGCTCTACTTGTTTCCATGTCCGAGCTATTGCCAATAACCCTGCAGTGAACATGGGAATCCAGAATTTTTTACATGCTGATTTTAATTCCTTCAGGGAGATTGTTAGATTGTATAGCTCTATTTTTAGTATTTTCAGGAAATTCCATACTTTCCAAGTGACTGTGCTAATTTACATTGTCATAGGCAAAGTGCAAGGATTCTCTTTTCTCTACATTCTCATGAATACTTGTGATCTTCCATCTATTTTATAATAGCTAATCTAACAAATGTGATGTAATATCTAGCTATGATTTTAATTTGCTTTCCTCTGATGAACATATCCAGCATTTTTCATATATTTGTTGACTACTGATGTGTCTTCTTTTGAGAAATGTCTTTTCAGATTCCTTGCCTGCTTCAAAAATACAGTTGTTTTCTTTTTAATGAATAATTTGAGTTCCTCATACTTATATGTTTTGGGTACAACTCTCTTGTCCAGCGGATAATTTAGAAATATTTTTTTGAAAATATTTCTTATTTAAATCCCATCCCACTGTTTTTTTTACTCTGTTGTTTTTCTTGCTGTGCAGAAAATTTTAGTTTAATGTAATTCCATTTGTCTAGTTTTGCTTTTGTTGTTTGAGCTTTTGGGATCATATTGAAGAAGTCACTGCCTGTACTAATATCACAGATCTCACACTTTTAACAATTTCTTATGCCAGTTTTTTCAACTACCACTTTATATTCATTGATCTCTCTTTAATTGGGTCACTGTATATCTACTTAGAGACTGGCATGTTGAAGTGTCGTTCTACCCAGGGTGACAGGTCCTGAGAAAGAGGTGCCCGTGGATGAACAGAAAAGTAAGAGCAACAAGAAAAACAAGAGAGGCAAAAGTCTGGGATCAGGGGGCTCACAGCCTCTCGGACCGCAGCTCCGATTACCAATCTCAGTCACCTTTTACTGAGTGAGAACCAAGGGTGTAGCTAGTGGATGGATGGATCCCAAATGGGTGGATACCAAATGAGTTTTTGTAATTAAAGGATTATCCTTCTCCAGTTCTGCCTCTCATGCTGCTGGCAACAATCCCCTGGTGGGCCTCCTACACCCAGCACCATGCTTACTCAGTTCAGCTGGAGGTTATAAGTTGACCACCAGTTATCAATCCACTACAGTCACAGTCCTTACTTCCCATTAATTTTACAATGCATGGCAAGACTAAAAAATAGGGATCTCCTGCAATTCAAATACACTCCTATCTTCAGGTGAAGGGCTTCAGTTCATTTTTGCAACAATAAACAAATCACTGTGTGTCCTCAGTGCTTTCTAATCAAAGAATGTCCTTCTCCACATTGAAGTTAAATTTTTTTCTGCTTTTCTTTTTTTTTTTTTGGTTTTTCTCCAGTACCGGGAACCGAACTCACGACCTTGCGCTTGCCAGGCAGGCGCTTTTGCCGCTGAGCTAAATCCCCAGCCCCTTTTCTGCTTTTCTAGTTCATTACTTCAGATAACAATATTGTCATTACTCAACTGACAAAGTCAGCGTTGTTAAGGATTCTTTTTAGAGACTAGACTCTTTACGTACCTGATCATCAACTTCTCCAAAGAACAAGAAACAACTCAGTTCCTTTGCTTAATATTAATTGAGACCTCCGTTTTAGAGTAAAGTTAGCAGTGTACTTGACCAGGAAAATGAAGGAGTGCTGTAAGACAGACTGAGGTGTTTGTGTGTTTGCAGAGAAGGGTGTGAGGGAGGTGCTGAGTAAAGACAGATTCTCTGTGGCTAATGTAAAGTAGACCAAAGAAGACGCCTGAGCCCAGTCTGAGGAGATCCTAAGGAGTGTGGACACCTGCAGAGTTTCAAGGAAAGACATGTTAGAACGGAGAGGAGCAGGATGCTTGTCTACATCTAGCTATTTTATAATTTAGTGACTTTAATGAAATTATGGCTTCTGTTCTTTTATATTTGTTTTTCTTTTTGATGGCCTTAGTGAGGTTTAATATATTCAATAAAATCACTACCCTCAAGACATGTTTATTGTCTGCAAAGCTGTCCTCTGCCTCTGTGTAGCCCCTTTTCTTCTCACTTTGCTCTTCTTGCCATTCCCCCATTCCTAAGGAGCTACTGATTTGCTTTCTGTTGTCACAGAATGCTTTATATTTTCTGCAGTTTTGTAAAAGTAGAATTCTACAACTGCAAGATACACTTTTTGTCTAGCTTTTTCATTCAGAAAATGATTTTGAGAGTCACATTCTTAGTATATCAGTTTATTACTTTTTGTTGTATTACTTGTAACAAAATAACAACATATTATGTATAACAAAATGATGGATATACCACAATTTGTTTACCCATTCCTCAACTGATTAACAAGTAGACTGTTTCCAATTTTTGCCTCTTACAAATAAAACTGCTACAGTCATGTGCAAGCTTTTGCATTTTTACATTACTACCATGTCTTTTTTTTTTTTTTTTTCCCAGTACTGGGAATCAAGCTCATGACCTTGTGCTTGCCAGGCAGGCGCTGTGCCACTGAGCTAAATCCCCAGCCCCTCATTACTACCATGTCTTTTGGATAAATACCTAGGAGTGCAACATCTGAGACATATGATACATATATTTAATATTTTAAGAAATAACCGTATTAGTATATATAAATATATTGGTCTTTAATAATTGATCTCAAATCTTACATTATAAAAATTCAATTAGTTTTTAGTTTTAATAGATTTGTAAAACAGTCTTGTTGATTTTCTACATAGACATTAAGTTTTTTGAGAATATACTTTCACTTTCCCATTTTCATTTTAATGCCTTTTCATTCAATTTCTTTGTTTTATTGAATTTTTAAAACCAATATTTTAAGATGGGATCAAAAATATTTTGTTTAAATTTTTAAAATTACAGTAAGAGATATATTGCCATTAAACCCCTTCAAAATACTTCTTTTTGCTTCTAGCACTTGTATGCAATTGTTCTTGCTGCTTTCTGAAGCAGTTCTGGAGTCCTCTCTTTGTGTTAGTTGTGTTATTGTGGCTGTCTTGTCTTCAATCAGTTCGTAACGTTTATCTTCCAGGACTATTTTGACTTGGGAAAGTGCCAGAAGTTGCCACATCAGATGAATAAGGGGGATGGAGACCCAGTGCAATGGTTTTCCAAGCCTGTCTGTATGTTGGATGTACTCAGCGGGAAAATTCATTTTTTTTTTTTTTTTAAAGAAGAATATATTTATTGGGGAAAGAAAATTTCTGCCTGAGAGAGACAGAAGGGATCCTGAGCAGGTTGTCAGGACCCTACCTTTTCTAGGGAATTTTATAGGCTCAGACCATGAGATGAGGAAGGTCTACGGTGAGGAAAAGTGGGAAATCACAACGTGGGCCTGAGGTGGGACAAAACTGTGGCCAAACAATGAGATTACAAGCATAGTTGCTCCAGTGACATTGATTAAACCAGGATCAAATGGGGTAGCAAGGGCCAGGGATATAGCTCAGCAGCACAGTTCCTGCCTGGCAAGTGCAAGGTCCTGAGTTCAATTCCCAGTACCAAAAAAAAGACTGCAAATGGGGAAGCAAGTCATGTGGTACGCAGGCATTAAACAGAACAGAAGCTCTTCCTGTAGGGGGTTGGGTCAGCGGCTCTTCCTGGCTTCCTCAAGGTGACCAATACCTGTTTAGAATATCAGTCCCTGATGTTTCTCCTTGGGAAGTATGTGCGTGCCTTTGTTTCATCCTTCATCTTGAGGTCCGGCCCACAGCTGAGCTGCCTGTGCACCCACCCACAGTTGCAAGGTATCTTGTCTTCTGCCCTGGCTCCTTCAAGGGCCTAGCCCTATCTGACGGCCTATAGTATTTCTATCTGTCTTTGCTGTGTGTAGCATTCTTCCCTCTAAAGTACCCCGCACTGCTGTGAAGGAGTATGGGTGATGACCGATCTGGCTTCTTCAGGCTAAAGAGCGTCGTGGTTACTGATTGGCAGGAAGGTCTGTCTAAAGACCCTCGACAGACACCAGGCGTTTTCATCTTGGGTAGGCATATAGCTTGAAGTCTTTGCATTCCATTTTGGCTCTGGAGGATAGGCAGGTCTTGTGCATGTGCAGAAGAAGAGCAAACGGCTTTTTCAACATGTAAGGATCGAGTATCTTCCAGTGCTTAAGAATGCGTTCCAAATGAATACGCGACTTTGGCGTTGAGCCCCCTGTGCCTCGCCCAGTCATCTCTGTGGAGACCTCCAAATGATATAGGGAGGAGAAACTCCCCAACCTGCTAGATGTTCTGAGCTCGTGTTCTCTAAAAGTGAAGAATAAATTTTAGGAACAATGGAGGTTAAGAGCAGAACGTATTTATTGGGGGAAAGAAAGCTTCCATTTGCGAGAGAGATGGAAGGGTCCTGAGTGTGTTGCCCTCACTTTTTTTATTGCATCTCAAAGAGGTAAAAAGAGTCATCCTTGCCTTATTTCTGACATTAGGAAAAAAGATCTGGTCTGTCACTATTAAGTATGATACGAACGTTTCTTTCTTGCAGAGATGTCTCTTATCAGGTTGAAGAAATTGTCTTTTTTTGCTAATTGATTGATTTTCTTTAGATATCAGGAATAGATGTCAGATTTTGTTAAATGTGATTTCTACATCTACTTGATCCTATGGGTTTTCTTCTTTAGTCTATTGGTATGGTGACTCACACTGTTTAGTTTTCACATTTCAAATCAAACTTTCATACCTGGGAAAAATACCATTGGTCGCAATTTTTAATATGTTAATAGATTTAATTTTTAAAACTTTAAGCATCTCACTTGTGTTCATAAGTGAATGAGTGGTTAGTAACTCTCTGTCTCTGTCTCATTACGTCTTTGATTTTGTTATCAGGGTAACACAGGTACTAATAAAATGAGATGGGAGGTATTTTCTCCTCTTAGTGCTCTGGGGGTATTTGTGTAAAATCGGTGTTATTTCCTCTTAAATGTTTGGTATAATTCACTAATGAAGCCTTCTGAGTCTAGATATTTCATTTTAGGAAGGTTTTTAACTGCACGTTCAATTTCTTTAAGACACAGTGCTATTCAAATTATCTATTTTTTTTCCTTCAGTGAGTTTTGGTAGCTTATATCTCCCAGGAGACCTGTCCATTTCATGTCAGCCATAGAATTTATTAGCACAAAAGCATGCTTAAAGTCACTTTTCTCAGTGATCACTATAGTGCTTATCATGTATGACTTGACTTTATCATAGTCTTCCTTTAAATGACGTTATACTAATTTGCATGTAGCATAAAGTTCTTGCAACAGTAGACTTCATAACCTTCCCTCTGAATCTGGGACTCTGTTGTCATGGTGGAGAGGTTAATGCTTGCTTAGTGTCCTTATTTTCTCTGTCTTTCTCTGTCTGTCTGCCTCCTCTGTCTCTGTCTCTTATACCCATGAGTTCCTATTTCCCTTTTTAGAGTTAGAAGATTCATTTAAAATTGGACCAAGCAGTTCTGTGGTTTGCAGTGCAGTGAGTGGGGACTGTCCCTGTCAAGGAGCTGATAGTCTACCTGGGGAAACCAATAATAAGCACAAATTACTTACAATTCTGATCAGTACTAAGGAGGCACCGTGGCTTTAGGGTGTTCCAATATGGTCTTAGAAATCACTGAAAAAGAAGAGTTTTAAATTAGACCCAAAGTGTGAACAGGTTGCCAGAGGAAATGATGTTGGGCTGGAGAAGCTGTGTTTCAAGCAGGGAAGGCAAGCTGTGCACAGGCGTGTGCAGGGGTTGGAAGGAAGTCGGCGTGGAACTGGCCGAGAGACAGACGAGTGAGGAAGGAATTGGCAGGGTTTGGAGTTTTCAGTTGTTGAATGTTAGTGGTGAGAGCATAGACTTACAGACAGCAGTGAGATGGCAAGAGGGTGGACTACGGAGACAAGACCCTGTCCTGGGCTGGGTGATGCCACTGCGACCAGTGTATGGCTAATCTGGCCAGTCATTCCGGTACCAGGCTTTCCTTCACTAGCATTCACTGTGTGTCCATGTGACAGAGATTGTTCCTTCAGTTTAACCTTAGAAGAGATATTTGGCTAAATGACTGCAGTATATTTAGTAAGATGATGAGGGGGGAGAAGGAGAGGTCATTTATTAATTTAGTGTTAAATAACGCTGGCCTTTTAAAAGATTTCTTTTTCTTGGAGTGGTAGACTTTCAGCTTCAAGAGGGTGGGCTTGAACTAGCCGTGAAGGAGGTGTGTTTGAGAGCACCCGGATGTCAGTCCCCAAAGAAGGTGACTGGAAGGAGACCATGAGGGTTGTGTTAGGGTGTAGGAGGTACAGACCTGGGACAAAACAAAGTTGCTTTGCTCAGTTGATAAGTACTTAGTGGATAATTCTCTAACACATTCACTTTTTTAGTGACCCACAGTGAACCAGGATCCAAAATATGAAAGGAAAAACTCCAGAAATAAACACTTTATGTGCTTTAAGTACCCTTTACTATAGTACGTTGCTGGAGTTGTTCCATTTTATTATTCACTATTATTGTTAATCTCTTATTGCACCTAATTTATAAATTAAGTGATAAATAGAAAAAATACAGTAAATATAAAGTTTAGCACTATCTGTCATTTTTGTCATTTACGGGGGATCTTGGAATGTGTCTGGCATGGATAAGATGTTGTCCTCTATTCCTAATACTCTCATATTTTTTACACAGATAAAATTTGGTCAAAATGAATGCAAAGAACATTCACACTTGGTAGAAACAGGGAGAGCAAGAAAACCATTTGGAAGTGGCCAAAGGGCCGGGAATCGCTCTTCCAAGGGCGAAGAGCAGCTGGAGCTGGGCCCCTTTTCATTCTGAGATATCAGTCGTGTGCACTAGTTCTTCCTCTCCACCGTCGCCTCCCCGCTTTCCTTCTCTTCAGACGTGGTCACACCAGGTAGCTGAGGCTGACCTTGAACCCACTAAGGTGGCCTTGCTCTCACAATCTTCCTGCCTGAGCTTTCCCAGTGCTTGGGTTACAGGCGTGTGCCACCACTCTAACTTCACCTCTGCCTCTTTCTGCTGTGGCTATAAATGTGTCCAGAGTGGAGGACCTGGGGACTCACCAGGATGCCAGCTCCTATCTTATATGTTTTTCACAGATGCTTTTAATTGAAATTAATTTTATAACATGTAGAATTGCTTGATTTTTATCAAAATTGAAATCTTTATTAGTGGGACATACTTCTAGATGGAGAAATAGAATTTCAATCAGGACAAAGATGTCTTATGCAGACCATATTAAAATATATATATTTGCAAATTAAAGTTAGTTTTAACTACATAAAAGCATAAAATTGTGCATACTAAGGTGGGTAACATGGTATTTTGATACATATATATGCTGCATAATGTTGAAATCAGGTTAAACATATCTATTCCACAAACATTTATCCTTCATTTAAATTGAAAACTTTTGAAATCCTTTCTTCTAACTTTTTTGTTGTTGTTGTATATAGCTATCTACTGTGCAATGGCATGAAACTTTTCAAAACTTCTTCCCCCTATCTGTAATTTAGTAAAACACACATTTAAAATTAAGTATGAGGTGGAAGAATAAAAAGAAACAAGAATGAGTTAAACAGTAATTTGGGCTCTTCTTCCCCTCCAGTTCTCGTTTTCCCTTTCACTTCTTTCCCGTCCATATCCGAATATGTCAGTCTTAAAGTTAATAGGAAATGAGAGCAGAGGAGGAGTCCAGGTGGTGGACTGGCCTGAGTGTGGGATTGGACCTCAGGCAGCCGGGAAACAGTGTCACAAGCTGAGGAGTCCTGGAGTGTGCTGTCAGAGTCACCCAGAGGGAGGAAGGCAATACATGGGTCAGGGCCCACACGGGGTTCCGGGCTGAGCTGGGTGAGAAGCATTCCAAGAGCGGGGTGATGGCAGCTGAGATGCTGAGCTCCATCTAGGGTAACAGATCCAAATGATGAATATATTGAAAGTGATGGGATGCAGATTTCTCACTTTTGAAGAAGACAGATATACGCACAAAATTTCAAAAGTTAAAATGGAGCCTATGGTATAGGATTGAAATTGGAGATATTAGTGTGAACACATAGATACTGAAAATATAATCAGGTAAGAGAAAGAAACAAAAGGGATACATACAGGAAAGGAAAAAGTCGAAGTATCCTAATTTCACAGATGACACGGTCCTTTACACAGAAGATACAAACAATTCCACCAAAAGACTGCTAGAACTAATAACCAAAATCAGCAAAGTAGCAGGATACAAAATCAATACACAAAAATCAACAGCATTCCTGTACAGTAATAAAGAACTCACAGAAAATGAAATTAGAAGATTAATACTATTCATGATAGCTTAAATAAAAATTAAATACTCAGGAATTAATCTTACTAAGAAAAGGAAAGCCCTCTTTACCAAAAAAAATATAGAACTTTCAAAAAAAGATCAAAGAAGACATCAGAAAATGGAAAGATATCCTCTGTTCCTGGACAGGCAGAACCAGTATTGTCAAAATGCCCATGTTATCAGAACTGATATATAGATTTAATGCAATCCCAATCAAAATACCAACAGCACTCCTCACAGAAGCAGAAAAAAAATCCTAGAATTTATATGGAGCTAGAAGAGACCCAGAACAGCCAAAGCAATCCTAGGCAATAAGAGCAAAGCAGGAGGGATAACAATCCTGGATTTCAAGTTATATTAAAAGCTACAGTGATAAAAACAGCATGATATTGGCATGAAAACAGGCACAAGGGTCAGTACAATAGAATAGAGGATGCAGAAACAACCTCAGGCACATTCAGCCATCTGATCTTTGAACAAAGGTGCCAAAAACATATGCTAGACTAACAAAGACAGCCTATTTAATAAATCGTGTTAGAAACATTGGATATATACACTTAGAAGACTGAATTTGGACGCATGTCACTCACGATGTGCTAAAGAGAAAATGAGAATGTGTTAAAGACCTTCGTATTAAAGCCAAAGCAGTGAATCTGCTGGAAGGGGGAACAGGGAACGTTCTTGAAGACCCGGGCATAAGCAGGGACTTTTGGACAGAACCTGAACTTCTCCAGAAATAACATCGAGTCAGCAAATGAGATTATATCAAACTAAAAAGCTTCTGCACAGCGAGAGAACAGCTAACAGTAAAAAGATGACCTACAAAATCAGACAAAAATTGCCACCTGCTCATTAGATGGAGGATGAATATTCTAGAGTATATAAAGAACTCAAAAAAACTAACCCCCTGAAATAAAAAAAAAAACAATAAAAATGTGCAACTGAGGTGAGTAAACATGTCTCAGAAAAGGTACAAATGGCAAATAAACAAGTGGGGAAATGTCCAACATCTCTGGCCATTAAAGAAACGCAAATTAGCCAGGCTTGGTAGCTCACGCCTGTAATCCCAGCACTGGGAGGCTGAGGCAGAAGGATTGTTGCGAGTTCAAGACCAGCCTGGGCTACAAAGTGAGTTCAAGGCCAGCCTGAACTGCATAGTGAGACCCTGTCTCAAAAAAAAAAAAAGAAATGCAAATTAAAATGACATTGAAATTTGATCTTACTCTGAAAATCATGATTATCTACAGTAAATTAAATACTAAAAAATGCTGGAGAGAAAGAAAGCTTTCTACATTGCTGGTGAGAATGTAAACTAGTACAATCGGTATGGAGATTCCTCAAACTAAAACATATTTAGTTTGATCCAGACATTCCCCTTCCAGGTATATCCCCCCAGTTAAAGACATCATATTACAGTGTATGTGCACACCCACATACAGCAGCGCAACTCATGATAGCCAACTCTTGGAATTGGGCTACAGCCCCATCAGCAGGTGGTAGACAGAGAATACAGCCACAGCACTTATATTCAGTGGAACACAGCTCTGCTGCAAAGAAGGACAAACTCGAGTCATTTGTAGGAAAACTGATGCACCTTGAGGCCCTTAATGTTAAGTGAAATAAATCAGTCACACAAGTTTAAATATTATATGGTTTCTCCTACATGAGAAGCCCAAAGTATAAATAATTTAAAGCATAAAATAAAAGATAGATAACAATAAATAAATTGATCTTTTGTAAATGAGGAGGGAACCAAAAGATGCAGGGGTGGAGGAAAGAAGAAGTGGAAAGAATTAGAAAGAAGGAGGAAGGAAAGAAGGAAAGAAGTAGAAAGGTGAGGAAGTAGAAAGAGTTAAGATGGGTTATGTACACGTACCAACTCCCCGGTGTGAACGCAATTACTATGTACCACAACTATGTGCTAATAAAAACAAAAAGACACAAAAATATAGACAGATATATTTCTGACAAATGCACGCACATATAAATGTAAATACACCTACATATACCCTCTAACTCTACCAGAAAGGCTTGGAACAGACACCTTCCCCACGTCAGTGAGCACACCGAACCGCCAGGTCTCAGTTTCCACATATCATTCTGTGGCAGAAGGAAGCAGAGTTCTCTGGAGAAATGGCTGGCTCTGGGACTAGGGCCGGAAAATACAAGACGAGGTAGAGCATATTGCACCAGAAAGTGAGGAAGTCATCAAAGAATAATGAAGACCTGTCAAAACCCCAGAAATCAGTGTGACAGTCTCCCACTGGTGAATGTAAAGGCTACTTATGTATGTATGTTTGTATGTAGGTATGTATTTATCTTTTTGAGACAGGGTTTCACCATGCAGTTCAGGCTGGCCTTGAACTGACTTTGTAGCCCAGGCTGGCCTTGAACTCACGGTGATCCTCCTGCCTCAGCCTCCAGAGTGCTGGGATTACAGGCATGCACCACCACAACTGGCCTGTAAGGACAATTTAAACATCAAAATAAATTATGGTAGTACATTAAGAGAGTATAACCCATGAAATAAAATAAGCTGTGGAAATATATACATATAAATAAGCAAATGAGTAACTCAAAATTTCATGAGGAAATGATTATTTATATAGTTTTGAAGTGCCTCTCCTTAAGATATGTGTTGATTAGAAAAGGAGAAAGAGTAAGTTGCATGGAGAAGCCCAGCAGATACCTCTTTAATAAATAGGCCGAAATGATACTTATTAGAAAGAAAATTAAGGTTTTGTGCCCTCTGGGAGTATTTCTGTCAAAGGTACTGTCTGGCTTGTATCTGGATGCCCCCCCAAGCCTCCTGCACTCATAGGTGGGATTTTGGGGTGTGGCTGGACCACAGTGTGTGATGCTGGGATTAAGGGTGTGTGATCACTGGATTCGCCCAGCACAGATCTGGTATAGATAATGGAAGCCTCGCCCTGGGTGTGGGTGGCACCGCCCCAGAGACTTGTGGCCTGGGTGGGTGAAAGGGAAATGAGGCTGCCGCCGCTGCCTGTCGTCTTCCTGCCTGCCTTGCCATGGACTCTTTCTCATCTGTGTTCCCACGCCATGCTGCCCTGCCCTAGAGCCGGGTGAGTAGGGTCTGAAATCTCTGAGCCAAAATAAACCTTGGTTTATTTGTCCCAGCAGGGAGGAAAGTAACTGACACAGGTATATCACTTGTCTCATGAGAATACAAGGAAAATCCACAGTGATGGACACTCTATTAAATAATTGGCCTGCAATTTTCAGAAATATTGAGGTTATAAGCATCAAGGAATGGCTGGCAGCTTTTACAGACGACAAGTGAGACATGACAACTAAGTGCCATATGTGATTCTCAGTCTCTGATCTTAGAGGACATTGTTGGAAACTGGTGCAATTTTTGCAGGTTGCGAGGCTCCGACAGTCATGGGGAATTGGTGTTAATGTCCTGGTCTTGTGGTTCTATAGGGACCGTGTTTGTAGGAAGGTTTCTGGTGATAGAGCAACGGGTCAGTAACTTACTTTAAAATCATTCAAGGAAAAATCCTTTGTGCTTGTAACTTCTTTGTAGCTTTCAAGGATTTTCACAGTAAAAATAATTCAATAAAATATAAGCCCTGGCTTGATAAGAACATGTAGATCTGAAAACAATGTGCACGTGTGTGTTTGTGTGTGGTGTGGGCTAGCGTGTGGTATCAGGCATGTAGGGTGAGACAAAGGTGCTTTGTTCCAGGCTGGGCAGGATCTAAGTTCTTGATCTGTATAACCACCACACTGAGACAAATGCAGAAAGAATCTTAGTGATCCTGAATCCAGTTATTGAGAATCAATAGAAAATCAAGAAAAAAGAATTCATATAAAGAATGACCAAATGGCAATGCCAGAAATGAGACTTTACTTTTTTACTGGCAATGGCTTAAAAAGAGCATCTCTATCGCTATCTCTTCTCTGTCATCTCTCTCTGTCCCTACCTCTCTCTCTGTCCCCATCTCTGTCTCCGTTGCCATCTTTGAATCTACATTCTCTGTTTTCAAACCTTTCTTCCTAAAATTGAATGTAAAAAACCAACCAACCAACCTCTTTAATATGTATGTAAAGCCATAGTTCTGAACTGAGAAGATGTGGCTGTTATCCAATTAAAATTTAGGTGTCTGAATGAATATTCTTTGGATCTGGCCGGTCATGAGTTACAGCACATAAATGTTTCACCTAAGGAGGTCCAAGCAGAGTCTTCCATTTGAGTCAGTCTTGCCTGCTTTATGTTGCTTTTGCAGAATGTAATAAACGGAGCCCAGCGTCAGAGATTACACCCACAGTGCTCTTGTGGCTGAAGAGCAGAGAGAGGAAGAGGGATAGACAAAGGGGGCTGAACTTGTCTTTTAATCCAAAGCCACTCTGCAGACACCCTGTCCTACCACAAGGACAACCGCACTAATCCACCTCTTAGGCAGAGTTCTCGTGGCACCTCTTAAAGATCTTGCCACTAATACTGTGTCAGTGGCTATTAAATTTCAACATGACACTCTTTCCAAGGAGGTAAGTCTTCTTAACGCAGTTCACCAGGGACTGTTTGCATTTGTATCACTCAGGCAGGATTTGCTGGGATTTGAAAGCGTGGGCTGCAGTCTCTTTGCCTTGTGAAGGATAACCTATTGCTTACAAACAAAGGGTGCAGCCTTCTTTTATCACATGTGGCCTTTGGTCATGTTAATTAAATTTTTTCTGAGTGTGTGTCTGGAGAACACATTTTTGTATGCAACTATTGTGTATCTACGTATTTATTTCAATCACAAGTGATAAGTGGCCATTGTAAAAAAAAAAAAGACAAAAAGTAATATAAAAAAATAAAGCAAACTATGTCACTTGAAAATCCCATCCTAAAAAGCCGCTATGATACTTTATTGCATCAAATTGGAGATCTTTTCCCTGGCAAATACATACATGCATATATATGTGTGTGTTCGTGTGTTAACAAAACAAAACTGATATAGACACACTTGCTTTGTAACCTGCTTTTTTCCCTCTTGACAATGCTATATAGTTTTATTTTCCATGTTAGTAAGTGTAGCCCTAGATCATCACTTTGACTGACTGCATAGTATTTCATTTTATATCATCTCCATACTGTTAAGTTTTTGTATTTCCATTTCTGGAATAATGAACATTAGGTTAATAGGCATTCTTGAAAGCCATCTTTGTGTATATGTTCAATTTTTTCTGGATAAATGCTTAGAAAGGGGATTTTTGAGTCAATGGTTTTAGAATCCTCTTAACAAAGTTGCCAGATGACAAAGGTTGTAGCAAATTACAATCTTACTATACTTTTTTGAGGATGAATTTATGGGCAAACTGGAAGTGTACTGCTCAATGTAAATGTACCTAATGTGTAACCACCCCTTAGATCAAAATGTAGAGCATTTCTGTCACCTCAGAAAATTCCCTTTTGATGTAACCACTGGTTGATTATTTTTCCATTACAAATTATCTTTGTTTTTGAACTTTATATAAATGGGATCATATAACGCATACCTTTGTATGTCTGGCTTCTTTTCCTCAACATAAAATTCTGGGGACTCATCCATATTGTTGCTTATATTAGCACTCTTTTTAAAGTTTAGAAGTAATATTTCATTGTATAAATATCCCACAAGCATTCTCAGAACTAAAATTTGAGGTCATTATAAATCAAGTTACTGTAAACATTGTTCTTTTTGTGAATATGTTCATCCTTTTCTACTGGGTGTATATTAAATACTAGAATCATAGGCCATACAGTAGGTGTATATTTAGCTTTGTTAGATATTCCATGTAGATTTCCAGAATTGAGACAATTTACACTCTCACTAGCATGTATTAAAAGTGCCTATTGCTTCACATCCTTGTTGACACTTGAATATCCTTTTCTAGACATCTCTGGAAATCTTACTGCATCCACGGTGCAGAACATTTATCTCTTTCCTATTTTTGTTTTTCTGCCAAGGTTTTGTTAAATCCATTCACTCATTCTTATATTTAATTAATTACTTACTTGGCAAGTATTGTGGATCTGCTTCTGTGCTAAGCCAAAGATGAGCTCTTATGGAAATTCTAGTCTAGCAGAGAAGACATATAAGCACATGATGAAGGTTTGCAGCACAGGTAACAGCATAAACACATGTTTGTGCGGAAGCCTGTGGTGATACAGAGAAAGAATAACTAATCTTAGTGTCTTGGTGAGCGTCCCAGTGCTGAGACACTGTGTGACACCTTCACCCTAAGGAGGCGAGCTTTATGTGATTCGTAGTTTGCGTAGAGTTTCAGTCCGGAGTCTGCTGGCTCCAGGCAGGACAGCATGGGCGCATGGAAGGCCAGGGTTTCTCAGGTCAGGCCGTGCAGAAGCCAGGGAGAGAAAGAAGGGAAGAAGGGAGAAGGCAGGCAGGACTTTCAAGGCCGTGCCCGTGATGACCAGTCTCTTCTGGCTCGATTTTGCCTCCCAACGTCATCACATTCGGCTATGAACTCATCAGTGTACTGACCCACTGGAGGGTAGCACGCCCCAACGATCCACGCGCCTCTCAAAAGCCCCACCTATCAGCGCATGAGGCGTTGGGGGGACATTTAGTTATAAACTGTAATAGGGAGTGAAAAAGAGGGGATGGCAGACACATGCCTCAATGGAGGAAGAAATAGTAGATAGCATTGTCGAGCAGTCTGTGCCCTGGATGTTCACGTGTCTCCTTCCACCTCGTCTTCTGTGCAGGTTATGTCATTGCTGTGCTTGCTTGCTGGCCTGACTGATTCTGGTGGTGGCACTGGGGATTGAACCCCGGGCCTTTATGCCGCACTACATGTCCAGGCTTCTATTTTATTCTATTTTACTTCATTTTATTTTATTTTTTTATATTTGAGGCAGCCTTGAGCTCACTATATAGCCCAGGTCTTTTTGATTTATTTATTTGGTACCAAGAATCGAACTCAGGACCTTGTACTTGCCAGGCAGGTGCTTGTGCAGTGGAGTTATATCCCAGCCCCACAGCCCAAGCCTTGACTCATGACAATCCTCCTGCCTCAGCCTCTGGTGTGCTGAGATTACAGGCATGCACCACCCTACCCCACCAGGCTTCTTTTTTAAAAAAAAATCTTAAAAAAAAATTATTTTGTGACATGCCCTCACTAAATTACTAAATAGCCCTGGCTGGGCTTGAACTAGAGACCCTTGTGTCTCAGTCTCCCAGAGTGCTAGCGTTCCAGGTGTGCACCGCCACAGCTGGCTTGCTGTGCTCATTGTACAGTTAAGCCACTGAGGCACAGAGAAGTTGGCCAACACAGCCACACTGTAACTGAACATGATTGGTTTGCATCTGCACGAGTGCAATGCAGCCAGCACAGCCAGGAGATCAGAGATTAATTCTCTGCGCCAAGGAGGGTGAACACTGGAGTTATTTCCAAGTAATACTCTCACCAAGGGAAGACGTGTAGGGATTTTATTCTGAGCCCTTGTATATACTTAGAAAAGGCTTTTAGAGGTGGGACCTTCCTGAGCATGCTCAGTTTAAGACATACACTTCTGAGCATGCTCAGTTGAAGACATACACTTCTGAGCATGCTCAGTTTAAGGTCATAGCTCAAGAAGGAAGATGGCAGGCACATTACTGGACATGTTCACCTAGACATGGTAGAGCACATGTTGATGAAGGTGGGAAACATAAATGCTTTGGGCTCCTCAGTTCAAGGTCACGAAGATGGCGGACATGACCACCTCTGGGAATGCTCAGCCCAGTATCACAATGTGCCAAGTTTACTCTAGGCTGCCTATAACCACAAGCCAGAGGGCTTGGTGACCTTGGTGGGGTTTTCTCAAATTCTTCCAAAGGGTCAAGAGGGGAGGAGGGAGGACCTGTTCAAGGGAGGGAAGGCTCTGAAGGGGCACGGATGAGAGTTTGCCGCTGGAGGTGCCCGCCTCACTTGGTGGCTTGCACCACCCCTAGTCAGGGAGGAAGGTGGGATGTGAACCCAAGACCAGGCTCTCAGGCGCGTGCTCTAGACTTACCCCTAGACGACGCGGAGCGGAAGGGCCGTGGGGGCGGCACTCCAGGCAGTGACAGCAGCTGTTCACGGGCGGAGATAATGTGCACCCTGGCAGTGTGGGAGGCTCAGAGCGAGAGGCCTGGAGGCACACGGCAATCAGAGCCGGAGACACAGGAGGAAACCCAGCAGGTGGCAAATGGAGCAAAGTGAAGCTGGAGTTCTGCTGATGGCTTTTCGCTGGGGGTTGCCTCTTCTCCTGCCCCATCGCCAAACACTGAATAATAGGTCAGTGTTTTATCACACTGAACGAGCCATTTAGGCCCACTTGCCAAATAACTGAGCGTTCAAGTTTCCTTGAACAGAGCAGGTAGAATGACTTGAATGTCTGTGAGCGCCCAGGTTTCAGACAAGAGGGTCGTCCGCAGCGCCCACCTGCCCAGTGCATTCTGTTGAATACATCCATCTGCTGCTGAGACAAGGCCTCAGATGAGCCGAGGACAGTGTTCCTGAGCCTTCTGAAAGGGTCCAGTCATAAAAGGAAAAAAAAAAAAAAAACAAAACACAAAAAACCTATGCAACATTCTGGTGCGTACTGCAATAGTCAAAGCCAGTTTTTGCTAAAATAGGATTAAGTTAAAAAACACACACTGTGAAGCATTTGTCTGGTTTAAATAATTTAACAGGTCTTGCATGCCTGCTTCAGTCAGTTTCAACAGAAATGCTTCTCCAGGGGTTCTTCTTGTGAAAGCACCGTCTTACTAATCTGCGGCCGCTCTCCTGGTGCCAGCTGACTGAGAGAGCAGTGGGTGTCTGGTGGTCTTGCGGAGGACGGGAAAGGAGGCGACCTGACGTACTGTATACCTTTGGGGCAAAATGCAGACTTCTCTTGCCTGCAGAGTGTGTGTGTTAGCATTCAGAGACTGTTGGCCCATTGTTTGTGACTCCAGCCTCCTCAGCAGAATGCGTGGCAGATGGCTTACATTTGCATTAGCCTTCTGGAGGAGGAATTTGCTACCAACAACATAAGCTGTAGCTTTTCTTCTCAGAATTTACAACAAATTGGCCAGAATGGTAATTTAAAAGAAAAAAAAAATTAGCATCACTATTTCCACATTGCCTTTCTGAATAGGGTAAATGATTCCCTCTCCAACTGTGTCATTTGCACTCCCCCCCAAAATGTTTATTAAAATGATTTAGGTATTTCATTATGCAAAATGACTCTTATGAAAAGACCTTTCTTTTTGCCCCACAGTCACACGTAATTTCTTTTGTCACTTGTTATAGAGTAGAGATACGTGAGGCTAGGACACATTATTTGTTCCAGTCTGTATTGGATAATTTATTACATTAAGGAACCAATAATTTTCAAATATAATCAGATTTAAGTTTTTAATAAGATTCATCTTCCCATTCACACTTGCTTAATTTAAGGATATTAAATCTGCTCAGGAGCGAGCTGCCTCTCAAAGCCTGTGTACCCATTAAAGGGCTTTCTTCCTGATGTGTTAATAGGACTTAATTACATTACAGTCTTCATGCAGAGTCACAGTGCAATAGTTAACTGTGATAAACCGGCAAACAGCAGCCTGAAAAGGAAGTGGTGTAGAGTAGTTGGTTTATCGGCTTAGAAAATCAAGACGATTATTATTTTAAAATTGGTGGTTGTATGCATTTGCATCATGTTTAGTTCAAATCGTGAAAAGAACAAACTTTCTCTTTTCCTTTAAAAAGCCAATCACTTAAAAGGCCACCCACATAAAAGGTGAACAATAAACACTTAACAGAAACTACTTAATTGCCATTTATCTTTTGAATTGCAATGAGATTTTTATTATCGACTACAAAGAGATTTGTTTCAACAATTTACCTTGCTACTCTTTTGTCTTTTTGACTATCACATCCATGATCCGGGGTTTGGAATAATAGCTGTGTTTCTTGTTCAAAAGTAATGATTTTTAAATTGCTCTTTTATCCTGTCTTAAACTTTAAAAAAGCAAAATTTCTGCTCCTGCTCTGAGCCGCCCCCTGCACCGCCCCCTGCACCTCTCCAGATTGGTTTAATGACAGACAGCAGAGCGTCAGCCTCTTGTGGCCCGACAGAGTCAGGATGCTGCCCTTAGTAAGTCTTGTCAATTTCTCCATCAGGATCATTTTCATGGATTAGAAGTGTTGACTTCTGAGAATTTCTGTTTCATGTGAACTCGACAGAATTCACTTCTTTGGCTCCATCACAGATGCCTCCCAAATAGAATTCATGAAGTAGAGAAAAAAATAAATACAAAGAATGAAAGAATAAAAAAGAGAAAGAACCTAGCAATATGCTATCTGGTTGAACTTTTCACTCCCAAAGTGATTGACAACTTCTGGCACATTTTCACCAGAGATCACAGATCTGGCAAACAAAATTTGGGATGATACACAGTCTTGCTTTACTTTGCTCTGATTTTTATGGAGATAAAAAAAATAAAAAAGCATGAAAAGGCATTCTAGTCTCATAGGCAGCTAAGTTAGATACAAGTTAATACATAGTGAGAGAGGGAATGGGCTGTCAAGGAAGTCATGAAAAATATCAGAATTGTGGCTGGAGGAGCACGAAGGCCAGGCTTTGAAGTCACAATGGCCCCACTTACACACTTCTCTAAGGGAGAAGCAGAACTGTAGTTAGCACCACCCAGTCCATGAATCCAGGCATGCGTAGGACACCTGAGTGGGTGACGGCAACACCTGGACCCATCTCTTCCCAAGATGTTTCTTTTGCTGGGGATTTAGCTCAGTGCTATAAGCGCCTGCCTGGCAAGCACAAGCTCCTGAGTTCAATTCCTGATACCAAACAAACAAAAAGTCCCAAAATGTTTCTGTTTTAGGAGTCATAGATAGGTCAAGGTTAATGAGATCAGGCTATGCCCTTGCTACTTGTCCTGCTTCCTTATTAGATCAATATTAGCTGAGGGGCTATACTTGTAATCTTTTGGTTGATTATAGTTTGACCCACATAGTACCCACATTGTGACTTTGCTGTACAAATTACCCCTGACAAAAGCCCTTGCTGACAACCCACATGGGTCTGCTCCTGTCTCCCAGGAGCTGTTCCTATAACATTTCCTATTCTTAACCTCCTTTGTCCTTTGGAATTCATTCTTTGATTTCAGCAGTCACGTCTGACTTCTAGCAGGTTGGGAGTTACATTTTTCCTTTATCACTTGCACACTTTTTTCACCACTCTCTACCTTGTTCTGTCATGATGTTTCTGATGTCACTTTTTCCAATCCAAGATGGCAGGCCGAAAGGAGTAGAAACATGCCTGTCTCCACACAGTGGTTTTGATTCTGTTCAAGCCACTCAACTTCTCTGTTAGGATTTTGCATACATTTTTACAAGTTTCACTTTTAAGCAAAAAGCCTGAAAATCAAAGAACCCTGTTGACTGTCCATCCTCTGGCCTGTGTTTTGCTTCATATTTCCAGAACTGGCTTGGAGCACGGTAGGAGTACTGGTGCCTCCTCTGCTTAGGCCCTGCCTGCTCTTCCCAGCTTGCTATATTCCAGTGGTGAAGGGGGAAAGTGCAACTCCCAACCTGCTAGATATCTGATTCCCTGAGTCTGTGTTCCCTGAAGTGAAAGAATGAATTTTAAGGAGCAAGGGAGGTTGAGAATAGGAAAATTCACTATGGGATAGGAATGGGGACCAGGAATCACCCCTGAGAGGAAGGAGGGGTCCCAAGTGGGTTGTCAACGGGGCAAAATCATGAGGTGGGTACAACATGGGTCAAAACTATAATCAACCAATGCAGTTACAGGTACAGTTGTTTGGCTAATGTTGATCCAGTGGTAACAAGGGCATATGTATGACATTATTAACCTCGGTCGGTAATCTATAGTCTTAGTCTTGTCTTTAGTCTTAGTAGGTTTAGTCTTAGTTTTGGTGGGTGGGAGAGGATGGCCCATGCCTAATGAGATAATGGTTTATTTATATGGGAGATCTCAAAAGGGTAGTACCAGTAATTTGAAGTTTTCAGTTATCTCTTAGAGAAGTATGTCAATCTGGTTATTGTGACTTCAGTCTTTTTTAGATGTGCTTCTAGTCACAGTTTTGATGTGTTCTCATCTTCTGCACTGACTCCCTTGGAGGCCTACCCTTATCTAATTGCCTGTGTTTTTGCCTAACTTGGCTATCTACAATCCCAGGGCCATGTGAACTCTTTCTTGTTGCCAGCAATTGGGACAGGGGACCCTGGTGCTTATATTGTCCTTAGTTCTGCTCCAGGGTGCTGTTTTCCATAGTCTTTTCTTACCCTCCAAGTTGGAGCTGATTTCTCTTCTGTGCTTCTTAGTGTTTAGTTGGGACAGACCCCTGTCAAAAAAGACAGGTTAACAAGAAGGAAGAACAAATAGAAGTTTCGCATGAATATTTTATAAACACATGGGAGATACCTGGGAAAGGTAGTTTTGAGTCTGCAGGAATGGTTTTTGGAAAATGTGGGGCAAAGAGCTTTTTTCTCTCTCCCTGCCTTCTGTACTGTCTAGGAAGAGTGTGCACCTCACCACGCCACTGTGCTGCTGAAACACGCCGTTCCCAGTGATCCCACACCAGTGTTAGTAGAGAACAGAAGAAGCAGAATTTAAAATAAAAGAACACGGTTTATTTGGAGGTGGGGACGGGCAAGAGAGATGACAGACGGCTACTCTGGATGGGGAGGCAATATTAGAAAGTGACCGCTCGTGGCAGTTTGATATCCAGCTCTATTATTGGGCTCCTTCTCACCGCCTAGGGTCCTGGAATCTGATTGGCCCCAGGCTGTCTTTCACCCTAACCTTGGATTTCCTCTGGCCACGACTTTTCTCTGTGCTTTGGTGATGGATACCAGTAGGGTGGGGCGTATGGAAAAGTTTCGTCTGAAGGGTTAATGGGAAGTGTGCAACACTCACGTTAGCCGTGCTACTTGGGACATCCTCACACTAGTTTCTTCCTCTTTCTTTGCCTTTGTCTTTTCAACTGCTTGGGTCTAGCTGTGGAGGCAGAAACTGGCGTTAGTAGAATTCTCCATTAATTCTTAATAAAGCTCAATGAGGCCTTCATCCTTTTTCCCAGCCGTGAGGCCTCCTGTCCCTACACTTCCCTCCTCCCTTTGCAGGTGATTGAATCCAGGTCCTTGTTCATGTTAAACATGTGTTCTACCACGGAGCTACACCCTCTTGAATATTCAAATAGTCCTCATGCCAAAAGGATGGAATATTCTTCCAGCCCCTGTGGTGATCCCGACACTCTCAGTCCCTTTCCTACATGGTACTTTCCAACTTTTGCCTGTGATCAGATCCTTTTGCTCTACTGACTGTCCAATTCTTCAATACAGAAATTGGGTCTTGTTTCTTTTTAAATAAACTATCCTATAACAGATCACTCAGCTAGTATGGTGGCACACGCCTATAATCCCAGTACTTGGGAGGTTGAGGCAGGAGGATTGTTGAGAGTTCGAGGCTAGCATGGGCTACAAAGTGAGCTCAAGGCCAGCCTGAACTGCATAGCGAGACCCTGTCTCAAAAAGACAAAAAATAAACCAAAACACAAATCACCCAGCTAAATTGTAGCACATGAGCCCTTAATAATATTAGTCCATTTACCACAATCACTTCTTCCGCATCCAGCAAAACACTGGTCTATAAAATAGGCTAAATAAGTCTTTGAAGTACAAATGTTCAATTTTCCTTTTAGGTATGTAGTCTTTTTTTTTTTTCTGCTACCAAGAATCGAACTCTGGACCTTGCACTTGCCAAGCAATGAGCAATGTCCCTGCTGAGCAATGTTCTTTTTTCTGTCAGATCCCTCACACATCACCACATAACATTATGTTCATTATATGCTATGACCAATTGACTTATACTGATACAATTTTTCATTTTTTATCAATTTAGTTTCTTCTTATTTCTTCTTTCCCAACTCTAGAACGCTCTTATTGATACGTACAGTGACTCAGAATCATAATGTAGAGGTATGTCTTGGGATCTCCTGATTATCCCATCTATTTAACATTCCTTCAACTGTCAATTATCCCATGTTCCTCTTACATACCAGAATTGTGGTTCACAGTGGAAATACAAAAGTGATGGGAAATCTGCTTATTCAGAAGCACATATAACTAGATAATAACCTTGTAGAGGGAGTAGCAAACATAAATGCAGAAAATGGTAAGATTCCAAGCTAAACAAAGTATAATTTCTGCTAGTGTAGCAGACTTTAATAGTCCTTAATAAAATATTAATGCACTTTTTTACATGGTTAATTACAAACACTGTTGACATCCTTTTTTCACAGTTCATAGTTAGTGAATGCTATTTGAATAAGCTCATTAAAGGGCAATCAGCAGTTGTTCAAATGCAAGGTTTTCAGAAGCTAAAAGCCAATATTATCAGAAGGCTATCTCTGTAACTTGATAGTTACTGAGAAGACAACCAAAAAGAAGACTATCTGCTCATAACTGGGAAAGTTAAAGATATGTGTGATGAAGCAGGTGCATGTGGAGTATATGACCGGTGTACAAACTGGCTGCTGGACAGTACCTACCCTCCAAGTTGATTATAGCTTGTTGATTTTTCACATTCTGTGTTCTCTATTGGAATTTTCACCCTGCCCGCTACCATTTCTACCTTTCTTTGTTTCGTCTGTGCATCTTCATTTCCTTAGAACTTCATTTTAGTGTTAAAGCCTACTTATCACTCCTCTAATGTTCAAACGACTTTGCTTCCAACTTTCTTCCAGTCACATGGTATATGAGCAAACACCTGCACACACACACACACACACACGCTTGCACACACAAAGGTGAACAGCTACAGAGAACAGAGCAAATGACCAAGTATGGGGGTAGTCAGGGGAAAGAGTGGGAGATGTGCTGAGGCTCTGACACCCAAAGAAGCTAGAGTAAAAGGCAAATGAGAATATTGGGTCAATAGTATGAAAAGAAGAAATACAGGTTCACCTTCATTTCCTTAATAGATATACCACTGAAAAGGAAAAAATAACATTTCAAATCCCTTCTGTAGAATTTCTTTGAAAATATTAGAGTCATGCCTTTGGAGAAAAGTGTTTGACGCACTAGGAAATCAGACTTAAAGACTTCTGGTATCAGTTTACCCTTTTCTTCGGGAAAGGTCCAGTTCCATGTGAACTGTCAAGTTTCCCAGGGACCAATATTTCTTTTCAGTTTCTCCGTGGGAATTAGATGCCAGCTTTGCAATTAGAAGTACTGTTAAGAAAAATTACCCCAGCTGGGGATAAGCTCAGAGACACGAGTGCCTGCCTAGTAAGTGCATGGTCCTGAGTTTGATTCTCAGTACCAAAAAAAAAGTACCCCAAAATTTACAAATTAGAGTTTGAAGATTACCACAATTTTGTTCAAGTCTTACTTTTCTAGGAGAATATACTGTTTATTACCTTTGTTTTCTGCTATTAATTAAAGGCTTAGACAAAGTTATATGTGGTTAACTTGTAGATTTGCATCCAGTTTTGATGGAAATTATTTCTATTCAACAGATTAGGTACCCCAGAGGGTATAATTCAGTGACTTATAGGACATTAGTCAGTGTTGTATCTAATTTAATAATTTTAATTTAACATTATTAAATTTCTTATACTTAGTTGTTAAGAATTTATTGATGTAAATTTTATTTATATCAGTTTTCTTACTATTTTCTTCATTAAATTATGAGTTCAGTAAGTTTTTTCACATGGCTTCATTCTGTTTTGTAGCAGTCATCTTTTGCCCTTTTAGAGTAGTATACTCTGATAATACAATCATAGCTTCTTTTTAATTTACTTTTTATTCACATATGTTTGTGCTGTAATGTTTAAACTCCTTGTGAGGAGTAGGAGCACGCACATGATACACCCTGAATCTTTCATCCTCTTCCCCTCCTCTCCTTCCTCCTCCCTCCATCTCTCCATCCCTGTCCCATTGGAGAAACATCTGTCCCTTTCTCCCTACTATATTTTTATCTTAAAGAGAAAAAACAGCAAACACAATGATACAAAACTTCAAAGACAGTGGGAAATTAACAATGGATAATACATTATGTATCGTTATCTTCAAAATAGTTGCTCATATTACAAGATAAAGGCATGAAAAATTGATCAAACAATGTAAAGATAAACCTTTCTTTTCAGTAAACTAATGGAAATTAGTAGTATAACTATCTTAACTATTATAAATATGTTTACATTTATTTATTTTTTCTTTTCTCTTCCTTTTCTCTTTTCCCCCATCCCAGTTTCTCTTTCCTTTTGAAGTTTCTCCCATCTCACAATATCTATTATACATTTTTGATCTTGTTTACTCTTTGAACTTCTTATACTAGGGAGATATTATGATGCTTACACATGTGAGTCTGGTTTATTTCACTTATAAGGATGGTCTCAAGTTGTATCCATTTACCTACAGAAGATTCAAGTTTATCCTTCTTGATAGCTGAAAAGTACTCCATTGCATGAAAAGACCATATCTTTATTATCCATTCCTTGATTGATGGACATTTAGTTTATTTCCAAGATTTAGCTATTACAAATTGTGCTACTATAAACACGGGTATACAGATGTTGCTGTGGTATGATGTTTTTAATTCTTCTGGGAAAATGCCAAGAAGGGGAATAGCTCAGTCAAATGGGACCTCCAATCCTAGTTTTTTTTTTTGGGTTTTTCGGTTTTTCTCCGGTACCGGGAACCGAACTCACGACCTTGCGCTTGCCAGGCAGGCGCTTTTGCCGCTGAGCTAAATCCCCAGCCCCTCCAATCCTAGTTTTTGAGGAATCTCCACACTTACTTCCACAGTGGTTGTATCAGTGTACACCCCACCAGCAGTGGAGAATTGTTTCTATTTCCTCACAGCCCCTCCAGCATTTGTTATTGGTTGATTTCTTGATGATAGCCATTCTGTCTGGGGTGAGATGGAATTTCAGTGTTGTTTTAATTTGCATTTCTCAAATGACCAGTGACTTTGAACATTTTTTCGTATATTCACTTGCCATTTGTATTTCTTCATCTGAGAAGTATGTATTCATCTCAGATGCCCATTTTTGGATTGGGTCTTTGAATTTGGGGGTTTGATTTTTTTCAATTCTTTATATGTTCTGGATAGAAGTCCTTTGTCTGAGGTGCAGTTGGCTAAAATTTTTTCTCAGTCTGTGGATTGTCTTTTCACTATGTTGCTGATTTCTTTTGACATGTACAAGCTTTTTAATAAGATGAAAATTGTTGATTGTTGTTGAGTTTTTGAAGTATTTCCAGTGCAGTCTAGGTTTTGTCCATGAACTCTGTACCTTAATCTATGTCTTCAAGACTTCTACCTACTTTCTGTTCCAGTAGATTTAATGTTTCTGTCTTAATATTTAGATCCTTGATCCATTTTGACTTTAATTTAGTGCATGGTGATAGACATGGGTCTAGTTTTAGTCTTTGACATGTGGAAAGCCAATTTTTCCAGCACCATTTATTAAAGAGTTTATCTTTTTTCCAGTGAATGTGTTTGGCCCTTTTGTCAAAAATAAGGTGGCTGAGTGTGTTTGTAGTTGTGTTTTTCATCTTCTAATCTATTTCACTCAGAGATCTTTTTTCTTTTTTGCCAGTACCATGCTGATTTTATCACAGTGGTTTTGTAGTATAATTTCAAGTCTGTGTTGCCTTTGTTGCCCAGAATTGCTTTTGCTATTCTAGGTCTCTTCTGGTTCCACATGAACTTTAGGAATATTTTCTCTAGTTCTGAGTTATTCTAATGGTATTTTCATTGGGATTGCATTAAATCTGCATAACAGTTTCGGGAGTATGGCCATTTTTACTATGTTGGTTCTTCCTATCCATGAGCAAGGGATATCATTCCATTTTCTGATATCCTCTTCAATTTCCATTTTCAGAGTACTGTACTTTTCATTGTACAGACCCTCTATGTCTTTTGTTGGATTGATTCCCAAGTATTGCATTATTTTGGATGCTATTGTGAAGGGTTGCTTCCCTAATTTCTCCCTCAGTGAGTTTGTTGTTTGTGTACAGTCATGCTATTGATTTCTAGGTATTGACTTTATATCCAGCTATGCTACTAAATTTGGTTATTAAATCTAGAAGTCTTTTGGTGGAGTTTTTGGAGTCCTCTATGTTGAGTATCACATCATCTGCAAATAATGATAATTTAACTTCTTTCTTTCCTATCCTTATTCCTTTTATTTCTCTTTTGTCTAATTACTCTGGCTAATGTTTCCAGAACTATATTGAATAGTAGTGGTGATAATGGCCATCCTTGTCTTGTTCCTGATTTTAAAGTGAAAGCTTTCAGTTTTTGTCTATTTAGTATCATGTTGGCTGTCAGTTTGTCATAGATGGCTTTTATCAGGTTGAGGTAAACACCATCTTTTCTGCTTTTCTGTAGGGTTTTTTATCATGAAGGAGTATTTGACTTTGTTAAAGGATTTTTTTGCATCTATTGAGATGATCATGTGATTTTTGTCTTTGTCTCTGTTGATATGGTGTATTATGTTTATTGATTTGCCTAAGTTGAACCATCCCTGCATTCCTGGGATGAATCCCACTTGGTCATGGTATATAATCTTCTTGATGATTTGCTGCATTCTGTTTGCTAGTATCTTATGAGAATTTTTGCATCTGTTTTCATTAGGCAGGTAGGTCTATAGTTCTTTTTTGATTGGGTCTTTCTCTGGTTTTGACAGCAGGGTAATACTTGCCTCCAGGAATGAGTTAGGGGAGTATTGCTTCCTTTTCAATTTCATTCAATAGATTGAGTAGAAGTGGCATTAAATTTTCTCTAAATTTCATGTAGAATTCAGCAGTGAATCCATGAGGACCTGGGCCTTTCTTTGTTGGTAATTTCTTAATTACATTTTCAATCTCATTAACTGATATTGGATTATTCAGAATTTGTATAGCTTCTTGATTCAGCTTTGGTAATTCATACATATCTAGAAATCTGTCCCTTTCTCTGTGTTTTCCGTCCTATGAGAGAAAAGATTTTCTTAGTAGGTATTGATGAGCTTCTGAATTTCCACCAGGTCAGTAGTGATTTAACTCTTCTGATTCCTCATTGCATAAACTTGAGGTTTTTTTCTTTTTTTTGATAAGGTTGGATAAGGGTTTATCAATTTTATTTATTCTTCTTAAATGCAACTCTTCAATTCATTAATTCTCTGTATTGTTTTCTTAGTCTCCATTACATTAATTTCTGCTCTGATCTTTACAATTTTCTCCCTTCTTTGGGCTTTGGGCTTGCCTTGACCTTCTTTTTCTAGAAGTTTGAGATGCAATATTCGGTTATTTATTTGTGCTCCTTATGTTTTCCTGATGTGAGAATTCCCTGGTATAGATTTCCCTCTCAGGACTGCTTTCATTACATCCCATAAGTGTCAGTATGTTGCATATGCATTCTCGTTTCATTGTAGATATTGTTTAATTTCTTCTTTAATTTCATCTGTGACTCATTGGTTGTTTAGAAGGGTGTTATTTAATTTCCATGTGTTTATGGAGGTTTTGCAATTTCTCCTGCTATTAATTTCCAATTTCATTTCACTATGGTCAGATAATATGTATGGGATAATTTAAATTCTTTTGCATTGTATGCATGTATCTTTATAATATGATGCTTTTAACTCTTTTGGGAAGATATCTAGAAGGAAAATAGTTGGATTAAATGGAATCTCTAGTTTCAGTTTTTCAAAGAATATCCATACTGGTTTCCATAGTGGGTGTACTACAGTTTGCATTCCCACCAACGATACAGAAGGTTTTAATTTTCACTGCAGCCTGTCCAATATTTGTTATTGTTTAATTTCTCGATGATGGCCATTCTTTTTGGGGTGAATTTTAATCCTGACATTGTTTTAACTTGAATGTCCTTAATGTCTAGTGATGGTGAACGTTTTTTCATGTATTAATCGTCACTTGCAATTCTTCTTTTGAGAAGCATCTATTCATTTTGCTTGTTATTTTTTGTTATTTTTACTTGGAGGGTCTAATTTTCTGTGTTGTTTATGTAACCTGGATATTAGTTCTCTATCTAAGGAACATTTAGCAGAACGTTTTTTCCAGTCTGTAGGTTGTCTTTTCAGTCTGTTAACCGTATCTATTGTTGTGCAGAGCTATCTAATTTGATATCGTTCCATTTGTTGGTTCTTAGTGCTATTCCTGTGCAGTCAGGATTCTGTTCAGAAAGTCCTGGCTCTTTCCCGTGAATTCGAGAGTTTTACCTATTTTATCTCGTGCTTGCTTCATCAGCACATATACTGAAATTGGAACGTTACTTACTTTATCTTTCAGCAGGTTAAGTGTTTCTGTTTTAACATTTAGTTCTTTGATCTGCTTTGATTTTATTTTAGTGACAGACACAGGTCTAGATTCAATATTCTGAATGTGTATAGTCAGTTTTTCTAACAGCATTTATTAAAGGGGTATCTTTCCTAGTCTAGTGTGGTTTTGATGCTTTTTCTGTTTTGTTTTTGAAAAGGCTATTTATTAACACAGCATCCTTTGTTCTAATGGCTCTTGCTGGCAGCTGCCACAAGTCTAGTGGTTCAGTCTAGAGCTCTCTGCCTCTGAGGTGTCATCTTCTGGCCTCCACCTTCGTGCTTTCCTTCAAAGACCAGATGGCTGAATGTACTTTGTGCTGTACCTGCATCCTCTATTTTATTCCATTGATCTTCATGCCCGTTTCTGTACCAGTAACATGCTGTTTTTATCATTGCAGCTTATAATAATATAACTTGAAGTCCAGGATTGTGATTCCTCCTGCTTTGCTGTTATTGCCTACGATTGCTTCAGCAAAAGCTATTCCAGGTCACTTTTGATTTCATTTGAATTTTAGGATTTTTTTCTCCAGTTCTATGAAGAATGGTTTTACTCTCATTCAGATACATTAAATCTGTGTACCAGTATTGGATGTATGGCCATTTTGACTGCATTGGGTCTGTTTAGCCAGGAACAGAAGTAGTAATAGTGGATTTCTTTGTCTTAGTCCTGATTTGAGCAGGAAGACTTCCATGTTTTGCCAAATTAATATGATATTGTTTTAAATGGCTTTTATTAGGTTGTGGTAGAGTCCTTCTATACTTATTTTCTTCAGTGTGTTTATCATAAAAGAACTTTGAATTTTGATAATGGCTTTTTCCTTGTCTGTTGACATGATCATATGCTTGTTGTCCTTTCATGAGGTTTTTGAGGGGACACCTAGACACAAACCGTAACAGGAGAGAATGGGAACAAAGCAATTCCAGAATCCAGCAGGGCAAACATTAAGTCTTGTAGCTCCATGTCCAGCCTCCAAAACAATCTGTGCCAGGATGTGAACTCCAAGGCTTGGGTGGCTCCACCTCTAGGGCACTGCCAGTGGTTGTAACTACGGTGGTTTCTCTCTTGCGCCAGCTTTGTTCCCTCCTTGCAGTTTTCCTCAGATGATTCACATTCCTGGCTTCTCTAAACTTCTGAAGTCTCCTCTGCACCGTCAGTTTCACACTCACAGCTTCAGGCATTGCCCTCTCAGAGGCACACTGCCTGGCCTCCCAGGCTTTCTTCTGAAATCTGGGTGAAAGTCTTCCTGACACCATAACTCTTGCATTCTTTGTGGCCCAGAATTACCTTTGCTATTGTAGATCTCTTCTGGTTCCAAATGAATTTTAGGATTGTTTTCTCTAATTCTGTGAGATATGCTGTTGGAATTTTGATCAGAATTGCATTAAGTCTGTCTAACAGTTTTGGAAATATGGCCATTTTCACTGTATTGGCTCTTCCTACCCAAGAGCAAGGGATATCTTTCCATTTTCTGATATCTGCTTCAAGCTCCTCTTTCAGAGTACCATAGTTTTCAATGTAGAGGTCTTTTACTTCTTTTGTTAGATTGATTCTGAGGTTTTCCCTTTTTCTGGATGCTATTGTGAAAAGTGTTGTTTCTCTAATTTCTCTCTCAGTGAGTTTGTGAGTGCTTTCAATGGAGTTTTTATTCTCCTGGATATCTGCTTCAATCTGTCTTATGGATTCCATTTCTTTCCTATACTGAGCATTCATGGATTTCATAATTTTCTTAAGCTCTTCTTTTCTTTTTATCTGTATCTGCCCTAGAGTCCTTAAGCATGGTTTTTATTGTGGACACCATCTCTGCAGTTATCTGAGAAATTATTTCTGATTTGATTTTTCTAGAGCCTCATTTAATTGCTTTGTTGTTACCACTTCAGAGAGGCCAGGTGAGTGGCTTTCAGGTTGTCCCACCTCATTGTCCCCTGGGTTTGCCTTTGGTGAACTGGATGTCTGGGGTTACATCTTGTTTAAATGTCTTCTCATTTTCTTTCCTTTTCTTTCTTTGGTTTTTTGTAGTTTAATTTCTGGGGTGATGCTTGTAAATTGCCTGTGGTTTGTTGCTTTATTGCTAGTATTTAGGACTCTTAGGAAATGACTACTTCTCCAAGGTATTTTCTAGGATTTTGAGTGTGTTGCAAGATCCTACCTCTTCAGTTTGTTGGGGAGAAGTTGCTGCCTGCTTGGCCTAGCCTATGGTTCTTTTGCGCTGTGCCACGGTATTTTCTATGAGCCTTAGTCAATCGCAGTCTAGGAATACCAGGAAGAATTCCTGTTTAGAACAGTTATGTCACTTTTGCTAAAGTAGGGTACCATCAGCAATAAGAATAGCATCAAACATCCTAGAAAATAACAAACTTAGTTAAACATTAATTTGCCACTTTTATGCTTATGAACTAGGTTTGTGGTTGTGTAACAAAATCTAAAACAAATCAGAAAATTATTTGCAGTATATAAATCCCTAATATGTCAATTTTTCCCTCAGGGGTTAAAATTTAAAAGGGGTTATGGAGAAAATAGAGAATTAGTAGAAGAAGAAGACATTAGAAGTAAGGCTGGAGGACAAAGGGGGATCAGGCTAACTTTGGGAAACTGGTGCAGAAGGATGGAGGGAAGGGGAGAAGGGAGAGAGAAAAAGAAGAACAGAACAGAATCACAACCACAAAGAGGCAAGAAACCACATTCACACTCATATAAAAAGAAGATCAAACAATGAAGGAGGAAAGAACCCCCCTGAAAAAAGCCAACCCCTCCAAAAAAGAAACAAAAAGCAAAAAACAAAACCACCACCACCAACAACAAAAAACAAACAGGAAAGAGGGAGAAAGAAAAAAAAAGAGTCCACTGCCATGTTTGTCTCTGCTGTCCATAGTAGACAGTGTGTGGAGACAGAGTCCTGATCCCTGTTCACTTATCCCAGCAAGCCAGCAGCAGCTCTCTGGCAGGGTAGTGGATACGCTCAGTGAGCCTGCACCTTCTGGCTGAGCGTCCAGTCTCATTTGACCTGCAGCAGTCAGCACACCTACTGTGGGCCTGAGCCCTGCTGGGAGCTGCTAGATGGAGCCAAGAGCTACTCTGAGTTCAGCATTTCAGAGGTGAATCTGGGTGCAAGTGTTGTGGTAATCATTCCTGGGAAGACACTCTTCTGATGGCTGATGGATAGCAGGTTAGAGATGAAAGAGCGTAGGGACAACACAGATTGTTGGTAGATTAATTTAGTAGCACTTCATAGAAGGTAAAATATATGTGTTGATGACTAACAAGTAACCTTTCAAACACTCAGGGGGTGACGTGTATATTCATTGAGGCCACCACGATAGTCAGACAGATCTGGTCTTAATTCTATCACTTAGACTTTGGGCAAGGTTTTTAATTTCTTCATTTTCTTCTCAATTTCCTTATGTGAAAAAGAGAATAATATTTATCCTGTGCAGTAGAGTCGAAGATTAAGTAAGAGGGGTAAGAAGACCACTTAGAACAATCTCAGACAAACAGCAAGCACTCTCAAATAAAGGCTTTTTTTTTTTTTGTATTATTATTTCTAAATGACAGATGTGATTTTCAAACAGTTTGCTCAGTTTAATTCTGAAATGAATGCACAGTATCTGTGGGTTATTCATATTTGTCACACACCTACCTAAACCTCTAGAGAAAACGGAACAATAAGGACAATAGTCAGCATAGACCATGCAAACAGAGTCAACTATTGGGTTTCTTAAATTTATAAGGCAGTACTCAGGGCATGTTCCTTTTTTTTTTAGAAAAAGTTTTTTTCTGTTTTTTTGTTTTTCTTCCGGTACCAGGAATTGAACTCAACAACCTTGCACTTGCCAGGCAGGCGCTGGGCCGCTGAGCTAAATCCCCAGCTCCAGGGCATGTTCCTTCTTGCTTAGTCAGATCCCATTCTCCTGCCATTTTAGGCTTGAAGCTGAGGGTCCAGGCTGAAGGCAGAGGAGCAGAAATAGCAGTTTCAAAACATCTAGTGCCGCAGACAGTGAGAAGCCCTTAGCTGTTTTTTTGTTTGTTTGTTTGTTTTTTTCTTCTAGTTCCGGGAATTGAACTTATGAGCTCGCACTTGCCAGGCGGGTGCTGTGCTGCTGAGATAAATTCCCAGCACCCGTGAGTAGCCCTTAGGAGAAAACACTTGCCAGAAGACACACTTCAAAATCCTACCTCCCAAGTGGTTAGAAGCAAGAACACCTGACACACTAGGACTCTGAGTTCATTCAGAAAATCCTCTATTTACAATTTGTGGAGAATTTTAGGAACTTTATTTATTTATTTATTAATTTTAGGGAACTTTCAAAAAATGGAGAAAAATCTTAGAAGACAGATGTTTCAGCTATGCCAGGCAGATAACTTAGTGACCTCATGAAGCTATTTTTTAAAATGGGAAGTATTGTCTTTGTGTTTCTAAATAAATGGATTTAGGAAGAGTCTTTTAGCACTAACATGTGATCAAGGACTTCTGTTTTGTGATCAGTGGATTCCCTGTACTTGTTTATTTATTTAGTTTTCTGAGACAGGTTCTCACTATGTAGTCCAGACCAGCCTTGATCTTGTTGTGTAGACCAAGATGGCCTTGAATTCTTGATCCTTTTGCTTCCACAGTTTAAATGCTGAGATTACAAGCTCACCTCTATTTTTTTTTTTTATTTTTCATTAAGGGACAGAAAATTATCCTTAAGAGAATTTTTGTGCAATCCTGTAAACACATTTGCCAGCTGAAGAAGGAGGATTAGGACTCACATTATGCCAGGGTTTGGAGCAGAATTCAGTTGTGGGTGGTATGTGACTCTAACCCTGTCCATTCCTGTATTCACCTGCTATATCATGAATATTGGGTCTCAGAGAAGCAGACAGGTAAGAATAGCACAACACATATGAAATTGTACAGATGTGCAGACTAAGATTAGGCTAATATTGATAACCCAGTTGGCAGAACCTTTTTTAATAAAGCAAAACAATTACCCATAACAAATTTCAAGGGAAATGTCCAACCTACTTAAAATAAGAAGTTGCCCTTGGTTATGCAACACTTATTTATACTTAAATAGTTGCTCTGTATTGCTTATTAGCAGCTATGTTTATTCATTAAAGTTAGTCCCGAACAGGCTTGTTCTTGTCAACTTTTTTGTTAATCCAGTTTATAAGACTACATTTTGAGCCATTGCTCAAACTGTATTTGGGGGAAAATATTTCACAATTCAATTTGAAATGATTTGGTCACATTGAATTTCACAAATGAAGAAATCGAGGAGCAGACAAATTAGTATGTTCAAAACGCTGTCCTGGGACTGGTAGCAACCTCCTACACATGGAAAGGTGGGCAACTGAGACAACAGGTGATACTCGCTGAGACAGTACTTTAGTAGTAAGCAGCGGTGAGTTAACGTCATGAAACCCTAGCAGAAAAATGGCTGACCATAATTAAATAATAAATATTCTTCAAAGGCTGTAAGCGTCGTTTATGATCCTGAATTTAGGCAAGAAGTTCAGAAGGAGAATGTTCAGCAAAATTTGTCAGCAGCAAGGGAAAGGTACATTTCAATTTGATAAATTCAACTTCGTGCCTCATCAGAATTTCTACTTCTGATGAATGGATTATCTCCGCCTCCAAGTGCCTCCGTCCTCTCTGTTGCTGATGCTGCTCTTTGGCATTTCTCTGTGCATTCACGTCTTACTGTAGGGAGAAAGGCGGAGAACGGGGAATCAGTCCTGGCCAGGACGTGGCCTCTACCTGCAGCTCTTGGAGGTGCAGCACAGGGCAGTTCAGAGGGAGTCGGTGTTATCTGTTGGTTTGCACCTTCGCTTGGACCCCAGTGTGGTCCTCCAGTGTTGGTGCGTGGTTGCAGGCGCCGCGGAGAAGTTCGCCTGAGCTGCTCTGAAATGTAAGTCCTACCAAGATGAGCCGTCTCTTTCCTGTTAAAAACTTGTTCCACGGAAACACAGAATTCACATTTTAAAGAAAAAATAGAATAGTTTAAACAGACGTAGTAATATTGTTTTATCTTGGCAAACATTCCTGTGTCATGTGTAGATACAGACACACTTGTGACTTATTCTCTAAGTATACTTTCTCAGTAGCTTATGGGAACAGATGGAAAGGCAAACTGCATAGCCTTCCTTCTGGCTAAACTGACTCCAAGACCTTGGTTGTGACCATCACTGCTCAATCCTCCGTAATTAGGATCAATGTGAGAGTCAAGAGTTAGATGAAAGACGTTCTTGCTCACAGAGCTAGGCACTGCCTGCCGATCCTGACTTCAATAAAATCTGGCTTGTTTGTGTCACCATACATGGACAGATGATGACAAACAAAGCTAGTTAGCAACTTAAATTGTCGATAGATAGGCTTTTAATGGGAAAAATAAGTTATCCCTATTGTCTAAAATGTCTGGAAAATAACCTTCTCTTCCTTCTTTTCTCCCATCCTCCCCCTTCCCTTCCCTTCCTTTCTCTTCCTTCCTTCCTGTCTCATTCCCTCCCCTCCATCCTTTTTACTATAGACATTTTGTTGTTGTTGTTGTTGTTTTTCTCTGGTACCAGGAACCGAACTCACGACCTTGCGCTTGCCATGCAGGCGCTTTGCCACTGAGCTAAATCCCCAGCCCAAATGCAATCCTTTTTTTCTTTTTTTTTTTTTGTTTTTTTTCTCCGGTACCGGGAACCGAACTCACGACCTTGCGCTTGCTAGGCAGGTGCTTTTGCCACTGAGCTAAATCCCCAGCCCTCTATAGACATTTATTGAGCACCTACTATATGCTAGCCATGTGAACCATGTACTGATGATGCAGTAATAACTAAGATAAATACGATGTCTACCACCTTAGCACTTGTAGAAATTAATTATATTACATTTATAAATAATTAGTTAAAGATGTTTTCGAGAGAGTTTGGGGTGATGGGGGAGTACAGCAGGAATCTGCTCTGTGGTCTTAGGGAGTAATGAGAAAGTTACATTTAAACTACATCTTAAAGAGAGAGCAAGACACGTGGTAAAGGGCTGGAAGTGGGCCAGGCAAACAGGGTGTGTGTGAGGAAGAAATGTCCAGGGTTAAAAGTTTGCAAAGTCTCTGAGGGGGAAGGAAAGCTGTGTGTCTCAGGAACAGAAAGACAGCAAGGGGAGGGGGGGCAGACTTGTTTGGATGGACTGTAAGGGGTGCCCGGTCAGGCTGGCTGTCTTTCCCTGGGGCCCACGTGGAGCTGTGTAATATTTCAAGAGCGCACAGTGTGTTGCAAAGTTTTGACTTGGAAGAGTGACGGCGTGTGATTGGACTTTTCAGAGGGACAGGCTGCAGTGTGGGGAAGGAAACAGAGACCAGAGGCAAATCCGAGGAGAGCAGGTGAGAGTTTCCTCAGGTGGCTAGGATTAGCGTGGTGGTAATTTCCTGTGTCAGTTTACCGCGGCTAAAAGTGCTCGGCTGTCTGGATAAATATTTCTGATGTTTCTGTGAGATGTTTCTGGAAGAGGTCAGCGTTTGAAGTGGTTGACTGGTAGAGAAGATGGCTTTCCCTGTTGTTGAGGATATGAACAGAGAAGACCAAGAGGATGATGAAATTCCCTCTCTGCCCAGCTGCTTGAGCTAGAACACCAGTGTCCTGCCCTCGGTGCCGGTGGGTCTGGGACTTCAAACTCTGACTGGAGCCTACGCCATTGGCTGCCTAGCTCCAGTCCTTCAACTCCACCTCTGGCTTTCCTGGGTTTCCTGCCTGCATTGCAGCCTGTTGATCATGGAACTTTTTAGCTTCCATAATTTTGTGGTCCAATTCCTTATAATAAACTGGAACATATGTATGTGCTATAGTTGAGGTGGGGAAAAGTAGATGAATATACAGAAAATTTAAGTGGACTTTGTGATTGATTAGACAGTGGGTGAGTGTGGATGAGGCTGAGGGGGGTGTGCAGGCTAAGTGGCTGTTTTTACTGAGTGTCTTTGGATCTATCTCACCCCCTTAGCTCTTTGTGGATTATAAGGAGTGGTGTTGAGCAGGTAGTTAGGCATTAGCAGTCCCGAGGGACAAAAGAGCTCTAAAAGAGCATGCTGTGCTAGTCAAAGCTAAATGAAGAAACACAGACATCAGTGTGTGATACATACGTAATCATTTGTTAGGTCTCTGACCCAGAGCGGTCCCACAAAGCACAAGTTTATACATTGTACGCATAAATTCCTGTGCCAGGCAGTATATTTCCAAAGCAAGGGATACAACATTCCTGGCTGTCTTTTTGAGACAGGGTCTCACTGTGCAGTTCAGGCTGGCCTTGAGCTCACTTTAGAGCCCTGGCTGGTCTCAAACTCACAAAGATCCTCCTGCCTCAGCCTCCTGAGTGCTGGGATCACAGGCCTATGCCACCATGCCTGTCCTAAGGCAGCATTCTTTAAAGACCCTCCCACCTTGGACTGAGAGCTGATTTAGATCAGAACTTTTTATTTCTTAAATTTTATTTCTGAGTTTCTTGTATGATTTGGGCTCCTGAGGATCACAGACCATCTGAAGAGGAAGAGGAAGACATTTTACAACGATATTCCAAAGAGAGATAAACGTCAGAGAGCATACACATCACGTGGGTAAAATAATGTTAATCACTATAGTTCCCTAAACCCCAGGAAAAACTCTTCTGTGCATAAAATCTTTTCTGTATTTTGTGTAAGTCTTTCATGGAATGTGCAAAGGAGGGAGGATGTCCTACAGGGACACACCTTGTCCTCGAAAAGGGGCCTGTGTGTATTCTGTATCTCCTGGGGCCGTGTCACACTATCGGCAGTGGTCGGGTCTCTGCAAAGTTGTCTGGAAAAATCCTTGTCAATGAAATTACTTTAGAAGTATGTATTTTTGAAGAATTCTCTGTGTCTTTGCCAGTGTTTGGTCCCTGGGACACAATACCTGACACCCGTAACTGGAAGGACAGGAGATGAACTTTAGGGCCTGATTTTGGGGGAATTCTGTCCGTGCTAGCTGGCTCCAAGGCGGGAACATAAAGATGGAGGACATGGCAAAGATAAGCCAGTCAGTCCATGGCCACAGGGGAGCAGAGCAGGGAATGGTGCCAGAGCAGAAGGCTCCAGGGGCCGTATACAGCAGTGGTGGCAAACATGGCATGTGCGTGGAGGACTGTTTGTTATCACTGAAAGCTCTAGAAGGTTTGCTGTCACTGACACACAGTACTCAAGGTCACACTTCCGTGACCCACCCAGACACACCCAGAAGTGGGCGTTATTAATCTCTGGGCCGCCCCCAGTCAGTCAGGTTGACAAGGTTAACCACGTACCTGGCTAGGAATCATTGTGTGAAATGCAGAGTTCTCCCCTAATTGCTTGAAAACCCACCGTGGCTTCTTTGCTCTCCGTGCCGCAAGCGTGAAGGCTCTGCGCTCCCTGCTGCGACGTGTGGAGGGGTCACCCTCAGTCTGTGCCTCACGGCGTTGGGAGAGTCGCCAGGCCATGCCCTGCCTCTCTGAGCAGGCTTGGCCCAGGACTGGGCTCTGGGACAAGCACTGCTCCTCGCTGCTTCTGGTGGCATAGTGGCCAGTTTTGACGTTGCCAGAGAGGGAGATAGTGCAGAAGGAAGGAGAGCGTGCGACCCGCGCAGCGGAGCCGGAACCCCCTGGGAGGAAGCTGCAGGGTAAAGAGGCGTGGAGGTGTGTTTGGGAAGATACGTTTGCCAGCTGACTCTTCCTTGTTTTATCCTCAGGGTCATGAGTCCAGCACATGTGATTTGTGTAAGACAAAAGTACATGGAGGGGGCGGATAGTAAGGGAAAAGGCTAAAAATCTGAGTTGAGGCTTGATCATACTCTAAAATCTCAGATGCCTTAGGGAAGTTTTCCTTTCTTCCCAAACTAGTGATTTTATGCTGTTTAACTGCAGATTTTGACTCAGCAGGGTCAGGCTGGGGTCTAAGAGTCCACATTTTTGACAAGCTTCAGATGATGCCGGTGGTCTTGCTTCCTGGGCCTCACTGGGCAGCCGGGCTTTCCGTTATAAAAAACGCAGCGGTATTGGAGGAGACATGGTGGAACTCTTTGGCAATTCAGACTAAGATTCAACAGAATGTTTCCCACTTTGCAGTTTCATAGAATATCAGGAAGTGTTTAGCTTTGGAGTTTGTCTCTGTGGTTTGAGCCTCTGACCTTCAGGAGTTTTCTAAGCTGTATGGTCTCAGTGTTTTGTCTTTAAAACAGCAGTGATGATAGTGTCTATCTTATAGGGTTGTTAAGCTATAGTTAATCTGGAGAACTGGGTTAAAGTTAAGTGTGTGTCTTTACTGCAAGACTCCTCAGGACTCTGAGTTGGCTTAAGGGATAGCCTGGAAGGATACAGGGAAGTGACACTTCCTACCTGACTTCCTGCAGTGTTGGTGGGTCTTTTGTCCTCTGGAACCTCTATTCTAAGAGGCTTGATCTGTTGGCAGAGAGAGGGATGAGCTGTGGGATGGGGCCAGAGTCTGAAGGAAGGTGCTGAGTCCTAAGGCAGCGGCCTGAGCTGGGGAGGAAGGACGGGTGGTAGTGAGTACCCTGAGGTCAGACCAAGCGGAGACTAACTAGATGTGAGGATTGCAAAGAAGGAGGAGTCTGGTACGATTTTTTTTCCCACCCAGAGAGAAACAGAAGGCCAAGGGAGAGTGCCATGTGTTTAATTCTCCATTCTGATTTAAATTCTGCTGCTTGTTGCCCACAAACTAACAGCATGCCTCTTGAGTCTCTAGGGCATTTTACAGTAAAGCCACATATTTTCTGAAGTTGGGTCAAGGCTGAGCATATGAAATTTCTCAAGTGTGAAATTCTACTTAACCCCATTAATGCTTATAACCCTGAGTAGTTATTGTTTATAATTCACTTCTAGTTACAGTGGATGTTTGCATTTGCCAGATCATTTCAGTTCTATCTTAAACTAAGTTTATTTTAGGGAAGAAAATTTTCTTTCCTGTCAAAAAGCTGAGAAGAACCAGCCTTCCCCCTCCCACTCCTATAGTTTGCATTTTGGGCTGTAATGCTCCCCACCCCCATACATGTGTCTACTGTGTTCTGAGTTTCATGATCTCTGTGGCCATAAAATATTACATTTATGAGGGCCTTTACGCTTTACCAGAGATTTTGAAATGCATATTATTAGTTAGCATACCTATGTTCTTCCCTTGTACGTGGCAAAGAAAGTGGAAGTGGTATATAGGTTTATATGTGGCCTAAATATACTTTTTCCCACAGTAAATTTCTATGCCTTTTATGCAGAGCTTTCATACATGACTGATGTTGAAAATATTAAACCGATTATTTGAATTATAAGGATAAACCCATTTAAGTGTAAGTACAGTTACTGAGCCATGCTCACAGTGAACAGTGTAAAAAGCCTGGTTGAGGTACAGCTAGAATAATTTAAGCCCCTTTACTCCTGCTTTGAGATTGAGTTATATACTATGGCTTTATTCAAACCCACACATATTACCAATAAAGACACATTATTCGGCTTCTGCTTAAGGTTTAAAAAATTTAAATGGCCTTTTGACTTTCTGTAAAGTAAAATACTGTGGTTAATATCTTAGAATCATTTGACAGAAGTCCAGGATACAAATCTTTCTGAGTGGCAGTTCAAGTGTAATCTAGGATGAATATGGATCCCTGTAATTTCTGCAGATGGGACCCTGTTTCTGGCTACTCTCTAGATTTTAATTAGTGAAAGCCTCTCGTGGTGCTTTACAATGCTGATTGGTTTAGAAATCAAGCTTTCAGATTATGTTCAGTGGCTATCTGTAAAAACCACCACTCAGGGAACATTTGTTTTGTGTTGGCTTCTTTACAAACATTAACACATTCAACCCTCCCAGCTTTCTTGTGAGGCCAGGATTTGGGCTCTGCTTTCAGGGAAGGATCACAGGGCTCAGTAGGATTCAGCAGCAGAGGGTGAGGCCAGCTCCACTGGCCCCAGGACCTGTGTCTCCACTCACCAAAGGACAGTGTTGAGGGTCCGACAGAGTCGACTGAGATTTTTATTTAGACAGTTTAGGTGCTTGAGAAACTCAGAAATACTCATCTTATACTCCTTTTCTTCTTATAAAAAGGGAATGAATCTAGGTCATGAGGAAAAGAATTAAGCAGTGAATACTGACGGGAATATAATCTTGTGGTTTGAATGAGGAACCTGGCTGTAGCTTTTGAGCTGTAAACACACCGGATGAACGTGCAGCTATCGGAGCCAGGGTGGGGAACTGAAGAGCATTGTGTCTGCTCGGTCTGTGGTGGACTCTGGGGTGTGTGGCCTGGACCCAGCTCACGTGCTGTGACCCTGTTTGCGCTCCCTCAGTGTGGGTTTCTACTGTGTACAATGACCCCTTCTCAGGAAAAGCATTTTGTTTCGCCCTGTAGTTTCTTCCTCACCCTCACGTTGGGTCCAATACCAGTTATTTTATAAGCAACTAAAAATCCTAATTTGTCTGGGATTGCTCCCATTTAGTGGAAAAGGTATTACCTCCCCGGAAATCCCTCAGTCTGAGCAGTCTACGGATGTTGCTGCCGCTAGCCTCCCAAGGGGCCTGCCTCTGGTGCGGTGGGTGGCCAGAGCTCTCGGTGGGGTCAGGCTGGCTCCAGGCAAGAGTCATCCCTGCTCAGCCCCCTCCCCGCTCTCCTCGGACCCCTTTCCTGAGAGCTGGCCCTCAAGACGTCGCTTCTCACAAGAATTTCAGGTCGTGCTTCTGAGATAGGGTCCCATTTTAAGACCTAAGGTAGAATCCAATCAGAAAAATACGAACATTCCAAAAATTTAAGCCAGTGGGTTTTTAATCCAGAGGTCTCGTTACACAGAGGATGGAAGAGGCCAGGAGATCAATAGGGAACAGTGGGGCGTGCCAGAGGTTAGTGACAACAGGAAGCTGTTACCATCCAGGTTGGAGGACGGACGAAAGCAGTTGTGTGGAACAGAGGGAGACAAGATATGGAAAGACATAGCAGAGTCTCAGCAGAAAGGGAAGAAAGAAAACACCCCGGAGCTCTATCGCCAGGCTTACCGTGGGAGGTTGGACAGAGTGTTCGGCCTATACTGCGCCCCGCCCTCGTGGTGCAGGCCCTTGCGGGAGCACAATTACTGTGACAATTTTCTAAGTAAGGAGCTTTGATTTCTGCCTCGGAGTTAGTCCCGGTTCCTGTACAGGGGTCTGTGTGGTGGATTAACTCCTGGTCAGTCTGTAACACCCAGCTGAACTGAATCAGTGTGGTTCTGGGTACAGATGGTCCACCTGAGGGCTGCTGCCGACAGCATGAAAGGAGAACTGGAGGGGAAGACGGCGTGCTGTTGGCTCTCCTGGAGAAGCTTGTCATGCTGGCCTGATGTGAACTCGGTTGTTTTCATCATCAGAGGAGCTCGGGCCCTCATTGTCGCTGAGGATGGCTGCAGTTCTCTTAGGAGGAGCTCTGGTCCTTACTTTGAACATCACTTCCTCGATCTAGTGCAGGACCCTCAGCCTGCTGGCTCAGACCCTTCATCCCGCTGGTGCAGATTTTCTAGCTTCCACCACTGACCTTGGCCCTTCCCAGTGCAGATCCTCGGTACAGATTTGCATGAGACATTGTTGTGGGCTCTAGGCCTCCAGCTGGACTCACGCAGGACATTGCCATGGGCTCTAGGCCTCCAGCTGGACTCTTGCAGGGTACTGCCGTGGAATCCAGGCCCTCAGTTGGATTCCTCGGGTCTCTAGTGGATGGACAGATCTCTTTTACTCTTTTTCGTGTGACTCTTTGGGTGAATATTATAAAATAATCCTGTAAATTATGTGTCTCACATTTACTCTTTTCCCTTGTACACCCTGACTGCAACAATCTGTTAATAATTTCTGGCTTAAATAAATTATTATTAGTCTATAGTTGATTTCTTTCCCCAGTGGCAATTTAGAGCCTCCATTTCATAGGCTTATATGACCAATTATCTCGTATAACACACGTCTTATCCACCCAGCTATACCAAAGGTTTCTGTATTACAGGGATGGTGTCTTCAAAATCTTTGTGAGACTGTCAATGCACTGTATACAGTATGTGCACTATATAGTGTTCTTGATTTTGGAATAATGAACTTAAATTTCAGCAGTGGAATGGAACACTCTTCCAATAGAAAGCCCCAAATTCCCTATCCTTAAAAAACTATTTTTTAAAAAGTAAAGAAAACCTACATCCTTTTACCCACTGGATCCTCTTTTATTTGTGGTTCTCATTTCTCTTTTTGGAATCCATGGTTTTTGCACCTCCACTTAGCAGGTCAAACCAGTAACCATCTTATTTGTATTCTTCTACATAGATGCGCAAGTGTGAAAGGGAAAAACGAATGTATGCTTCCATGTATTTTCAAACCTGGCTCAGCGCTATAATCAATGTAATTAAACCACATTTATTGTCGATGGGTATTTCTGACTTGCAGAATGTAAAACCTCAGTGTGTGTTTTGTGTGTGTTAGTGTAAGTGCTATCAGAGGGAGGCTCTTTTTATGCTCTGAAGACAAGCACGGTAACTCTTACCTCTGAGAACAAAGTCTGTGCAGAACTACAGAAGAGTGTGTACAGAGTAACTTCATGGCTGGGATCGGATATACTTGCATTCACCTCAGACACCTGACGGGTGGCCACGGGACATGTGTTTGACTTTCGGGAACCCGCCGGCTCGCCTGTACAGCAGGATTAAACACAGTACACGGGTTTGTTGTGAGGAGTAAATACACTACACACAGTGCTTGCTGGCAGGAAGCACTCACTAAACAATTGCCCTTGCAATGTTTTTGTGGGTTATGGGGGTTTGGCTGAATTAGCTGTAGGCCGAGTTTTGAAGTGTTTAATGTAGACATCTTTAATAAACATGCTACTACCTTTTCCATCTTATCTGTGTGCAGAATTTTTAATTTACTTTTTCAGTGGGTATTACATGAATTCTCTCATCTAATGTTTACAGTCACTCTGTAAGCTCAACAGAAGGACACAATCCCCCTGATCAAGACGGAAGAGGTGGGCTTGAAGTCCACATCTCCTTTTGTTCACTGACATTATTTCCCAGGGTAGGACAGTTTGGCCTAGAAGAGGGAATATTGCCTTTTCACCAGAAGACTATGAATACAGCAATTTCTCAGGTGTTCTTTTCGGAACCTTCTGAACCAAAATTAATCCACAGTATTCCTCTGAAAGGAACAAAGGGCAGAAAAGACATGTTCCCTTGTTCATAAGAATTGCCAGTGCTTTCTCTTTTTAATTAAGTGAGGATGGATACCTTCAGTTATCCATCCTTTTTTTAATTTCCTATGTTCAACTTGATTAAGATGTGTTTCTTGAAGATATGTGCTATCTGGTTCTTGTTTTATAAAAAGTTTAATATCTTCTCCCCTTTTATTGGACTGCTAAGGCATTTGACATTAAAAATAATAGCTTTGAATTTTCCTGTTGCTGCATTCAGTAGTGGGAATATTAAGAATAGGTGAAAAAACTCGCTTAGCTCCATCTCTGAAGAGTCTTTTCAAAACATTATGCATAACATCATCTACTCTATAATCCATAGATATCAGGAATAAATAAAAAGAAATGATAGCCTCAGTTCCTCAGTGTCTAATCCAGGAAATGAATGTCTGCTAAAAAATATGATTGCTAATGTTTTAAAAAGTCACTAAAAACTTACTTCTTTCCTTGGTTTGCTGGACTTACTTTCCCGTAAAAAAACTGAAGTGACTATGTGGATTTATTCTCAGGGAAGGGCAGTTGCAAAAGAACTCAAGCAAACAATCTTCTGCTTTTGCAGTTTCAACCTTCCAAGTTAATACAACCTCGAATTGTGTCTTGTGCTCCCTCTCAAATTCTTATTTATTTTTGGAGAAAGACTTGTTTGTTTGTTTTTGGTATCAGGAATTGAACTCAGGACCTCACACTTGCCAGGCGGGTGCTGTGTCACTGAGCTAAATCACCGGCCCCTGGAGAAAGACGTGGATGTGGTGAAAACTTCTAATATCTTGGCGGTAGCAGAAATAAAACAAATAAACTAATAAAGTGGATCCTGTACTACAGCACTCCTGTCCTGGTGAGACTTCTGGTCCTACCAGGGGAAGACGGAGGGGAACTCTTAGGTTCAGCCACCACTAGATCTGGATGTCTAACTTTTCCCGTTTCTCCCATATCGCTTCATGATAGCTCAGAAATTCTAAAGGATGAGGACTCTGAGCAGAGTCACAACTGCTGGGTTTAACTCTTGATTTGTCTCGGACTGCCTCTATTTAGTGAGTTAGGATCCCTCCATGTATTGATTTTGTGCGTTCAGCTTCCATAGCATTTAGTGATTGCTGCCTTCCGATGTGGACACACCTATCGCCTCCCACATCCAATATGCAGATTGGATGAGACGTCACTTCTGAGATTTGGTTGTAAAGACTGAGTCTTTCATTTTTGTTGCTTTCTGATTCGTAGGCCATGCATTCTGGGGGAAGCTGGCATCTGTGCTCTGAACAGCTCTGCAGAGAGATGCATGTGGCAAAGGTCCGAGGGCTCCTGCTAAAAACCACAGGAGTGAGTCTGGATGCAAATTCTCCAGCCCCAGACTTTAGCATAACTGTGACTTCTGTCGGCCTCTTGATAGAATCTCAGGAGACTTTTGGCTAGGACTAGCTAGGTGACGTGCTCCTAGATTCTGACCCTCAGAAACCGTGAGAGGCAGTCCATCAGTTCTTCTGAGTTGCCAAACTTTGGGGTTCATTTGTATGCAGCGACAGAAACTGACATGGCTTTCTTTCAGCAAAAAGGGAGTAGTAACAAGAGTACAGTTGCATTTTATTCTGTGAGTGTGTTTAAAACTTATTGGTACATTCTAGAGATACATAATAATAACACTCATCATAGGGCATTTGTACCTGTACATGATAAATCCTCATTCTTCTTTTTCCCATTCCCCTCCTCTCCCTTCAACCTCTCTTCTCCTGCTTATTTATTCATTTATTTATTTATTTATTTATTTTGTCTTTTTGAGACAAGGTCTCGTTGTGCATTTCAGGCTGGCCTTGAGCTCACATTGTAGCCTAGGCTGGTCTCAAACTCGTAACGATCATCCTGCCTCAGCCTCCCAAGTGCTGGGATTACAGGCGTGTGCCTGGCTCTTCTCCTGCTTATTTACAAAGGTTTGTTTCCATTTTTTCCTTCTGTTCTCTTTTTTTCTTGTCCCCTTCTTTCCTTTCCCCTCTTCCTCCCTTGTTCTCTTTCTCATTTGAACATTTTTTTTCCCATTTTCTGATATCTACTATACATTTTGGTCCATATTTATACTTTTGGTTTCTCATACCAGAGAAACAATACAGTATTTAAACACATGTGTCTGATTTATTTCTCTTAAGAATATGGTCTCAAAGTGCATCCATTTAGCTGGAAATGTCTCAGGCTTATCCTTCTTTATGGCACAGTAGTATTCCATTGTATAAAAAAACTCCACATCTTCTTTATCCATTCATTTGTTGATGGGCATTTGAGCTGGTTCCAAAATTTAGCTATTACAAACTATGCTGCTAAAAATATGGGTGTGAATATATGAGTGTAGTATGATACTTTTAATTTTTTCAGGAAGATACCAAGAAGGGGAATAACTGGGTCAAATGAACCTTCAGGTTTTAGTTTTTTGAGGAATCTCCATACTGATTTCCACAGAGGTTGCACCAGTCTACACTCCCACTCAGAGTAGAGTTCCTTTTTCTGCACATCCCCACCAGCATTTGTTATTGGTGGACTTCTTGATAATAGCCATTCTTTCTGGAGCGAGATGGAATCTTGGCATTATTTTAATTTGCATCTCTCAAATGATCAGTGTCGCCCGGGGATATAGCTCATTTGGCACAGTGCTTGTTTTGCAAACATAAGGTCATGAGTTTGATTCAAATGACCAGTAATGCTTAACACTTTTTCTTATATTTATTTGCTGTTTGTACCTCTTCATCTGAGAAGTGTCTATTCATTTCAGATGCCCATTTTTGGATTGGATCTTTAAATTTGGGGGGATCTGATATTTTTGAGTTCTTTATATATTCTAGATACTAGTCCTTTGCCTGAGGAACACCTGGCAAAATTTTTTCCCCATTCTGTTGCTTGTCTCTTCACACTTTTGGTGATTTCTTTTGGTGTGCAAATACAGCTGTGTTTTTAATCTTTGTTTCCCAAAATTCATGTTGAAATCTTATCCCTCAAGGTGTTTTTAGAAGATCGAGCATTTTGGAGATGATTAGGTCATGAGGGCCCTGCTTTCATGAATAGGATTAATTTCCCTATGAAAGAATCTCTTCAGAGTTAGGTAGTATCTTCCCCTCACATGAGGACACAGAAAAAGTTGACAGTCTGCCACCCAGGAGCAAACCCTCACCAGAAATGATCATTCTGGTACCTGATCTTGAACTTTCTGGTCTCCAGAACTGTGAGAATAAATTTCTTCCATTGCCCACTGTATTTTGTTATAGCAGCCTGAACAGATCAAGACAAGCACCTACACAGGCAGTGAGATGGAAAATGTAAAAGGCAGAGAGGGCGGTTTTCAACATGTAGTGGCACTATGGCTGCCGTCACCTTGAGGTATTCAGTTGGTCATTCTCTCTGATCATGAAAGAGTTCACAGAGCTTTTTAATGCTGGATTTTTAAATATCATTATACAGACATGCCTAGGTGTCTGTGTCTCCATTTAGCAAACATTATCCCTTCTCTCTTTCTGCTGGGCCTGTGCTGCCTTACTACTGGTCCTGGCAGAGAGACAGGAGTCAGCTAACTCACCAAATACTGTCTGTTGAGCCCCTGCCTTGGCATGTCCTGGATATTAGAGCCAGTGGGTCTGGCAAATCAAGCCTGAGTCCAAGAAGGGTGCTTTGAAATTAAACTTTTGCAATTAACTCTTTCTTTTCTTTTAAAAAAATATTTAATTATCTATTTATTTAGAGATGATAGAGGCTGAGTCAGACAGTAAAAGGGCTAAGAATCCGGGATGGATTTGGTTTAGGCAAGAAAAGGAAGCTGCTTTTTGCTGCTCTATTTTAATTCACGTTAGTGTAAGCTATCAGTGTATGGCAGAAACACTGTGCTTGTGGAGAACTGATTTTCTCTTCTTGGAGAAGGAAAATGTGTGGGTATTTTCAAATATTTGTCAGAGGAGGTGCTCTTCCTCTTTTGGAAAAGCCTTTTTGGCTTGACCTTATAGCTCCAGGAATTGTAGGAGAGGAAAAGACACCTGCTTGGTTGGCCAGTGTGAGGAAATCGACCTTGGCCAGCAGTGGGAGAAACATGTCACACGCGAATGTCAGATTGTTCTCACAGCCTGGCTTCTTTTAGCATTCACAGCTGTGTATGCAATAGCGTCAATATCCTGTGATAAGTGTGTTCTTTTCCTCTGTAGTTAAAGGATTTGGTCAACAGTGATCTTTTCTGTAAGGGGCATGGGGGATAAACAACCTGCCTTCTTTCCCAGTGAATGGACTGGAACACAGCAATTATATTACTTACCTCAGGATAGTCAAAACTAAAAGCCAGACACTTACCTACCACATTAATCCATAAGTTGATAAAGCTTCATTGTTATCAGTGCTATTATTTTAAAATCAATGCAACAGCACTTGAGAAATGCAGTAGATTGTGCAGATAGTAAATTTTGTTTTTTTTGTTAAAGTGGAATCATTTTTAATTTATTTACTGCAAGTAAGCATATTAATCACTTAGGTATCTGTTAATCTCATAGTTCCCTTTGGTCCTACAGCTGTGGATACTAAAGGTGCTCTGTGTATTCTCTGGGTGAAAGGAAGAAGTAGTTGTAGAAACAACGCATAAGGGTGACCCAAAGATGAAGGGGTGATGGGTGGGGGTGAATGATTATCCTTTGACCTTTGCATGGAATTGTTGGACCTCGAGCTCAATTACTTGTTCTTGGAAAGGGCTCTGTTGTGTCTCAGTAGAGCCTGAAGTTTTATCTTTCTCTGAATCTGTGCCTGGCCATTAGCAGGAAGATGTTTGCCCTGGGGTTTAGGTCAGCAGGGGTGACGGGCACAAACTTTTCACTTGTATTAAGCAGAGGAGAACGAATGCAGTAATCACCAAGTCATGCATATTGATCATTTGACTACAAATTGAATGTTACTTCAGAAAGTGTCCAGCTTCTCTTTCTATTAGCAAATTTCTAAGTTATCTAACAAATTCTCACATTTAACACAGGGGCTACATTTTTCAAAGTCTGTCTGCAGAAAATGCCTCCCTGGATTGCATCCCATGTCTCTGTCCAGGTAGCTATTGACCTATCTTAGAACATTCCTGAAAATTCCTCTTTCACTGTGATGGCCATTTAAGTCTTTCCTTTCGGGATTTTGACACACAATGACTTGGAAATGAGCTTGTGGTCTAGAAAGAATCACCAAGACTGTCACTTCCGTGGTTCCTGGACAGGGCAGCTAGCTTTAAGGCGGTTGTTATATAAGCTCACTAGGGCCTTAGTTACTTTTCTTGAACGTGAGTCAAAATGCCCAACGCCCGTAAAGGAGAAAAGGTTTATTTTGGCTTACAGTTTGTAGAGGATTCATTCCACAGTCTGCTGGCTCCGAGGCAGGGTGCCCTGGCAGAGGGGCATTGCACAGGCGGAACAATTCGTGGTGTGGCAGATCAAAGGCAACAGTAGCAAGCCTCAAGCCTGCCTGCCTTCTTTTTCTCTCACATTCCATCCAGGCTCCAAAGCATGGACTGGTGCCACCCACATCCAGGGTGGGGCTTCCAGTTACAGTATCCACATCTAAAACTGTGCTAAACCCATCGTTAGACCAATGTAGTGCCACACGCCTTTAATCCCAGTGTGACATGCCCTTAGTCAGCCAACTCTAAAAAGCCCCACCTATAAGCACAAGAGGCTTGAGGATGGACATTTAGATTCCAGCCATAATAACTAGCAACTTTTAGAAATAATGGGTGGGGAATTTATCAATAAATAATGAAAAGTAAAGACATACATATGTCCTTCCAGTTGGGGAAACATATTGACTTTTACAGGAAAGGAATTAACATGAAACTGAGTTGTTAGTTCTGTTTTTGGAGCCCCACACTCATAATCTCTTCTTGGAAGCAAGGCGATGTTTTGGAAAGAGAAAGGGCTTCAAACCCAGGGAGACCGAGTTGATGCCTTAGTCTCACACTGGGACAACATAGATAAAGTAATGAGCGACACTGGCTGCAGGAAAAGTGCTGCCCAGTAAGAGCCTTGCTGGCCTCCAGGGCAGAGAACCTGGAGCTCTCGCCATGTGAGAAGTTGGGTCAGTTATGTTTTCAAGTTGTGCTTGGGCCAAAGGAAACAGATCTATGGACAGATCCAGCACACAGGACTTTAACTGGACATTCGTCTACCTCTCAGTTCTGTGTGACTTGAAACGAAACAACAGCTTGGGTCTGTATTTTCTGACATTTAGAGTGTGCTCTTTGAGCCTTCAAGGTAGCAGTTCCTTTTATCCGTAGCACGGCTTCTTCATCAGTCCCAGCTCTATTGGTTCCTTGCTTGGGTGATTGTTAAAATCTCATTTTATGATTTGTTTCCTTTTTGTTTCGATATTTCTTTGCCAAGCAGTTGTAGTTTTCTTTCTCTCCCCTCTCCCTTGTTTGATTCTGTAGATGTTTGGAGTGTAACACACACGCAGAAAGCACTCGAGGAGTTATCACAGAGTGAACCACTGTGATGCCTCATGTCCAGGACACTGGCTGCACCCCAGCAGCTTCAGCTCGGTGGCTTTGCCCTGCCCCAGGCCCAGGAGAGCAGAACGCCGCTCTCCTAACAGTGTGACTTCGTTTTGCTTCTTTATGAACTAGGTACATTTATTTACTATTTCCAGTAATTTACTACATTCCTTTTACCAACATAAACAAACAACTGGAAAGTTAATTTTTAAAATTTCCAGTTCTAATACCATTTGTTTCTTCTTGCCCCAATGTTCTGTCTAGGACTCTGAGAGATGTGTTGAAAAGAAAAGATGGTATTGATACAGGAAAGTAAAAACTCCCAACCCGAACGATATCTGGGATGAGTTTGTGTTCTCTAAGATCGAGAAATGAATTTTAGGACCAACAGAGGTTAAGAGCAGAATATATTTATTAAGGGAAAGAAAAGAAAGCTTCTGTCCAAGAGAGGGACAGAAGGGGGGCCCCAGTGGGTTACCACTTATTCTGTCTTTTCTAGAGACTTTTATAGAGCAAAACCATGAGGTGAGGTGGGTCCAAGGTAGGGGAAAAATGGACAAAACTACAGTCAGCCAATAAGAATTGTTCAGGTAAAATTAATTAAACTGGGATCAAATGGGGAAGCGAGTCAGGTAGCAAGCGGGCATGAATGCAGACCAGGGGCTTCTCCTGTAAGGGGTTGGGTCAAGGACTCTTCAAGGTGATCACTATCCATTTAGAATATCAGTCCTTGAGGTCCATCCCTTGGGAGGTAAGTGGGTGTGCTTGTTTAATCTTTAGTCTTGAGATCTGGCTGGGAGCAAGTACCACCTCTCCATTTGTAAGGTATCTTATCCTCCATACTGGCTCCTTAAAGGCCTGGCCCTCTCTGACTGCCTGTAATATTTCTGTCTAACTCGGCTGCCTGTAACAGTATGGGCTTTCAGGTCTTCTTTCTCATAGTGTGTCATGTGTTCATTGTGAATTGAATGTTCCTGTTCTTGGTTTTGTCTGAGTGCTTTTTTAAAAAATGGGCTAGGGATACAGCTCAATGGCACAAGCACCTGCCTGACAAGCACAAGGTCCTGAGTTCAATTCCCAGTACCAAAAAAAAGTGGTGAATGTTTGTTTAATTTTATAAACATTATTTCTGCATTTAATCAAATAATCTTGTGATTTTTATCCTTAGTTAATTAATTTGGTTAATTACACTGATTATGTTATGTATCTCTTACAGCATATATTTCTTAAAATATTTGTAGCTGACTCCTTTGCACTTTCATTGAAACATTTAATCCCTTCACATTTGGTATAATTTCTAATATTGAATTTAAGTCAATAATTAAAATTTTCATTTGTCTGAGATTCTATACATACATCTATATGTATTCTATGCTTTGTTTTCTTTTGGATTTATTGTTTTTATTATTCTGCTTTCTACTCTAGTTAGTAATAATAGTAATGTGTTTTTTTTTTCCTTTTATTGGTTTCTTTAGAGATGACCTACATCCTGGGTCACCAAAGTTAGCTACTGCTTGGTACTTTTACTTTTTTCCTACCAATACAAAGTGTGTAGACTTTTACTACTGAAAGTGTGGCCCAAGGATGAGCACCAATAGCATTACCTGAGAGTTCATTAGAAATACCGAATCTTAAGTTATCAAACCTACAGAATCAGAATTTGCATTTAAACAAGATGTTCGAGTGAGTCACAATCACATTAAAATTTAGGAAGTACTGCCTTAGAACACGTTAGTTCCATAAACCTTATCCTAATTTATATGTCATTGTGTTGTATATTTATATAGATCAAGCTCTATACACATTGTATGCATATGTCCACTTAGATTTATCCAAGTAATTATGATTTTTATTCTTTCTTGCATCTCTGCTGTCCCATCTGGGATTATCTTCCTTTAGTGCAGAGAACACTCTGTAGTATTTCTGTTAGTGGTCCCTACTGTTGATGAGTTCTCTTATTATTCTTCTGAAAAATCTTCATTTTCATAAGGCAAGAATTCTGGGTTGGCAATTTTTTCTTTGTAGTCTTTCCAAATTATTTCCTGCATATTTTCATTCTACGCTCCATTCTGGATTTTTTTTTCTAGCCTATTCTCTCTATTACTGTTCTTTTCACCTACTGTTGGCTCAGTTTTTTGAGTCCTTATTTCTTGGCTATTCTATAGAATTTCAAAGTTGTTCTTTTTTATAGGTCCCAGTTCTCTACTGGAACTTTTGGACTTGTCTTTTGTCTTCTGGAGCAAGCTGAGCGTAACTGAAGTCTATGATAGCTCCAGTATTTAGAGCCCTCGTACATGTCTCCCTCTGACTCTCATTCTTGGATTTTGTTGGTTATGCTTGGATCTTCTTATATTCTTCAATATTTTTGATTGAGTGCTGAACATTGTTTGCAACAAATATAAAATCATTTGAGGCCCAGGTTGATATTGTTTTCCTCTAGTGAGCAATTATTTCTTATAAATTTTAGGAAACTAACAATCTTAAATCCTTGACACCATGATTGAAGAGCAGAGACAATTAGAAGGTGACTTCAATTCATGAAAGAGCTATTTAATTTGACACATATGGTAAAGGGAAGAAAATCCCCTGTGCTAATCTAAGAAGGCTGAGGCTTTTAATTAGTTGTTATTTTAACATTTCATACATTTAAGTTTTATATCATTCACAACTTTATTGATTCAAGGCAAATCATATCTTCTCACTGTTTTGTTCTTTGCAATGGTTTATGTTTGTGGTCCTGAAAAATTCTTATGTTGAAACCTTAATCCCAGTGAGATTTTATGAGGAGTTAGGGCTTTTAGTTGGTAATCAGGTCATGAAGATTGGATAGCCAAAGTGCTAGCTAGCTTTATTTCCAGCCTGTGAGAGTACAGAAGAAAGTCAACAGTTTGCAAGTGTAAAAAAGCCCTCACCAGAATGCAACTGTGTGGACACCTCATCTCAGACTTCCAGCCTCAAGAACCGTGGAGAATCAATGCTGTTTATAAGCTACCCACTCTAGGGTGTTTTGTTACGGAAGCCTGCACTGACTAAGGCAGTCCTCATTCGTCGTATTCTCTTCCTCCCTCTGCTCCCTCCTCAAATCTTTTTTTTTCTAAATATTTTTCTTTTCTCTATATCTGCGAATGCAACATAGGAATAGTTGTGGATGTGAAATGCAAAAACGGTAGCATTTGTTAATGGATTTAACCTCTACGTCTAGGATCCCTGGACTCATACTGTTGCAGTTGAAACAGGGAGCTCCTTTGACAGGTGAGCTCAACATGAGCCCTGAGAGAGTTAGTGGGGCTGATCTACCTGTAGCTTTAATAACTCCATGAATATTTAGCTACTGGTCAAGGGGTCATCAAAATGTATGGGTTAAGGATGCACTGTGTGAGCTGCATTTCCTGCTGGACATTTCTTATTTTGTAACCCAATTCCCATTCTTCTTTTGTGTTTAAAAATCCACATTTTTCATCGAAAGTGAAAAAGGGAATGCTGACACGGACAGCACAGTAAAAACCTAAAGTAGACACACAGCCCCTGAGGTGGAGCTCTTCTTTCCCTGTGGATGCTGCAGGGGTCTCGTCCTGTACCTCCCACATGCTGAATAGCAGGGAAGATAATAAGGAAGCCAGTGTGCTGCACAGGGGATGGCTGAGCCGGAGCAGCTGCCCGTTGCCACCTACTGGACTCCTCCTCCCCAAGGAGGAGCTCAGCCGCTGCAGAGCATCACTACCCCCGCCCCCTCTCGATTCCGGCACCTGGTCTTTGTCTCCGCTGTCTTATCCCTTTCTTCTTGCCTAGGGTGATACTTCCAGTGAAGGCATGCTGAGTTGTGATTTTCTCTACAACTTCTGATGAAGTTTTCATGCTTCTCACTTCTTCTCGTAATATCACACTGATGGGCCTCTGCATCTTTGCCTTTCAATTTTGAAAATGGTAACTTTTATTATTTTAAATGTTTTCCAAAGATAGGCAATGCCCACAGGTATTGAAGTGAACTCTTAGAAGACAAGTCAGCCAGGTCAGTCGCAGACCTGCTTTATTTGGCTCACAGAGTATTTTTAAACACTATTTGATTGAAGTCTTTGGGTGAACTCCTTAGTCCCAGTACTTCCTGCTTCTGAGGCCAGCCTCCCCTGCCTACCGGTGTCGCTGGTCTGGCACTGACATTTGGCAAGGGGTCTTACAAGGAATCAGTCTTGCTTTTGTAATGAGAAATTTGTCTGCTCAGCATGACTAGAACTAGCCTAAAAAGTGTTAAAAGGAGAACTTGATTCTCTGTGATATTTTCCTTGAGATCCTAGAGGTGTACTTGAAAGGCCACATCTCTCTTTTTGCTTTGATGGTGTTCCTCTTTGCTCATACTGATATTGGAGTCTTATTGGGTTGGGGACACTACAAGACTTGCTAATGTCTCTCAGAGGGAATTTTCCGAATCATGTTCCACTAAGTGTTTGCAGCTCCCGGTCTCTTTCCTTCATGCCACTCCTAATAGCAGTTACTTTGCTCAGGTATTTAGTCCTTTCCTTGCTCGTCTCTCCTTCTGAACTGTGCTGTCAATGAAGGAATAGCCAGCTGCATTCTTGGCACATGGCATGCTGGTTTGCAAGTGGACATACTCAATAAACTTTGGTTCAGTTAACTGAGAAGAGGAAAAGCGTTGTGAAGGTTCAGGCATTCTCCATCTTAGTTTTGCTTATGATCACTCGCTTCCTTTCTGTGGCTGTGTCTGGTGGGTCCTGAGAACTCACATGCATTTCCTCTCCTTGACTCAGTCGGCTAACCATTTCACCACAGGGGTGAGGCGTCTCTTGAAAAGAAATCTTGACATCTAGCTTGTGGAAGGTATGCCTGTATATTTAGTATGGTACACACACTAACAAAGTTTGCTGGGTCACATACCCGTAAGTGGAGAGATAAAGGGTGTGGGGGGGTGCTCAGTGTCATTAATTGGTGACATGATAAAAATCTATGTTCTTTCTCTCATCTCTGCTCTGTAGTCCTGTGCTGGTTACCCAGTGGTAGGGTGTCTTGTAGCAGGTAGTATTTATCTTTCACATCTGATTAGTGTGTGTACACCTGTGTGTGTGTGTGCATATGAGAGGGACAGATAGACATATGGAGAGTCAGAGACAGAGAGATAGAGATAGATAGATAGATAGATAGAGAGAGAGAGAGAGAGAGAGAGAGAGAGAGGTTATTTCTCTATTTCTGAACTTATGACTCCCCTAAGGTCATTATTCAAATCTTAACTTTCTCAGTGAGTCCTTCCCTTTTGGCTGTGTCTAAAATCACAACCCCAGCTTTGTAGCTTTGGTTTCTTTTCAGTTTGCTTACTATCCGGCAAGCTACGCATTTTACTTAATGCTTCTTTTGCTGAGTTTTCATCATCGTGACCATGCAGAGACCTGATCTGTTTTGTTTCCTGCTACGTCTCCAATGCTTAGAATAGCACTTGACTTAGAAGTCACCCAATAAATATTTATTGATTGAATAAATGCATGAATGTGGCCAGGGGGGCTTCAAGGGACTGTTGACTTTGGCCTTTCCCCCTCCTTTGAGCAGCTTTATGGAGATGGAGTTTGTACACTACCCCATTTGCTCTTCTGAAGTATGCAGTTCAACACCTTCCAGTATATTCAGAGTTGTGCAGCCATCACCACAATCAGTTTAAGAATGTTTTGATTGTGAAACAAACTCCTCCACCTTAGCTATTAATTTCCAACTCCCTCCTCCCCCAGTCTCAGGCAGACATCACTATTCTCTGTGTCTTTAGGTTTGTTTGGTCTGGACATTCCATATAAATGGAATCATATGACATACTGCTTTTAGTGACTGAGTTCTTTTGCTTGACATACTGTTTTCAGGACTCACCCACATTATTGCACGTGTTAGTCCTTCCTTTGCTGTTACTCTGATAGTGTTCCAGAGTATGAGTATGTCACATTTTATTTATTTTTTCATCATCTGATGAGCAGGCATTGATTGTTAAATCAATCGTTGTCAAAGGGGATGGGTTTGCTGTGATTGGCTCGTAATCATCCTGGCTATTCTTAGGGCTTCACATCAGACCCCCCCAGTGAAGGGCTGACTCAACGCGGGATCACAAGCCTCAGCCCTGGGTCCACACAATCTGTGAGCCAGCAGGTCGATACTGCATCCGCGGAGTTCCTTCCTTCTTCCCCTTACCTTTTTATTGACGTCTTGCCTTCCTTCCAGGCCATTATGTTTATCATTTTTTACACTGGAAGACTAATGATTTGCAGCATTAAAACCATAGAAATGTAGAAGGTTGGACGGCAGCAGAGTGAATTATACTGGTTCTTTCTTCAGCTCAATTTCTTCATTTAAAAAAACTCTTCCCCTGCCCCCTCAGTGGACACTGAGGTGCTGCTCTGGAGGCCTGCAACAAAAAAAAAAGTCACTGTTCACCTAAGATATTAAATACCTTCCTAGGACAGTCTCTGCTAATTCCTTGTGTTTCATCTGTTGGATAGCTTCGTGGTACACAGCTAAAATGAGTGATGTTATATTTCTTTTTTTTTCTTTTTTAAGAGTAGGAAGAATTTGTTGAGAGGAAAAATAAGCTTCTGTCTGAAGGGTCATTATTTAAATCTTAACTTTCTCGGTAGGTCTTTCCCTTCGGGGACAGAAGAGAGCCCAGAAAGTGGGTTGCCCACCAGCCCTGCTTCTCCAGGGGGTTTTATCGAGCAAAGCCATGAGGTGAGGCAGGCTTAAGTTGGGACGGAACTATCACCAATCAATACGATTACAAGTACAGTCACTTAGGTAATATTGACCCAGTGGCAATGGGTGTGAGGATGGGCGTGAGGCGGAACAAAACTATGGTCAACCAATAAGATTACAAGTATAGCAGCTAGGGTAATATTGATTAAGTGGGGATCAAATGGAGACAAGTGAAGCGGCAATGCATGTGGCACAGACAAGGACCTTCCCCAAAGGGGTGGGTGAAGGAGGTTTGGTGATTGATGCCTACTTAGAATACCAATCACGGCTGTTGTCTCTAGGTGGGTGAATACTTCTTTTTTCTTGAGGCCTGGCCTTCAGTGACTAGGCCTCCAGCCACAGCTGTCCTCTGCATTGACTTCTTCCGGGCTCAGCCCTGTCTGGCTGCCTACAATATCTCTGCCTAACTTAGCTATCCATAACATTCCCTTCATCTTCCAGCTGAAGGGGGTTACAGTTAAGATCTGCAGAGGTACTCCACCAGGGTCTATGTAAGGGCCCTTGATGGAAAGCAGTGCCTGGCTAGGGATACAGCTCAGCAGCACAGTGCCTGTCTGGCAAGCTCAAGACCCTGAGTTTGATTCCTGATACCAAAAATAAAAAGGCAACTCTATATTTCAAACAGTTGACTTTTTGTATCTGAAAGACTATAGCTTTTCTCATTTCCAAGTAATTAAGTCAGTCAGAAAGAAATACGAAACTGTTTTGTCCATTTTCCTTTCTTCCCTCCTCTCTGATCAAGGTGGGAAATACTCACCAGGAGTGTTTCCTGCGACGACCTCAGGTCATGAGTGAGGACATGGTCCACGGTTTTTAATTCAGTAGCAGACGCTTTGGGAAAGCAGCCTGCTGCTTGTGGTCCAAGCAAAAATGTGTAAATGGCTTTATTGAAAATCAATATGCTCTTGTGAAGTGTTGTTCATTTCTGAGTTCTTCACCATTTGTCGTTTCGTGACAATGAGAGTTGCAGGGAGTTTATGGCTGTGGTTTTCTGAGTTTGAGATTTTATTTCTCCTTTCCTGTGTTTTTTACCATAAGCGTGGGGTTAAAAATTACTTTGTGTTTTATTTTGTTTGCTTTTTGGAAGAAGAGATATGTGGCTTTTTCTTTCTTTCTTTCTTTCTTTCTTTCTTTCTTTCTTTCTTTCTTTCTTTCTTCTTTCTTCCTTCTTTCTTTCTTTCTTTCTTTCTTTCTTTCTTTCTTTCTTTCTTTCTCTTTCTCTTTCTCTCTCTTTCTCTCTCTCTCTCTCTTTCTCTCTCTTTCTCTCTCTCTCTCCTGCTTTCTTTCTTTCTTGATGACAGCAGCTAACTGCTATGGAGGAGTGCAATTTTTACCCATAGTGTAGTCTCCTAAGTGAGGTCAACTTTGCACAGATTCCCTGTGTGTCTGAGGCTCTTCCAGAAAACTGTAGAAACTTCTGTAGCCTCAGAAAATGGCTGAGTTCTATGGGCCTGGGAAGGCAGACATCTTCTCCTATAGCAACAGTGCTTAGTGTGCTCACTTAGGGCTACTTCTCACTATTATTGTAAGAACACAAACCCATTTTTAATTGGTCATAGTTTTGCTGAAAGATTAGCTGTGAGATTGAATTTTTCAAAATTTATGTGCTAGTTACTGCTAATGTGCAGCATCTGAGGAAGATCAGGGTCATTTGTAATGACTTCATTTGATTCGTAGAGATGAATTACAGCATTTTTTTCCTGTGCTGAGAAACTAGCTATTTTCTCATAAATTTCTACCAATGTTTTACAAAGTTTAACCTTCATTTTAAGCCTAGAGAGAGTATAAATCTGAGCAGTGAGGTATGGGTGATGGTAGCTGTGTCACAGCAAGGTCTTACTGAAATAAAGCCTAGGAGGAGACCTCAGGGAGAGGATGACAAGTGTGCCCCTGAATAATTTTTTAATGAATCAATGTCCAAGGATCACTTACTTATTAATTTTTATTTGCAGTACTTTGCAAATACATGACATTTAACATAATTAGTTGAATTGAGTTGCATTTATATAAAGAATGAGATGTGACCTTAAACAATTTAAGGTTTAAAGAACAATCTAAAGTTTTAAGAACAAAATATTTTATGTTTCAGTGTTTTGTGCAAGGAGGGAGGCCAGGACTAGCCCAAGGGTAGTTGTCTTATTTCTTAGCTTCCCATTTTTTTCTATAAATTCCACCCCACCTATACTTCTAGTCAATAGAATTCATATATTGTACCTTATTTTTGGCATATTTTACTCAGACTGATGCCTCAGTTTCTTTTTAGTAGCTTCTGATCCTGTTCTGAGAATCTTAAACAACCCCCAAAGACTTGTTCAGTCCCTAGAGAGGGGCTGTTACTGCAAAGTAGTGGTAATATTCCACACCATAACTTAAACATTGTCCGCTGTACAATTTGATTACTAGTTAATTATGGTTCTGTGTAATTTGATCAGAACCTCTAGAATTAAATCATTTTTTATTAAAAATTATAAAATTTGATTATTCCAAGAAAAGATTATTAGAGTGCCAATCAGGTGGTTAGAAAAAAATTGTCATCAAATAGTGAAACTAATCTTATCAACTAATTGGGAAACAGCCAGACAGACGTAGCAGTCTAGGAGTGCTCTCAGAGGGGGCTCCAGAGAGCAGGAAGCCAGCGAAAACCTTTCAAACGGTTCTGTGGGCTACACTCTCAGCTTAGAGGTCTGCAATAAAACCTGGCTACCTACTTAGTGTGGGCAGGTCTTAGAAATGTGATCTGCAGTAAAATAAAACCTAGACACAACCACTCTTACTTTAGTTCATTCAATAATATTATTTATTTACTTATTTGTGTATGCATCCTTTTATTTATTTTTGGTGGCAAGCAGAGTCGGGGGGTGGGGGGAAGCTAGGTCATTCCTGAAAGGTTTTCTGCAATTAAATCCGATAGTGAAAATGAAATCACTTTTCTGCTAGTATTTGGGCAACCAGCCCATCCATTCCTTTTCTTCTTTTATGTTCTACTACCATATGTCAGATTACAGGTTAGAGTTGATGTCATTCATTTGGAGTGCAGTGAGAGGAAATAGCATTGGAGGACTCTATCAGGGAGGTTTTAAAATTGTTTTTAAGGAGCTCTGTGTCACCTGACTCTGGGTTGATGAGGTAAGAATTGGAGAAAGAGCTGACTACTAGTCCTGCTCAGCAGGTTTAGTTGCCTTGGTCCCTTATCCCGGGCAACTCCATGTTGAGATGACAAGATTGAGAATCTACCTACTGTCTTCACAAACTATAATTAAATTGGGGACATTTAAGTACGTATTACACATTATTAAATAAGTGAGGAATGCCATATGGAGGTTTACAAAAGTAATGAGGAAGTCTCTAGCTACTAAATAATACACTTAAGCACTTAATTTAATATGCTGGGTTCAATTTCCTTATGGGATTTTTAGACTTACCCAGTTTGCTTATTTGCTACCATATTAGTTTTGCTTTTTTCTTTGGTTATTTTTTCTCAGGAAAAAATGCATGTCAGATAAAGGCCCTTATTAAATTAAATTAATTCAATTCAGGGAGATATTTTCTATTATATGGTAAGACTTTACAAGTTTCTCCAAACTCTCAGAAATAATGTACTTTGTTTTATTCTTTGTTGATCCTTGCAAACATTTTACCTCCGGAAATATTTTTCATGGATGTAAAATGATCTTCTGTAGATTATTATTCTGAAGAAAGTGGTATTATTAGCATTGGTACTTGAGTATGTAATATTATGGCTTTTGAGTATGAGTGTCCCACTGGTCAGGTCCTGGAAATCACAAGAGTAAATATTCACTGCCTCAGTATTGAAAGATTCCTGGAAGGATATATTAATAGCTTAAATATAGAAGAAAGATCTCTACTGAATTAGTTTTTCTGGACCCTATGACATATAGTAAGTTTGTTAAATACTAATAATATACCAATAATAGTGATAATGTTAATAGCAAAGTTTTAGTATTTACTATGTGCTTTACATGCTACATGGATTATATAATTAATCTTCAAGGTTGCCCTATAAAATAAGTGTATTACTTTTAGTTTATAGATGAAATGTGACTTGAAGAAGTTAAATGATTAGCCAAGATCATGCACTTTCTTTCTTTTTCCTTTTTTTTTCTTAAAAGACAGAGTCTCACTATGTAGTTCAGGCTAACTTTGAACTCTTGATGATTCTCCTCATTTTCCCAAGTGCTGCGATTACAGGGATGCACCAGCCATACCTGACTAAGTGGTGATTATGCCAAGGTAGAGCGGATCTAGAACTGGGAGCTATTTTGTGGGTTGGGGGCATCAATTTTTAGATGATTAGTACCGCATGCATTGGCTCAGACACCTAAATGTAAAGATTTTCTTTCATCCCCACTTCATCTGTTGCTTCTAAACCCTCCCAACCAGGTAGACTGTGTTACTACTTTATTTATGATCTTCTGGAGTTTGCCTTTAACACATGTATGAACAAGCGTGAATCTATTCCTCATTTAAGACACCAATTACAGGTTTTATTTACAATAGACTGCATGCTTTTCTGCGTCCTAGAGCCTGAAACCTCACATGCCTCACTAATTCCCCTTTTCACAACGGGCTCTAAACAGAATGACTTGCGTATCTGTTTGCCTTGACTAATCACTCTGACTAGGTGGTTTAGCATAGCAAGAAAGGAAAGCCCCACGGGCCGTGTCTGTAGCGGCATCCTCAAAGGAGGCTGTTCCTCCTAATGTCTGTTCCGTGTGCAACTATCTTACGGTAGACTGGTTCCTCTGCCGGGGTTGAGGCTTTGCTTTGGTCTAAAATAGGTGAGGAGCATCATGTATTCATGAGGTGGGCACAGATGTAGTGTATGTGATATATGCAATTTTTTAGAGCAATTTAGATTTACAGCAAAAGTACACTGGAGTTCCCATGTATGTCCTGTCCCCAGCATGCACATCCTCCACTACTGGTCATCCATACACTGGCACATTTGCTAGAAAATGTTGTTTTGAGGCTGGGGGAAGATTGCGTGTATAACACACTAACTCCTCAACAAGACTCCCCTTTAACTACAGTGTATTACTAGTGTCTGGCGTGCTCCAGGTGCTGCAGCGAGTGAGTGCAGCCTTGAGGGGACGCACGCTCTCAGGAGCCTGCACCCCACTGGGAAGTCAGGCCACATGTGAGAGAGGACTGAGGATTTGGTCACCTGGCAGTGATACACCGGTAAGCAGACAGCACTGCACAATACAAGACACGTTCACTATCTTAGCAATACAGGTTTTGAGGTCACATGGGGGTAGAGTGGGTTGAAACTTACCTTCCACAGGACGTCAGTGATCAGAAAGAGTCCAGCAGAGACTTCATGGAGGCCATACTTCTTCTGGTTAAGCAAGAAATTTTCCGGTTTTTCCCAAGACACTTTAGCATCAACCACTTACATGGCAACTGTGTGCTGAAAATTCGTACAAATGGTCTCAGTCGTTTTTTAACTAGGTCTACTGTAAGCTTTGCTTGACAATAGCTGGATTTTATTCAACATTTTGGAGCCGTGTCTCTGTGAGCAGAAGAGACAGCATGATGCCATGAAAAGAACCTGGGCCTTGGCGTCAGGGCCCTGACTGCCCTTGTCCCCTGGCTGTGCACCGCCTTGCCCCTGACCACACGACCTGCCTCTCGAAGCCTCAGCCGGTCCAACGCTGAGAGCGGGTGGTTGAGGTAACTCGCGCTGCCTAGCGTTTATACACACATTTTGTTTCATAAGGACCACGTGACCAGTTTCATTGAAAGGTTGGAGAAATCAGACTCTGCTTTAGAGGGCAGGACGGACAAATCAGACCCACAGGAAACATAATAAAATACAGAAGATAAACATCTCATAACTGCGGGCAACCCGACCTCCAGTTAGTCTAAGCGATTTGGGATTTGACTAAGCAGCTGAGTGCTGTGAAGGTGAGGAAGGAAGAACTCACCAGTGGGTCTGACCCTGCGCTTGCGGCTCCAGGCTAAACGGCCACTCAGAAACACCTTGGGCATTCAGCCAGGAGGGGCTTACGCGCCCGTCTCACTCCCGAAGGTGCCCGTTAAACGCCCGGAGCAGCGTGTCCACACCTTGGGCACTGCGGGCTTGCCGAGGAGCATTCCAGCGGGAAGTAACGCCCACACTGGCCTCCCTGCGGCCGTCCTTTGGCAGACTGGCGGCAGGCTTGGTTCCTCGATTGCTACCTCCGGAGAAGGACGCTGGTTGAGCGGACAGCCGCCAGACTGCCAGCCAGGCTTATGCACACTCGGGAACATTTTATTCACACGCTGCTTCCAGGGCAGCCCATCTTCTGAAGAGCCTTCTGCCATTAGTTTTGGAGAGAGGATTTCATTCCACCCTGCAGTCCCATTTTTGACTTGTGGCCTTAAGAGGGTTATTACTTCATTGGCGAAAGAGCGCTAAAATTTTATGACAGGCCATATGGAACTGACAAACTACAGAGGTGGCCCCTCTGCCCGGCGTCGTTAGGGCTGCGTGTCACCTGTCTCCTGCCTTCCGCCACTCTCCTGGCCTCTGGATGGGGCCTGTACCAGTGGTCTGAGTTCATATTGTTTTGGCTCCTAAACACGGCAGTTTTCCTGCGAAGGCAGTTGTGGTGGCGCACTTTTTCCCTCTTTCCAATTTCCTAGTCACCTCCACACATGGAGCTGAAACGGGCTCTTTCTACCTGCTGTGTGCATGGGACCTCTACACCTGTTCAGTCGTGAAACCACTAATGAGGCCTCTCCTGTCCTATTCGGGATTTTGACGGAATATGAAATCTCATTACCCAGAGTCAATGAGTGACATCTGCTCCCCATCCCCCTCCTGAAGTCATCGCTCCAGCCTCTCAGTGCTGTGAAAAAGATGCCGCTTGGAGAGAAAATTAGTGTCCAGAAAGCAAGGCGGCCTCCCTTGCCCAGACAGGGCTGTCGCTGAGTTTTTCAACATTCTGGTCCTATTTGGACCTTCATCCCAAAAGATTTGGCATAAAAGGAAACCTCATTATGTGTCTTTTAAAAAAATTAAACCTTAGAAATACGGGATTTTATTGAAAAGGAAGATAAGAAAGACCTTAAGCTGAAAACATTAAGATAACAAAAACTTGGTACTAAAATGGATATGAGTAAAAAGGCTATTTATATAGCTCAGTCTATCTCAAATTATTTCTTTTAGCAAAGGGCATATAAATGAATGCACATGAATATTATAAATTAATATATCCCATGAAATTTTTGTTTGGGGAGTATTTATGCATAGTGATATATATGTAATGGAAAACATATAAAATGCAGCACAATTAACTCATCTCAAAGATTTTTTATTCACTCACATATGAAAGTGTTCACTACATAAACATTTATTAAATGTTCAATAAGTATTGGGCACTGTAATTGCTACTGTAGATACAAAGATGGACAAATTCAATGTTTAGAAGAAAAAAATAAGAAAGTAAGTAATGACAAGCCATATGGTAAGTCTCAGAACAAGTGGGATCATCTTTCCTTGGACGTGAAGGCCTCAGAAGAGAGGAAGTGCTACCAGGATCTTAGGGTGGGCAGGAAGGTGCTGGCAGGATCCTGGCTGCTGCTTCTACAGCCTTTTGTTCTTCTGTTCAACTTTGGACTTGTTTGGTGCACACCTGTCACCCTGGCATCTCTCACCGGGGCTCTTCCGGGTTATACCGCTGTCTCTTGGTTCCTATATCAACCTTTCTTTATTTATATCTTTGTTCTACTGGAGTAGCTTCTTAAGAAAATTCATGCAAAGGTTATCTTTCTTTTCTTCTTTTCAGACTTCCTCTAACCATTATTCTGTGTTCCCATTGCATTTGTCTCTTTCACTCAAGCAATCATTTCTTATGATCTTTTTGCAGTACGTGTTCCTAAAGAACATACATATTTTGGTTTGCATATATTTTCCTTTTTTTAAATTTAAGTAAATGCTGTGTGGATTGGTCTGATCATTCTCCTCTTTCCTCTCCAATTCATTTCCTGCATTTTTGTTGCTCTGTTTTGTTTCACACTTAAAGTGAAGACATCCCTCAAGCTGCGTTTTCCACAGATGCCTGACTGCTGGTTAGGCTTGGCCAAGGGGAGGCTCTGGTGTTAGTTTCAGAAGCGGGAGGAAGGGGGAGGTTAGTCTCTCTACTTTAGCTTCTGTTTTGGTGGCCCTAAGTCGTGTGGTATAGCCCGTGCTGTATCCCCGCCACATTTACCCCAACCCTTCTTTCAGTTATGTAGCCCCAGACAGCCTCCAGTTCCCCATTTCACAAAAAAGCTTTAATGAGGCACGTTGTATGTGTTTCAAAAGATCCTGTTACACTTTAGATCTAAATTCTCTCCTGAAGGCCTCCGGTGTTTGGCAGGTGACTGGATCTCTGGGGTGCTATACTCATCAGTAATTCATCCACTGATGAGCTCAGTAGCTGAAGGTGCTATTAGAAGTGGGCCCTGGCTGGAAGTGGTCCCTGGGGTGTGGTCTAGAAGGGTGTGCTCTCCCCAGCTCCTCCTTCTCGCTCTGTGCCCTGGCTGCCGTGAGGTGGAGAGCTGTTAGGTAGTGCGTCTTTCTACTGTGACATTCTTCCCTGGAGCTAACCGGTGGTGGACTGCTTCCTCTGAACACCTTGAGCCAAAGCGAATCTCTTCTTTAAGTGGCAGGGTTGGCTATTTTGTCCCAGTGATGGGAAAGTGAGCAGTGTATTTGTGTAGGAATTATTTGGGGATATGGATGTAGTAGTGGAACTGTTGGATCATGCATATACTCATTTTGCTTACCAGAATGTTCTTCAGTGGCTACCTTAATCTGTTTTTCCACTAACTTTATAATTTTTGCCAGTATAGTAGACATAAAACAACTCTTTGATATTTCATTTTGGATTTCTCTGTGTTCTAATTACTAAAAACTGTTTCTTCATATATTTACTGATCTTTTGGGCTTATTGTTCTGTAAAGTCCCTATTTTTATCTTTTGTCCATTTTTCTACGGAGGCTACAGTCTTTTTCATTTTTCAGGAGTCCCTTATGTGTTTTAAGTAGTGATGGGGTTAAGGCATACATACACAATATATTATCTCAGTCTTTCATTGCCATATGAGGTTAAAATGAAGTAAAAATTTTTATATAATCAAATTATGAACATATTTTTAGGTCTATGGTGTATATTTTGTAGCTTTTAAATAAAATTCCTAAATTCATTTCTACCTTCCAGGATATGAAGATATCTTTCATAGTTCTTCCGATTAAGTTTATGGCTTTCTTTTCATTTTAACATCTTTAATTTATCTGGAGAATACCTTCTTGGGGTTTTAGGTAGGGATCAGCAATAGTTTACTTTAGAATGAGGCACTTTGCAACACCATTTATTGAATCAATGGATTTGAATATGCTTTCTTTTCTGTATAATTAGTCTATTAGTCTTCTTTTTCACTAAAACAGCACAACTTGGATTACTGTATTTTCACAGTGTTCTTCAATAGCTGGTAGGGAAAGCTCCTGACCCCACCATGTCTCTAAGGCCATCTTTGTTTTTATTATTATTATTATTATTATTATTATTATTATTTTGGTCTATTTGAGACAGGGTCTCACTATGCAGTTCAGGCTGGCCTTGAGCTCACTTTGTAGCCCAGGCTGGTCTTGAACTCAGAACTCTCAATGATCCTCCTGCCTCAGCCTCGAGAGTGCTGGGATTACAGGTGTACCATTATGCACGGCTACCTAACTTTGTTTTTGAACATTTTTTTTTTCTTATGAATGTTGTATTTATCAAGGTCCCCATAAAAATTCAAACTGACATTTTGCTTGGAATTATATTTTTAAAAGATATGCTTTTTGAGTTTTTATATGCCTAAAATGTCTTTCTCCTCATGATTAATTGATAATTTCAATGAGTATGGAATTGTGTGGAAAATTATGTTCCCTGAGAACTCAGAAATCAGTGGCCCATTTTCTTGTAGTATCATTTGTGCTGTTTGCAAGTAACTTGCATTTCTCCCTGGAAGCTTTTAAGTTTTTGTTGTACTCAAGGTTTTGATATTCTGCAACAATGTGTTCAACTTTGGGAGTTTTTCTTTCTTTTTTTTTTAAAGTTATTATCCTAGGCATTTTGTTTGTACTTTAAACTTGTGTTTCTTTATCTCCAGGAAATTTTCTTGAATTATTTCTTTAATTATTAGTGGGGTTTTTTTGGTATTTGGAATTTTTTTAAGGAGATGGTGAATTTCTTTCCTTTTCTCATGTCTTTGCTTCTTTGTTATAATTCTAGGATATTCCACTGATTTTGTTTTATGTCTTCTTTTAAGTATTTTATTTCAGTGATATAAAATGAAGTGATTTTTATATTTTCAGTATCTTCATTTCCAGTTTTTTCTAAATAATCCATTTCATACCACAGTGATTTGGTTTGATGAATGCAATAACTTTATTTACTTTTTCTATGTACATTAGATCTTTTTAAAAAATCTTTTTTTCCCATTTCCTTATTTTGAGGTCAGTTTTTATATCTCTTCTTTGTAATATTTATAATCCTCCTGCTTCTGGTTATCAGTAGTTATCTCTTTATATCTAAGAAAGTAGGATTGGATACTTGCATGGATTTCTTTTGCTGTTGTACAGGTAAGATTATTTCCCTTAAGGTGTCTCTGAGTAGGAATTCTAGGGGCAATTTTATATGGGGAGGGTGGGACAGGGGAAGGATGACAGTGTTCACTTTGTATTGAGCCAGAGGGAGCCAATTTACAGGGCGTGGGTCCACAAATATTAGAATAAGAAGGTCTTTTTTAGGAACACCAGAAAACATACTGTAAACATTTGTTATTCACATCTGCTCAGTTTCTTTAGAGAAAAATCTGTTGGCTTTTGATGTGGGAGTTTGTGCTGTCCTGTCTTCACTGTACTTGGGAAAGGCAGGTGCTCACTTGCATTTTGATGGACATTTTGTCTTGTACATGGTTTTAGACACTCCCCAATCATGACTGTGAATAAGCTCTACTTTCGTGAAAAATAGACTTCGCTCTCAGCATAACTGGAGGAGGGTCACTTGCAAAGGGACACTTGCAGTGATATGCAGAGGAGATGGCGCGATAATTCACTGTCTTGGCAGCTACCGAACTGTTGCCGGGCTGAGACCCCAAAGGGATTAAGTGCTGAATATGTCGTTGTCGGCCTCCGTAAGTGCAGCAATGACGTGTGGTGGGTGGGCACAGCCTTATCTCAGTGACCTTGCTGCGAAGAGGCTGCCGTGCTTTTCCCTTCCATCTCCAGCAAGGGCTCTCCTTTGGCTCAGTCTAAGCAGGAGCAGAGGGCACGGGAACAAGTTGATGTGGTTTATGCCGATGATCTCTCAGGGCAGATGTCAGCATGAAGAAGGGAGAAGCTGCGGCAGAGTAGGGAAAGTTGAAAATCTCCAGCACAGGACATCCGCCTTAAGACATACCTGTAGCTACCAGTTGTTTGGAGAAAGTGTGGTGTTTGAAACTGCTTTTGCTTCGGATACACTGGTTTGTACAGAAGAAATCCAGAAGGAGCATATCTTAGTCTACTTGGGTTTAATGAAATGCTGTAGACTGGATAATTTATACATAACAGAAATTTATTTCCTACAATTCTGCTGCAAGTCCAGGGTTGAGGTTCTAGCGGATTCTAACTGACGGATGATACCATTTCACCGTGTTCTCATATCGTGGATGGGTATTTTTTATGAAGCATTAGTCTCATTCAGGTGGGATCCACCTCTGACCTGCTCACCTCACAAAGCTGCGCTTTCTAACACTATTGAATTGGGATCAGGTTTCAGCACAAGGATCTTGAAGAAACAAACAATCAAACTGTATCAGTCTTCTCACCACTAGGAGAAACTGCCCCACACCCACAACCTAGCAGGGAGGAAGTTTCCCCTTGACTCCCGGTCTCAGACGTTTCCGCCCACGGCCACTTGGCTCCGAGGCAGACGCCGTGGTGGAAGGGTGTGATGGGGCGGTCTGCTCACCTCATGAGGGCTGGGAAGCAGCGAGCTGGAAGGAGTGCCCAGCAGGAAGGGGCAAGGAAGCAGACACAGTAGAGTCTCCAAGGCATGCTCCCACGACTCACTCAGACATGCCCAGAAATGCGCTTTGCTACTCTGCGAGGCATCTCTCAATCTACTCGGTTTTACAGTCATCATCAGCGGTCACACAGACCACAGCAGGCCTTCTAGCTTGGGGTGAATTTGGTTCTACTCTTTATTAACATGCCATAGTAGTCTAAAGTAGTGATAGTTTTCCAGAGTGGTACTCTTCATTGCCCAAGTTTAGAGGTTGGACGTGTTTAGTCATTTAATCTGAGAAAATATGTGACAGAAGAGGTGGGACCTTTCCAGATACCAAAATAAAAGTCCCTTTTTAATTATTTCTACCTTAATAACTCATCAATAAAGAAACTTTATAACAGATTATGGGCATTTTAAGTTTCTTAAGGTCAGAGCAGACTTTGCTTTGAGTTCAGTTGCCTAGCAAAGAGAACTTTGATTTTTTTCTATGTCACAACCCTAATCCTTGTGAAGAACCCATAGATTTTGAGTCCAAAGGCATTCTGAGATTGACATCTTGATGTTTGTCAGACTCTGGGATGTCCTTGGCCTAGGTAACCCATCTTGTGAGTGCTTATAGCAACATCTCAGGACAGTGGGAAGTGGGAAGTTTGCTGTAGCCCACCGCCTTCACCATGGGAACAAGGTGTCATGGCACAAATGAGGTATGGAATTGTACCTGGCATTCTGGATCTCTTATCTTCTGACGTGATGAGGTACATGAAACCAAACATATTTGTCCAGGGTTCTCTTCACCTTCACAACATCTGAAAGATTTCATTGGTACAATGCAGTGAAGTGTCACAACCGCTTCCCTCTTTCTTCCTTCAACACCTCAGATTTGCTCTGTCATTTTCTTGGCATTATCCTCTTCAAGCGGATGTGGAGAGAGAGATAGGCCCAGGTGGTGTGCTTTAGCAGCACCTGTGGTTTAGAAAGTCCGTGGCATAGTTTGTGTCTTCATGTAGCCCCACTCCCCATTTCTGAGCTTAAGCAAAGCACACAGAAAGAGAAAAACGAAGCATCTTTCTAATTCTTTCAGGACATCACGGTTACTCTGTTGACAGCCTTTGCAACGTATTTTCCTGGAAGATTATCCACTTTGTGAAATTTAAAAGTATATTGTGAGTCTTCAAATTTTCTTTGAGTATAAGTTATTTTAACCATCCTGATTTCTTATCTTGGATGATTTTGGCTTTCCTATATTTTATTAGAGTCAGTAATGAATTATTTACTTTTGGTGTTTTAAACCAGTTTTTAACTTATTGTCTAGCAGTATTTTTGCACTTTTCAGAGTCATTCATTTTTCCTTATCTTCATTAACTCCACCTTCCATCTTTCTGCTTTTGTTAGGCTCTTACTGTATACTTTAATTTAGATGCGTTATCTGCACATTTCCCTCTCTTTTATATTCAAAGAAGAATTTCAGACTATTACAATCCTTCACTTCTTTTTAAGCCATTTCCTATAAGGTCGCAAAAGGTACAATTTCACTTTTGTTGTTTTCTGGATATTCTGTTTAGATTTCCTTTTATATTTTCAAGAATATTTTTTTAAGGGATTTGGGAAACCTCTATTATTTTAAACTGTAATAGTCTACATAATTGAATTTAAAGAATATAACATTCTAAGTGATGCAGGCAAAGAAAATATGAGAAAGGGTTGAAAAGGTTTCTCCAAAACAGCAACAAACTGCTTTTAGTGTGCACTTAGAACCAGGTAAGATTTGAAGAATATGTTGAGAAGATTTGAAAGTGGAACTAGAGGGGAAGTCTCGGAAAAACTAAGAAGAAAGACGTTGGTGAGCCAGCCCTGGAAACACAGTAAAAAAGAACGCCACCCCCATTTCCTCAGGTCCTCACTGGTTTTCTTCGTGTCTGAAACACACAGTGTCATCCTGATGACCTCCAGTGCTGGGTCACAATTGCTCTTGCACTAGAATGGAAACTCCTCGCATGTGGAGACTATGTCCATGGCAGAGATAATCCCAGGTGCTCACCTCACCTAATTGTGCTATGGCTGACCATGGTCGGTGAGGTCAGAGCTTCCCAGACACTCAAGGATTAAAATGCCATTAAGGATACTTTAGTAATGAAATCTCCCCACCAAAAAACGCTGACATCTGTTGCCAACAGAAATTAGATTAGTTTGCATAAAAATCTGCTCTAGGCCTATCACAGGTTTTCACAGTTGGGGGAACGTAGCTGCTGGGTTATAATACGCTGATGCAGCTTTTTCTCAAGTTTTGTAGCATTCAGATACTGACTCTTTAAAAAGTTTCCCAAGTGTCCTTTACTTTAAAATTGCTATGTCTTCTGCACTCCAACCTTTGTTTGGTTTTCTCAGGTCTCAGCAAAATGCTTGTGTAGCTGTCTGACCTTTTCACAGATTATGGCATTGCTTAACAGTACATTCTTCTGGGTTTGGTCTTCTCCATATGTAGAAATTTGTGTCACACACAGAACTGTCCCTGCATCTGCCTGCTTGGGATACAGAAGTAGGGACAGTCATTGCTCTGGGTGCTTACGGTGAGTCAGGTGGGGAGTGAATGAACCATAGACACATGAGAACATAATTAATTGAGCACTCATTTATACAGAGACAAAACCATGACGTTTTCAATCCGAAGTGGGTAAAACCACTGTGTTTAGTGAGTATCGGTCTTCTTTAACAGAAACCAGCATGGACAACAATAAGCAGCTGCCGTCTGTCACGGCCTCCAGTGCGTCAGACACTGTTTTCTCCTCTTTCTAGGGCTGACTTACAAAGTCTTCACGACCAGTGTCTGAGGAGGTAACCACGACTTTCCTGTTTTAATGATAGATGACTTATGCACAGAGAGTGGTTAAATCTCCAGGATCCTGGGGAAGTAAATTGTAAATCAAGAATTTAAACCTCAGGCAGTCCACCTTTAGAACCTTTCATGTTACTATTATATGCTTCTGCGTTAACACCAAAGCACGGGGCTGTAAATAAGTATGTGTACAGTGACACTGACATTACCAGTAATAACAGCCATTAATGAAGTCAAAGAACTCCAAAGCCAAAATAAGCCCAAGGGTCGACCACATAGTTAAAGCCCTTCAGTCTTCAGCTGAGAAAGTGGAGGCCTAGACAGAAAGAGAAGCAGAATGGTGAGAACGAAAGTACCAGCAGCTGAATTCAAGTTTTTTTTTCCTGTTCCTCAAGGGTTTTTTCAACCACAAGTCTTTTCAACTACATTTTGTTCTATTTGCTTTATTTTATGGAGTAGTTGGTATAGAAAGTAGATTTTACTTTTCCTATTTTCAGCCTATAATTGCTCAAAACAGACAAGGATACACTATTTCTGACTATCTGCTGTGCAATGGCTCTGTAATAACTTAAGGCTGCTGATGTACCTGTCTTTTTAAAATTGCGGAAGCAGAGGCACAGAGAGGTTAAAAACTGGGGTTGGTGGACCCCACTTTGAATGCATTTTCTCTAGCTTTGAAGCAGACAGCCTTTAGACTCATTATGCTTTCCCTGGTACAAACCTTTGAAGAGTGTAGACTTCATCAACCACGTGTGTTTTAGTTCTGACTATTGTCTCTTTTTCTGTACCATATAGATCCCAGTGGATCCTGGACATATGCTGTCCTCCAGCTTTTCAAATGTGACTGCTGCCTTCATCAGTGGTGTGATTAAAGAAGGTCTTATGGATCTCTCTGCTTTTTGGTGAAAAGGCCTCCTAGCTGAGTGCCTCCTGAAAAATGAAAAGAAAAAAGCATCTCCACTCCTGAGAAGCTCTTTCATTTGCAATTATTTCTTAGTAAATCCATTAGAGATTTCTCCCCAGCTGCAGAAACTGGGTCGTAAATTGGGTGCATTTTGTCTTGCTGGGATCTTGTAGTTTAATTCCTCCAAGTCACAAAGAGGAGCTGGATGAATGTTTTGTTGTCTTGTACCAGCTTGCACCTGTGGATTGTCTAGGAAAAAGGTTTGCATCCAAGGTAATCCTTCCTCTGCACTGGTTTCCTTTCTGTGTTTTGACCTCCTCAGAAACAGAAGAGTCATCTTCTATCTCAAGAAAAGCAGAAAAAGGGAAGGATCTTTGAACTGCTGGATCAGGAGACGTCTCTCGTTCAGCATTTTTCCTGTTCTTTACAAGGAAATCCTTTGGCTGAGTGTTTGTTTGTGATCACAGATTTCAAACTCATGGAATCTCATCGTGAACACTTTGACAGTAAATCCAATATATTAAATAGGAAAGCAGGCTGAGGAGCTGTCAAATGTCTTTAAAGATTTGGTAAGAATTTGTTCTTTCATTGCTGTTATTGCTTCCCAACTTGCCATTAAAACTCCTGGTACAGGATACTACTGCTCGTCTTTAAATTTTGATGGTACTGTCTTTTTGGTCCTTTGCAGAATTTATTTCACATATCTGATACACAGAAACACAAGGACCTTTATTTTCACCCCTTTTGATATGGTAGTTTTTGTCTGAATGGAGGGAGTAATAGTGAAGCGAGACAGAGTACAGTTATTTCCTTGTGTCCCTCATCTGCCTGAAACCATAAGGCCATCAGGAGTCAACTGAGCAACAAGAGGGGACCCAATCTTCTCTGGAAGTGCAGGTACAGGAGCTGACTAAATGCTGAGACTTATAAGTTGTTCTTGGGATGCACGTGTCCAACTGGCCTCAGCTCTGTAAGGCCATCTCCATCAAAAGGATCTGAGCAGGTCTTTACAGTACACATTTATAGTAGAACAGCTTCCCTACCCGGATGGCAGCCCCAATTAACACAAGAGTCTCTTAATGGGCAATGCCACTTTTAACTTGCCAAATATGTTCTGAGTACATTTCTCACAGCTCTGTCATACTTGGTCAATCAGGTAATCCACTTACCCACTTGCTCCTGGCTGAAGGAAAGGTCATGTGTCTAGTCACGTAAAACAAAACAGAATTGTTACAAGCTTGAGGCCAGATGAGGCGTGCTTCAGACACCTTCGGCTGCTTGGGTGACCCAGTGTGACTGATCTTATGATAGAGCTGAGACCTACAGAGCAGTTCTAAAGAAAAAAAACTAAGTCAAAGCAAGCAACACACATACACATGTATACACATGCGTGCACTCGCGCACACACACACACACACACACACACACAGCTTTCCTCTTTTGCGTTTAAGGGCATTACTTCAGCTTTTGTGTGGAAGGGATGACTGCTATCCACATTCAGGAAGCCCACGTGAGTTGTTCAGATTTGACATGGCAATAATCAAGAACGGGTCGGTAAAGAAATATTGGAAAAGTAATCAGGTTTTCCTCAGTTCATCTTCTAATTAGAGGGCAGGCTAAAGAGCAAAGTAATGAAATTAAAATCTAACTACTGTTAAGACTTTGGTTTTTTTTTTTTTCCGCTGAGGGCCGCCAGAGTGTTTGGCACTGCACGGCATGTATGAGGACACAGAGGCCTAGAGGACTCAGGGATGTAAGACTTCAGGAAGATTTGACCGCGTTTGACTAGGGAACAAATTGGCCCCTGTTGGAACGTCAATACGATCCTTTGTAGAAGAACAAAAATACTAGTATGTAGAAGTCTCCATTTGCTCAGGTTCCAGGTTATTTAAATTAAGTTGACAGGCCTAATGTACGGTTACTTTTCCTTTGTTGATACATTTTTTTATGGCGATGAACCCATTCATAAGAAATGTGGATTTTTTAGTCATAAAAGTGTTCTTTGGACCACAGGTAAATAAGGAAATATGTGTATGTTAGAGACAGCCACAACCTGGACTGTGTCTGTTACATTTTTAGCAGAAGAAAAAATGGAAGCACACGCTCATGTGTACACAGACATGCACACAAGCATACCCAAGAAGGAAAAGCAACAAGTCATTGGCCCCACTTCTGCCTGGTTCCAAATAAAGGGCACAAAACATTAAGGCTCCTCAGGCCAGCCCCCTCTCCGCTGGGTAGGCTTCTGCATCTGGCGGTGGCTGGACAGTGCCGGAGCTGAGACCTGGCTTCCTCTCCCTGGGGAGAGGTGAACATAGACATTTGGCTTTTTACCAGAGAAGAGCCATATACACAAGGAAGAACACACTGGCCTGAGAGGGCTAAAATAGCAATTTAAGTTTCCAGTATGGGTGTGGGGCCGGGTGATTCAAATGTTCCCTTCTCTTTTCCTCACGTACCTTTCCCTCCAGAGATTTTAGGAAAGGAGAATGTTGTGACATATGTGTGCACCCCAGGAAGCTCCCCCCATCTTCATGTCTTCCTCCAGCTTCCCATGCCTGTTCCCCAGGTCTTCCTTCTCAGGGTCCCCAGGATGGTCCATAGGAGGCAGGCGCCCTCCCACAGGGTTGCATAGGCGTAATATTGTTGTCTAGAATAAATTTAGGGTAGAGATGGATATTTAACTTTGGTTCTAAGTATGACTGCTCCCACATTCCATGGAAAACCCATCTGAGAAGATACACTTTATGTATCTATTTATTTCTTATTAGTACATGTTTGCAGTATATAAAGATTACATTTACTGTGGGAAGTTTGTGCACGTGCCTACTATATCTTAATTCTCTTTTGTCCCCTTCTTCTCCCATCCCTCCCCATTCCCTCTAACTCTTTTTCCCCTTCCAATTTGAAAAAGCTCTGTTTCCATTTTTACCTTTCATTTTTTTGAGATAGGTTCTTGCTACACAGTTTGGGCGGCCTAGAACTTGTGGCCACCCTACTGCTTCAGGCTCCTGAGTGCCGGGTTATAGGCATGCACCACCATGCCTGACAGTAAAGATGAATTTTAAATGGGGGTTCTCATACATATGCTAGTTTCTGATTTTGTATTCTACTTATAAGTTAGCCCTTTTTCAGCAAGAGTATGTCCTTCTAATCTCCATATGGTGACTCTATGCATCCTCTGTCTGAAGAGGCAGCACGTACTCCCTCACCCCAGTTCTTAAATATTAGTGAGTATGGCCTCGCCTCCCCAGGAAGCTTCCCTCATTACTCACGCCTAGCCTTGAAATCACAGATGAATTCAATCTTTGTAGAGTAATCCAGGATGGGCCTCCTAACACAAAGTGTAGAAGTTGTCTCAGAAGTGTGAGCTATAAATGTACGTCCAGGTTTTTCTGAAAATTTACAAAGTTGAAATACACATACACACACACACACACACACGTGCAAAGACACTATCAATGCCCAAAGATAGGTACAGGTGATAATCACTGCAAGAAGCTTGCCCAGCCACCAGAGTTGTTTTCATGGTGTTCCCAGAGCGGTGCCCCTCGGCTTTTAGATGTAGCAAAGTAGCAGTTTAACTCATTTCTCTCTCTTTCTCTCTTTCCACTTCCGAATTGCGTTTCTTTAAGCCCACAAAGAATAGAAAACAGGAGGAGCCTCTGAGCTAGGTGCTTGTGTATGGATGCTCCCCTGGCCAGAAGCAGTACAAGGACCTGTTAGGGGCTCATTAAATTGTTAGGTGCAGGCAGAACCTCATCCCAGGCGCGGGGGGAGGGAGTGGAAGGTGGTTTGTACACATGGGGGTTCATTCTTCCAATTACTTGAGTAAATGTTGATGTCATTTCATAAAGCATAGGACATAAAAAGTATCACATTTTAACCTCTGTCAATCTTCCTTCCATTTACTTACTCATTTGTACCGGGAATCAAACTCAGGACCTTGTGCTTGCCAGGCAGGCACTTGTGCCGCTGAGCCATATCCCTGGCCTCTTCCTTCCACTGAAAACATCTGATGTTTTGCTTGATTTTTAAAATCTCCTTTCCGTGGCGGGCTTGCCCCTTCTGACACTTTGTGTGTCTTAGTTGCTTTGCCTCCTTGCCGGGACAGAATTCCTGACACCCATAACTTGGGCAGGAGAATTTTTATGGCTCACATTTTACTCTTTAGTAGGCTGCTGCAGAGCAGGAAGGCATGGCAGAGGGGCGTGGTTGGGAAGAGCTGCTCACAGCGTGGAGGACAGGGAAGCAGAGAGAGTGAAGGGAGGGAAATCAACCCCTCCAGGCCAGGCCCCAGTGACCGGCCTCTTCTGACCAGATCCCACCCCCAACACAAGCCAGCTATAAGCCCCTTAATCCAGTCACCCTCAAAAGGCCACCTATGAGCGCATGAGGCCCTTGGGGGACATTTGGATATAGACCCTAACAGTAGGCCTGCGTGAATGTCCCCTAAAGCATTCCTTTTCTTCATGGCAGTCTGTTTACTTCTTTCGTGACTCCAGTGTTGATTTACTTGCTAGTCTACTTTTTATTTTTCTTTTTGAGAATGTAAACTCTTTGAGGACAGGGCAATATCTGGTTTATTTGTTTTCTGCACACCCCACCATCATGTTTGATAATTTGAAAAGGTAAAAAATTGTAGAGGCAGAGAGTGTGTCTCCCTAGTCAGGCTGCCTGGGCACACACCCGGGCTCTCCTTGTTACTAATTGTGTTCTGTTCTGTTTGGTCTGGAACTCAGTAATCTAGTGGCTCTTCCCGTTCACAGGTCCTGTTTCCGAGGTCCTTCTTTCTTCCTATTTCCCCATGGATAAAACAGAGAAAATAACAGTAATATACCATAGTCCTGTTGTACATATTAAGTGAAACATAAAAATGTGTCAAAAATGATACGTTAAATGTTATATGAAGTAGCTGGTATTTTTAAATTATTTTATTTGCATTAATCATTGATCAAAAGCATACTGAATACCCCATGTGGCAGGCCACATTGGATATAACTAACACCCTGACGAATATTAAGCAGAGTTATGGGATTTAGTCAGTATCTCCCTCTTTCTTTCTTTCTTTCTTTCTTTCTTTTTTCTTTCTTTCTCTATTATCCCTTCACTTTTTAATATGATTACTATTATTATTATTATTATTATTAGTAGTAGTAGTAGTACTTGTCTATAGAATAAAACTCTGGAAGACTCCATGACTTTACTGAACTGTGTGCTACAACTAGAATACTCAGCCGTACGCAGAACCTAACTCGAGTCAAATTGAATACTCTCCTTGCTGCCTGCTCCTGGTGAGCGAGGGGCTGCCTTGGCGAGGACGACGGCCGCCTCTTTCTCTTTTTCCCTCATTTCCCATCGTGTTGCTCACAGCTCCTGGCCTTCACTTCCAGAGCACAGAGGGTAGGTGGGAGAAGTGAGGACAGGAAGTTCGTGCTTGGACGGGACTGTCATAGATGGTTTTGCCATTTTGGCCTCAGATGGTCAGAGGCAACCCTGTGTCCCAGCTCTCCTGGATTCTTATGAAACTCTGTGCTGGGACTCCTAACCTTAACTTTAAGAAGCACACTTTGGTGGTCAGTATCTTCTCCTTCGCTAGTTCTCTGAGGATTAATTGTACAGAAAACTCTTCACTGGCACCCGTCCATCCTCCAGGAAGTGCTCTGGGGCAGCCCTTGCCATGGGGCCATGGTGGGAAATGCCCGCGGTTGGTGGGGTCCAGGGACCTCGTACACACAGCGTCTGCCTTTCTATCACACCACTGTGGCTGATAAGCACGGCTTCTCATTCCCACAGTCTTCAAAATTGCATCAGGACTAGTGTTCCGGACCTGCCCTAGGATACAGGGGAGACGTACAAGCCTGCCACCTTTCTGTGCTCCAGGCGAAACCTCTTTGGGTAAGTTTGAGCTACAAGGACAGAGAGCCCAGTTACTGCCCTTGGGACGGGGAACAGTGGAGTGCCCGCAGAGGTTCTCCTCCAAAACACTTCCTTAAGGCACGAGTACTGGACAGGCTTGGAGTCCTCTCACGGGGTGTTGGCATCACTCTGACATTTCTATTTCGTGATCTGGTACCTGGCTTTGGAACTTCCTGTTGTGTCCAAATGCCACTCTGAACTTCTGACTGAATAGTCTACTACTCCAGAAACTGGGACAGAATGGGAACTCCATGGTATACAAGCTGTGTGAGCTGTGTCAAGTACAGACCCCTTCGGGACCTGCCATGTGCCCCCTGCAGCCTGTGCAGGGCCCTGTCCTCTCCCTCTCTGATGACAGATTCAGAACTCTTCATTCTCCTCTCTTCCCCATCCTCTTCCTGTTCCTTTCACCTTTTATTTCTCCCCCTTTCTTTTTCCCTCTCTCCCCTTTTCTTTCCTTTTCTCCTTTTGTACAGGTGTCGTTTATGCTCTTACCATACTCAAAGACTTCTCTCCTGACTGTTACTTCTTTATCCGTTTATTCCTTCTCGATTTCCAAATAAATGAGTTGCTTTGTTCCTACAGTAATTTCATGTTCTGCGGTAATTACCTCCTAATTATTTCCGTCTGCCTTTTATCTTCAATATTCATCGAAAGCCACCTGTTTTCAGCTCTCTGAATACCCACAGGTAATTATTTAATGCCACAATTACACAGATCTAAAACTTCGCTTCCCCTTTATCTACTTCCCCTGGCTTCTCCATGTTAGTCTTTGGTGAACTGGGTTTTGAGGGTGTCCCTCCTCCAAGACAAGGGCACACTGGACTGTGTTGTCTCTTTTTTTGCTTCAAAATTGAATATTACAATAAAGGATGTGATCAATGTTTAAAATGATTAAACAAATGGGTGCAAAGCTCACGATGCATTGTGTCATTCATTCATTCATTCTTTTAACAAATGTTTATCAGGTTCCTACTACGTGGTAAACATTGCTTTAGGGGTAGAGATTTAAAATAGCCGTGGCCCCTGTTCTCACCTAATAAAGGCAAAGGAGGCAGAGAAGCGATAAATACATAGAAATACTATTTTCTGATAGTTATAAATGTTATGAGGGAATGAAAGTTGTCACAGAGAGTGACAAAAGGAGGGAGGATTGAACAGCTGCTTTAGGAAGCTAAGAGGCATTATTCTGACGGTTACATTTCATCTGAACCTCGTGTGACCGGAAAGAAGCAGTCTCAAGAAGATTCAGAGGAATCTGCCAGGTAGAACACACAGCACAATCATTTGAAATGAGGTAAGTTTGGTGTGTGCAAGAAGTAGAACACCACTGTGTGTGGATTACATGGAGTGAGAAAGATGAATTCGTACATGTCAGGGGCCGAGTCACACAGGGCTTGAAAGGCAGCATGAAGAGTGGCAGAGAATGACTGAGAAGTTTTAAACAGGAGAGGAGCGTAATCTCAGCAACATTTTACGAGATTTTCTTGCCAGGCAGGGAGATAAGTAGGAAGCTGGGATGATAGGTGAGAGACGGTGTCGTAGGTAGGGAAGAAGCAATGCTGATGGAGACAAATGGAGTTGAGATATTCTGTGGAGTTAGGGTTGATGAACTTGATAATGCGATATAGGAGATAACAGTAGAAAGAGGTTAAGAATGACTTTTAGGTTTTGGGCTAGAAACTGGGCACACAAAATGCCATTTCTGAGACAGGAGGACTGGAACAGGACTGGGGTTAGGAAACTAGCAGTTCTGTTCGGATACATTAAAACAGATCTCTGTCAGATCTTTGTATAGAAATGTCAGGTGAAGAGGGGGACTGTCAACTAGACTTTAAAGAAAAGCTTTGCCCTGGAGGGCTCCCTGGGCAGTCATTCCTATCTGAATGGCATCTAAAGCCATGAAGCAAGGGAGTGAGGGAAGAAAGAAAAGAGGAGTCTGAGCAGGGTGTGGCGATGCACGCCTGAAATCCCAGGATTTGGGGAGGCTGGGGCAGGAGGATGGCAAGTTCAAACCCCACCTGAGCAACGTAACAATTTAGCAAGACCTTTTCTTTAAATAAAAATATAAAGGGGCAGGAATGTAGTCAAGATGAAGTACTGAAAGGGGGGTACTGAAAGGTGTTCTGGGAATATGGTTTAGTAGAAGATCCTAGGTTAAATCATCAGAACCACAAAAACGAAACAAAACAAAAACCAACCAAATAGAAATAGGAAGCATTTTTAGACCCAGTGTGAAGTCTGCCAGGATTTAGAGAACTAGAGGATAGTGAGATGGTAAAGGAGATCAGAAATGTAACATGTATGTTCTGTGGGAAGATCACAATGCTGTGGTCATACATGGAGTATACAATAGGCCTTTTCTTATATGTGTGATGTGCCTAATTGAATCCTGGAACTACAGACAGTGCCCAAACCTCTGTGCACCATGTTCTTCCCTGTATGTGTGGGCCCGTGATAAAGCTTAGTACACACACTAGGTTCAGCAAGTAATTAATAGCAGGAATAGTAAGATAAAGTCATTATAACAATATTCTGTGATAAAGTTACCAGTAATCACTATTCTTGGTCATATATTTAGGGTCATTATTAAGTAAAGTAAGGTTACTTGAACGGAAGCCCCAGTGTAGTCAATCTGGTAAGCAGTACAACACCTACTAAGTGGCTAATGGGCAAGTAGCATGTGCACTGTAGCCGTGTTGGACAAAGGGATGATTTCCATTCTGGCAGGGATAGAGGAGGACAACATGAGATTTCATTATGCTACTAAGAATGGTGTTCAATTTAAATCTTATGGATTATATATTTCTGGAATTTTCCACTTAGTAGTTTTGGACTGTGGTTGACCATAGGTCACTAAAACCACCAGGGAGAACAACAGTATTTTATAGAAGTGGTGGCTAAGAAATTGAATGGATGAAGTCAGAAAAATGATCACTGTTTGGCAACATGCAGTTCCCCTTGGAAACATAAGGAGGAGTGACTGCAGTGATAGAAATAAAAGTCAAAGTAGGGTGGGGTTGTCTTGGTTACTTTTCTCTCGTTGCTGGGACAAAATACCTGACACCCAAAATTAAAGAAGGAAAAAGGTTTATTTAGCTCAGAGTCTGAGGAGGATTCAGTCCATACTTGGCTGGTCTGGAGGCAGAAGACAGCAAAAGCAAGAAGAGCAGAAGGGAGGAGTGGAGGCAAGCAGCCTCTTTCCCTCTCTTACATAGGTGTAGCACTCACACCCGTAATCCCAGCATTGGATCTCGGGTCAATTACCAATCCTAGAAGGCCTCCCCATGACTGCATGAGGATTTGGGGGGACATGCAGACACAAGCCATAACAAGGGTGCAAAGAGATTGGGAAGGGAAGGAGTGCCGATGGTGTCTACGGGCAACTTTTTAGAAGTTTTGCTGTGAAATGAGTGCAAAAGATGTGCAGAAACATGGAATCCATTGGAAGTTACTGTGTCTGTTACTCGGCATAGAATATTTACATTCTTTCTAGTGAAATTTGTCTCTAAGAATGAGGGAGAAGTTAGTGGTAGGAAGAAAATTCTTGGGATGCCCCTTGCTATGATTGGACTATTGTTGATTCCTTCCAAAACTCACGCTGAAATTTGATTGCTATTGTGGTGTTGTTGGGAAGTGGGGCTTTTAAGGGGTGATTGAGTTTGGGGGATCAGTCCCTTTCTCACATGAGTGAGGTCTTGCTCTCCCAACACTGGGTTTGTTATTGTAGAGCACATGGTTGTAAAATGGGATTGCCCTTTTGCTTTCTTCTCTCAGTGATGGGGTACAAAGGCCCTTGCTAGATTCCCCAGCCTCCACAATCCTGAGCCAGGATAAACTTTTTTTCTAATAAATTATAGAGTCTCAAGTATTGTATTACAGTAAGAGAACATTACACAGTTTTTTCTCTTCCAAAGTGTTTTCCTTGAACAGCTATTTACTTATTTTACAAAGGTGACTATGATATATGGCTGTTCTCCTTGTTCTGGAAGTGCTTAAGACCTTTTCTATTCTTCATGACAAGCTATAAGACTTTTTAAGATCATACTTCCTGCAGTGTTAGCTCATCTTTTCATAGCAGGATCTGGGGTCATGAACTTTGGGAGGAAAAAGATGGGTCCATTTCTTGCTAAGACTAAACAAACGATTTGAGATTGGAGGACTATTTTGGCAGTTGGTTTCTATCCATAGAACCCTGTTAGGCTACTAAGTACAGTGACTTAGCAACTCTAGGCTCCAAAAGAGATACTGCTATGTGTTTTAAAGAAATGCAAGGATGTGCAAAGAGTGGCCTTGGTAGTGTGATTTTCGCTGCATCCCTGGCTTGAGTAATAGAAGCGTCTGAAAGGCTCATGTTTAAAAGGGAAATTTATTTTCAAGCAGAATTAGAATAGTTTTTGTTATATTTGCAAAGAGAGAAATGTACTTAGGAGCTGGTGAGTAGCACCATGGTTTATCCTGGACTGGCCAAGGTGAACAGGTATTAATCTATTCTCTGCAGAGCTGGGCTTGGTGCAGCAAACTGGAATTACTCAAGTTCCTCTATACAGTCTGTGCAACATGAACAGCCGGTATAGCAAATCCTTATTGACTCGATGATATGGCTCTGTGATGAAAGCAGTAATCATGTTTAGACCAGCTATGAAACAAAATGCAATCCTCACGCTCGCTCACTGCCCGTGATAGGATTATACTCTGATTGACTGAAAATGTGGTCAGCGGGAGGATCATTTGGCGGCAGAAGAGGCCGATTTTTCTGATGATCCAGAAATCAGATTTTGATTCTGATGATTAGATATTTGGCTTATAGTTCTCTCACTCTCAAGAATGCTGCCAAGGTCAGTCTGTCTTATATACTTTGGAGAATGAATGAATAATGGTTTATTATGATAACAAATAAGTGAACTAAAGCCTCATGACTCACTGCTGTTATCCTCCACCAGGCAAATTCAGCCCTCCTGTCAGGATGGGTAGTGTGAGATTTACGGATGCCAGAAAGCTGCTATTTGGTTTTATTATTTGAGGAAAAACTATAAACATTTATTCTGAGGGGAATTTAACATTGAGAATATGACTAATAATGAAATACTCATAGAAAAGTCCTTTAAGATCAATTTCTGATACTATTCTTTAAGAAATTTTTATTGTAAAAGTAATAATATGTTTGAGCTGAAAGTCAGAGTATGGAAAAGTGCAACACAAGTCCTAGACTAGTTCCAAAGCCAACTCTACTTCCTGGCGATCGCCACTGTGAGTAGTTTCCTGTGTAGGTACTTATTCTGAGTCAGGTACTGAGTGCTTTATAAAACTACTTCATTTTGTCCTCACAGCAGTCCCATGTAATAAGTACTGTTATTCTCCCATTTTAAATATGTGGAAGTTGAGGCACAAAGGAACGAAGTACCTCATTTAAGGCATGTAGCTCATGAGTAGGCAAGCTGGTTGTGAACTGGAGCAGGCTGTTTTCAGATGCAGTGCTTTTAATCCAAGATTATGCGCTTTGTTCTGAAGTTAGCTGCCCCTGCCACGTAGGATGACTATTCTTTAGTAATCCTTCCACAAAAGTACACATAGATTTACTTTGCTCTCTCTCGTGGTATGAATGAGCTGTAACATATTCTTCTCATCCTCTGTGCAAGGTTGTCTTCAGATTTCTGCCATTACAAATATCCTCCTATGCTAACTTTTGCATACATAACTGAATACATTTATAAGGTAAATCCATTGGTTAGAGGGCATACCATTTCACACCTGAGTTAATATTGCCAAGTTGACCTTCACAATTTTTTACCCATTTATAATCTCACCCAAAATGCATGGGATTCCAGAGTAAGTACTAGAAACTATCAAAGTCATCGCTTATCTATCAAAATGGCACCCTACTTTTGTTTTAATTTGCATTTATTAATTATGAATAACATTATATATCTTTTCATATATTTATGGGCCATTTAGAGCTTCTTTAATATAAATTTCTTGCTTATGACCTTTCCCCATTTTCTGTTATTCTCTTTTCTACATTACAAAATTCTGTTTCATTTGTTGCAAATTTTTTGCCCAATTTTAAAATTTCTATTTTGACTTTTTTTCAGAAAGAATGTTTTAGGTTTTATGTATTTGGCAATCTCTCTATGAGTATTGGCTGTACTTCATCTTTAGAAAAACCTTCCCCATTCTTGGATAATAATAAAAAGCTATTCACCTATGTATTCTTTGTGCTTTGTTTGAATTTTTGTTCTATTTGTAATTTATTTTTGCATCAACAGCAATTTGTTTTTGCTAGTGGCTATTCAAGTTGTTCAACACTATTGTTTTCTAAATATTTACTTAGTCAATAAACATACTTATTTAATACATTATTATTTACCTTATAGTAAACCAGTTGTCTGTGTTTATTAGGGTCTGATTATACTGGTGTCAGTAGCAAACATTTCAATTATTATAGCTTTAGGTTGTGTTTTCATATGTGGTAAAACTAATTCTCTTGATTCTCCTCTGAATGTTCTCCCATGCTTATTTTTCCATGTGAATTTAAGTTTCATTTTGTGAATTTAAAACAAATATTTCTAGAATAACTTAAGGAAAACTGATATCGTTATAATACTGTCTTCTTACCCAGGAATAATATATGCTTTCCACTTATCAAAATCTCCTTCTGAGTCTCTCAGGAGAGCTTTAAGCTTCCTTTGGGCAGATCTTGCTTGTTTTATCTTCCTTGCATTATAGTGCTCACGACAGCCACGATGAGGAGCTTGTGGCAAAGAACTGCCGTTTCCCCGTATTTCCCCACGTGCTGCCGCTTCCTGTGGGTCCCGGCCCCACCCTGGCTCCCTGACTTTGTCCTCTTTCCTGTTCCTCTCAGAGGGAAACATGTGCAGTGGTGAGAAGGCAGGACTGATGGTTGCTTTTCTTTGACAATCAGCTTCCTATGAAAGGATAAAATCGTTCCTCTCAATGTTATCTTTGCTTTATGCCTCAAAGATCTGGATGAATAAAAAGTTGCTTTAACAAGTAATAAGGGACATTTTGGATTTGGAATCAACTATCTTATCCTGGTATTTTGCAAGGTGTGCTCCGGGAGCCTCCTGAATGAGAACTGTTAAATGTGCCTGGTCAAAGTGTAGATTCGGGAGGGCATCCTTAGACTTGAAGAGTCGGAATCTTTGGAGGCATTGCCTGAGAGACTGCATTTTGAATAAGTAAACCTACACAGAGCTTCTTCACTTTAAATCGCTTGTGAGTCATTTGGGCATCTTGTTACAATGTAGGCGTTGGTTCAGTAAGTTCGGGGTGCCGGTGTCGTCACCTCTCCAAGGGGCATTTGACATCTCTCATGTGGCTCTGCCCGTAGCATTCCATTTTGCACAGTTAAGATGGAAAAGATTGGAAAGAGAAGCACTTTGTGACTACTTAAGTTTCTGTGCAAAATGGAATGCATGCCAGCTATTAAAATGGCCAAGAATTTGAGGGTGAATGATGACATTGCGTCAGGACTTTTAAATGAAAGTGACAGAAATTTAAAGCAATCTAGACAGATGAGACTTACCGGGCTAAGTCAGTGATGGCGAACCTGTGGCACAATGCTGCAGCCAGCTGACTGTTATCGCTGAAAGCTCTAAAAGGTTCTTCATCACTGCCCTGGGTAATCCAAGAAGGGACTGAAGAATAAAACGGGGGGGAGGACAATGATACAGCTTAGCTGAGGAAAGAGCACACTGAGATACTGACTGCCTTGTCTCTCAGTGTGGACTTCCTTCTCTCTTTGAAGGCTGCTTTCTTCTGCGTGGCAGAGAACATGACCTTCTAGCCCCCACCTTCCATATTTTCAGTCTTCCATTCCTAAACACTGATTCTCCCCTGATTCGCCAGGAAAGTCTGGTTGGCCTGCCTTGGATCAGCTGGCTGTGGCCAAGGGGGCAGCACGGTGTAGAGAAACTGGAGTCCAATTAGGCTCAGAAAAGTTCCCCGAAGCAGTAAAGCCCACCAGGTAGGCCAAAATGCTAGCTGTCCATGGTGAAACTCTTTTGCTCTCTGACATGCACTGGAATCTCAAGGAGACTGCTGCAGATTGCATAAAATCCCATTTGTATTCAGTAAGACTGCGGCTCTCTTCTGGGCTGTGGTTCCACTAAAGGGTTTAGCCTAATGCTGTTATACGGGGCAGCTGTACCGCAGCAATAGTTGCTTATTTATTCACTGTAGTGACAGCTACATTTCATGGAGCAGCTGCTGGAGCCAAAAATGTTCAGTAAGGGCAAAATGTGATAAACGCTCAATGCAATTTGCTTGCACATTATTAAGTTTTAATTTTTGGTTGAGGAATAAATTTTGTTTTCTGTAGTTATTTTCAGCTTGTTTCTGTATTTGAAAAAAGAAATGAATGATCCTCCACCTACCAATTAGAGGGTTAGAAAACTCTCTCAGATTTAAGATCTGAGTTAACTTGGAGTTGAAACACAAGTAGTTTATTTTAGGGTGAAAATAGGGTCTCACTGTGCTAAGGAATGAATTTGCCAAGGAGTTTTGAAGACACAATTAACACCTTCTTGTGTGGATGAAGTTAGCTAAGGAGTACACAGCACTTAGCATGTGCAGTGACAAATGTGAGCTAATGCTATTATACGATAAATACATTGTTTTGTGTTAAATGGGTGAGTGGTAAACAACTTTGCTACTAGAAGCAGGTACCTCCTTAAAAAGCAGGGTTTATTATAAGACAGCGACATGGGCAAGGGGGCCAGGGTTAAGTACAGGTGAACCTCAAAGAGATAGGAGTCAGGAATGGAGGTGGTTTCTTTCCTCAGGGCCATGTGGATTCTTACCTCTAATTCTTTGTGTTTCCGTCAGTTCTCTTCTTTGCATACAGCTTTTGCTGCCCTGTTTATGCTTCCTGGTTTTATGGCCCGTTGTAGAGCTCACTCATGGTTTGCTCTACCCTGGCTCCCACCTCCACGGTGCATGGATATTAGTTACAGAGCCCATCACAGGTGATGTGTTCTTTATGTCTTGGTTGGATTCTCCTTAGAGAACCAACTGGCTCTTGGGTTTGGGCCCGATGTCCCTTCTGGGGCATGCACTGAGCAGTGATTAGCTGGCATGAGGTGTCATAAAAGTACTTAGGTCTACCTCTGCAGTAGAGGTTAAGGGCTAGACAGTTGCCAGAGAAAAGGTGGGGAGACTGTGGGCATCTAAGACCATGTTTGGCACAAGTGACTATGAGTACATTGATGGAATGACTAGGTCTTTGTGACAGTGAGTCCTGGGGCTGTGTTTGCTTAGAGCCTAAGGCTTCTACAGTGGGCAGCGTGCTGAATAGAGCCCTAGAGTTTGGTGTTAGTCCAGGTAGTTTTACCAAATGTGAGCATTCAGGAGAGCATTTCTTTAACATGCTTGAATTGCAGTTCCATCTAAAAGTGGTGACAATGTCTACTTAATAGGATATCACTTGAGGAAAAGTAGTTTGTATTTAATTGGAGGCACTAGGAACATAGTAAATGTTCAATAAATATTATCACCTTTGCTTTTATTTCCCTCCTACCTTGGCATTACCTACAACGGGAACATATCCATTTAAAAGAAGCAATTCAAATGATTTTCCTAAAAAATGATTTTCCTATTTTGTTGTACTTACAAATAAATTCAATTATTTGTTGGTAATTGATTTAAGTAATGTCTATCCAGACACCTTATTAGATTTTTCCTCTTTCCAACGGTAAAGAGAAAATCAGTGCCACTTAATACTTTTTATTGATTTCTTCAGATAAATGCTGGTGTGACTTTTCAAATACTGTTTGTGTATTGAATTGTGATAACAGACTATTGTGGATCTGCTCCTAGTACACTGCTCTCCTCCTCTTTTCTCTCTCTGTCTGTCTCTGTCTCTCTGAAGGTGAGACAGGGGCAGCCACTTGGAGGGGTAGCATTTCCAGAGCTGCTTCTCTTGTATCTCTGCAGTCCTCCTCCCTCTGGGCTTCCTCCTTCAACCATGCCCCCTCCTCTCCTGGTCTTTAACCTCTGCTTGCAGCTGTTTCTCTCTGTTAGTCCACAGAGAAGTTAAACTTTGCATTATCTGAGAAAAGCCCTCTCAAAGCTCCCTTTCTAGGCTAACCTCCTATTTCTCTCCTTTTTCCAAACTTTCAAAAAGTGTGATGTGGGTTGCTTCTCACAGCTTCCCGAGGCCTAATTCACTACTGGACCTCCTGACCATGGTTTTCTATCCAGACCACTTCACAGATTCTGTTCTCCGAGGCCATTAATGGCCATCTCAGGCTGAATCAGAGGCCCCTGCTGTCTCGTTCTGTTTACCGTTCCTGTCTGATGGATATTTATTGCTTCTCTGGCTTCTGTGATGAAGATGCTACTGCTTGTTTTTCTTCCTCTAAAGAGACCTGTTTTCTTCCTTTTCACCTCATATCCTACATTTTGGCTTCTGTTGCAGAACATGACAGATTTATTAGCTTGCTTTTTTATTGCATGGCTCCACAGGACTGTAAGCTGAAGGAAGGCAAAGCCTGTTGCTGTCTCTTCTACCCTAACAACCTGGTGAGGTCAATGTTCTCTGAGTCTCCAGGCTGAGGAAGCCTTTGTCTCCTTTCTCTTACCCTCTAACCAGACACAGAAGTCAGTCCTATCTCTGTCCACTCCATCTCTCACACTTCCACGGCTCAGACTGAGGATGCCTGTGGCTCAGCAGGACACGGGGAGAGTTAGCAAACTGACACCCCTGCATCTGTGCTGTCTCATGACCACGGAGTAAATCACCCTTCCTAAACCAGTATGGGCAATCTCACACCTTGCTCAAGAAATTCTTGTATTTCACCTTAGCTGCTCGATCAACTCTGTGTTCCTTCCCTTCCTGTAATGTCCTCAGTTTACCTTTCACTTCCTGGCTCCTGGCACTGCCCCATCCTGCTGATTAGGGAGCATGCAGGGACCAGGAGCCATTAGGCTGCCAGAGGAGTGGGGGAGTCCCTGTGTGCTTCTCTGGGGTGCTGTCCTGCTCTCTCTCGAGTGCAGGGAACACTGTTAAATTGGGATGGTGGGACAAATTCAGAAAACATTATGGGTACGACAAACTATAAAAAAAAAATTGCACAAGCAGTATACTGTATTTTATTCAACTTAGAATGACTATACCTTGACTCTGGCAGTAGAGTTATAACTAAACATCTCAAGATAGGAAGAGACCAGAAAGAATATTGATTCAGTGCGTGGATTCTGGAGTCAAACTGCAGATGTCTGAGAAGCAGTTGTGCTGTTTACCAGCTGAGCAACTCTGAGCAAGTCACTTAACTGTTCTGTGCCTCAGTTTTCTAATCTGTTAAATAGCATGATGGAGCTTGTGATGGTTTGAATGTCCCCTCCAAACCTCATGTGAAAAGTTAATCGTCTTTGTAACAGTATTGAAGAGTGGGGCCCTTCGAAGGTTACTAGGGTTTGAGGGCTCCACCTTTACTGGCGGGATTGATGCCACCAGAAAAAGTGAGTTCAGCCTCCTCCTCTTGTTGTCTCACCCTCCGATTTTACTATGGATCCCACAGCAAGAGGACAACTGCTGGATTCCAGTCTTTCACTCTGACTTCTCAGCCTCTGGAGTTGTGAGGAATACATTTTTGCTATTTAAAAGTTACCCAGCCTTTGGTATTGTGTTAGAGCCAAACGAACAGATAAGCTAGAGTTGTGCATCCGTGTGGAATGTTTGGGGAATACACACACAGTGTTCCAAGCAGTGGCTGGCAATGAGTGAGCACTAGTAGCTGTTAACTGTTTCCGGTGTTGGTTCAGTGAGTGCTCATCAAATGCACAAAAGTGGGCAGGACCCTGTTTAGCTGGGGTCAGGTATGAGGGAAGCAGGAGAAAACACGAGGACAAAGTTGGATAAGGGAAGTCTAGGGTGATTCTGCTTTCTGACTCGGACGTGCCATGAAACAGGTACCATTTATTAAAGGAAATGAAGAGGAGCAGGATATCGAAAGTTGCATGTTCAAGCCTCGAGTTATAATTTTCAATGGTTTACTTTTAGACCATTTCAAGTAACCATTACCTCTCAATGTATACACTTCACAAGTGTATCCAATGTTTAAACCATCTTTTAGGGCCAAGAAAAGCAGAGCTTAAGAGACATTAGGAAAACGTTTTGGAAATAGGAGAAAAGTTAAGGTTGATGGGTCTATATTCTTCTTCAAAACAATCCCCAAGGGAGACTCTGGGTGGGCTTAGAAAATGCTGCCAGAATTGTGTTCAGGGGCCACTGCCCTCCTTCCTGGCAGTGAGGCAGGGCTGTGAGCACTCGCATCTCTGCTTCCCTGTGGTCCCCAGCTGGTTCCGTTTTAGGTCTGAGCTGGCAGTGTTGCTTTTCTCTCTATGGCAAAGTGGCCAGTGTTCAAAAATAATTGCTGTAACAAAAGTGTCAGATCTGAGAAGTTACTATTATAACCACCATCACCTATTTTGTACTTTGGTGTAAATGTTGCATTGAGGGTTTTACATCTACTACTTACTTCATTGTCCCGAGAGTGTGTAGATACCTGTTGAACACCAGGGCAGGAGGGAACTTCAGAACCGACATGGTCCTACCTTCTCCTCTGACAAAGGAGCAAACCGAAGCCTTGGGAAACACTAGAGAGCTCGCCTGCGATCTCAGGTAAGTTATTGTTGCCAAAAGGCTGGCAGTGCACTGTGGCTGACAAACATTCAGTGGGGCAGCGTGCAATTGTGTGGACTCCTCAGTCCTTCTCAGTTATTGACAAAAAGCAGTAAGCTCTACGCCTTGTGTCTTTGCCTCACAATTTAACCCTAGACCTGACATCCTTTAAATATATATAAAGTATAATCTTCCAACACATAAAAATTTGGTTCTTTATGTTTTATGAGCCCAGCCCGCTTAAGGTTTTGAAAAACATGAGTATTGCGTTGAGTTGAATTACAATTACTTCCCTCTATTTTATTCTCACTTTTAATTTTAACATCTTATTTTTCTAAAATTTAGATTGAAAATTTATGATAGCGTTTTGTCTGTCTCTGTGTGTGTAAGGAAGGGAGAGATTCACCTGAAATTGTAGCTCTTGGATAAAAGCTCGTGCATTTACCCTGTTTACTGCTTCCCCCACAGATTCCAGAAAAAATAGTCACACAATCTGAGGGGCTGTTTTCCTTCTGGCTAAAAATGGCCTGGCAAGTCCCTTGAACAATCGCTCCCCCAGTTCTCTCCAAACCCCTCGCACGCTCGCGTTCCGCTTGTGGAAGTTCCAGATGCTCTGCGCTCCCTCCGCCTAACATCTGATTTGAAACACTCAGCTGAAACCATCTGCTGTACTTGGGGAATAAAGGGTGGGGTGAGTAATGCTTTCTACAAACGTGTCCAAATAGGGCAATCAAGAGAAGGATAATAAGACGGCATGCCTGTTCGGTGCCCAGCACCGCGGCCAGCCTCTCAGCGGCTTTCCGGGGTATTTGTTTTCTGCCTGGCGCCAAGCTCCTCTGGCAAGCACGTCTTGCCATTTCTCAGCAGGGAGATCTCCCTTATATGCTCTGACTTACCGAACATTTTTAATGGCGAAGTGAGAGTTCTGAAGTTCAAAAGCAGCCCGTGATGGATTGAAAAGTTACTATTCTTGAAAGATGCGTTTCAGCTCCTCGGCATCCTCTGTGACTAACGCGCATCTGGAGCGGCTTCGGTTCTTGTTTCTTTCCTCACTGTGGACTCGTTTCCAGCTGAGCTGGACCTGTGCCCTTGCAGCTCATTGCAGGGATTTTGGTCGGCTGTCTGCAGGTTTTATTGAACATCTGTAAATCCTTGGCTTGGCTGTGCTTCCAGCCACTACTCCAGTCTGTTCCTGGGACCCAGGGCTCTAGGTTTGGAGCGTAAGGGGCTGCGGAAGCATCTGTCTAGCTGCCTCAGGAAGAGAACTGAACAGTAACCTGGGCTTCCCGTGTGCTGTGGGACAGCAAGAGAGTTCTTCGGGGGCTGCAGTCATCATCCTCGGCACAATACGCTTTTTCCAGAGAAGAGAAAATTTGAAGAAGTGTATTTTTCAAGTTATCGTCAACGAGGCAAACTTCACGGGGCAGGAAAGTTATGCGCAATTTCTTGCAATATTTGTGCTCTGAGAGAGGAGTATGAGATTGGAGGTGCGTCCGTGCGATCATGTAGCTCCTTAGCGGAGACATGTCAAATAGGTGAGACGGTGGGAGGGAAAGAAGGCAGCTGATGGACCTGAGCGGGAGGGAAACCACACCTAACAAACACCTGCTCTGGGGCCCGCACTCGTCCTGTGTGGAAGCTGGGTCTGTGCGTGGCCAAGACTGAACTGATGTCTTCTCTGAACTTTCCAGGCGCTGGATTTGCGTATACTTCAGTCTCCCCGCAAAGCGCACTGTGGCTACATCCAGGAGCAAAACGGCTGAAACTTCTTGCCCGGTGCCTCTCGTCCAGATAGTCACTGGCCCATTTCAAGCAGACTTCTCTCAGCCTCCTGCCTTCAGTCTCTCGGAGAGACACCCCCCAACTTTCCAGAGAAATGTGAGAAGCTCCCACAGTTTCTCGCACAATCTGGGATGTTCAAATATTCTTTTCTAGTCTTGAGGACACAGATACTCAATTTAGAAAGTTGAGATCAAAAAATTTCCAGTCCTTAGAAAAATCTCTCTTCTCCTAAGGGAAACAAAAATGAGGTTTACTTTATTCCTTGAACATGCAGCATTTTTTTGTCCTTCCGGAGTATACAGCAGGAAGAAACTGAAGCTACTTCGTAGTGCTGACCTCGGAGTTACGTTGCTATCATTGGAATTCTTAAAAGTACCTGTGTTAATAGATTTAAATTTAAGGGTTCCTTCTTCAACTGGAGTGTATTAGTAGTCCTCACCCTTTCATTTTGCTAAAGAAAAAGTCTGACTTAAGAGGGAGCCTTCTTCAAAGAACTTCAGGCTAACAATTCGATAGTAAAAACAATAACAGCAAAAATATCATTTATTCAGTGTCTACCAAGGGCCATGCCCACTAAGAATTCTCTCTTCAATCTTACAGCATCTCTTCAAGCTATTATTATTATCCCCACTTTAGAGAATTGAAAGCTGAGGGTCAGAGTTAAGGGAATTGATAAAGGCTGTAGTTTAATGAATGATGAAGTTGGGATTTAAACTCAATTGTGTCTGACTCCTGATTTCATTATACTTATTAATATCATTAGTGTCTTCCTCAGAGAACATTTAATCATGTTCTCTGAGTAGAGGAAGAGTGTTGAGCAAACTGTAGTTGAGAGATCCCGGTAATTAGGATGGGCAGGGTAGTGATCCCAGCATTGGCTCAGTATCTGAAGAATTATGAGAAACTTATCATGTGTTATTTTTTGTTCCTACAGCAATCCTTCCAGAGATTCAGCTTTGAGTCACGGTACGTGTAGGCAAGCCCAAGAGCGTGTAGAACCCTCCACTGCAGTCACCCAGGACTCAGGTACCACGACACATCCTTCATTCTAGACCTGCTTCTGCTTAGTGCCACTGCCCTCCTCCCGACCCTCAAGATTGGAAGGGTTTTCACTTCCAGCCCTGTCTTTGTCTTTTTGATTTGTTAACTGCTATTGTTTGTATCAGCTACATCCACAGTGCCAAAGACACTGGCTGCCTATCACTCCGATGTGATTTTAGCTGATCTGGTAGGACAGCCCACCCAGAACCAAATTAAACTGAAAGGTCTGCTCAGCTCGGAAGCTGGCAGGAAAGAAACTGCCCAGACTCAACTTAAATTAGGAGGTCGGCTGGGTCACTTCCTGGACTGCCAATATTGCTACATTTTAGACTATATCTGAAATGAATAGATGAACACAAAATGGTATTTCTAGGACACCTTTCAGGAAAAGTTTAGGGGTTTTTTGGTAATGTAAGAAAGATACAAATAAGTTGCTTTGGAGGGAAGTGTGCCAAGACACTCAATGTAAATTCTTGACTAGCAAAAGCTGCAAGAAATTGCTAACAACAGGGAAGGAAGAATTTCTGGCCAATACCCCAGTGTTCCTTCTTATCTTAGTCCTCAACCTCTCCCATAGCTCATGCTGAGCAAACACAGTACTTAATTAAAACAAGAGAGTAAACATCAGCGGCCATCATACTATTAGTCTGGTAGGTCACACTGTATCTCAGTCTGACCCCAGTTCTAGCAGCCTCAGGACTAGATGCTAGAATTAGGCTCCTTAGCTAAGACTCAAACACCAGCCACTTCCTACTCCTGTAGGCGGTGTAGACCGGATATCATTTTCTTCATTGTCATCCTTGTTATCATCATCATCATCATATTTTCACAGGATGATTTCTGAATGGTTAAGCAAAATATCCAAGGTAATTATTTAGAAAGAAGCAGTGGCTTCAGAAACCATGCCATGATCCATCCTCTGTAGCAATCTTTGAATGGGAAACTAATACTATTCCAAAAAAACTCACAGTGTACACAGAACTCACCCTACAGTATGCTTCTATCAGTTGCGCTTACTCTGCATGTCTTGCTAGTAAGAATGCTTATTTCTTCAAAGCAGCCTGACTTATGCCCACAGAAAGTGCATAATATTAACACTTGACTCTTGTTCTAGAACGCATTCTTAATCACCATTACTAAACACACATATTTCATGATTATACTTAAAGGGTGCTTTCTCACTAGGATGCTGCCCTCATTCCTCCAACTGACCAAGAGGTAGATTCCTTGAGCAGGACTATTCTATCAAACTTTCTCCAGAGTTCTTTTGCTTAGGACTTTTTGTGCTCCACAAAAGTTCAAAGGAATGGTAATCAAGATGACCTAGGAAATCCTAGGCAGATTTTAGCCACCTTCTGGCATCAGTCTATTTACTGATTCTGAACTGAACTGGACTGTCTACTTCTCCACCTTCAGGTGACAATTTGCCCCCCACGTTAACTTCTATTTGTGGAGGACCACCTAGGTGACTCTCCTGGAAAGAGGAGCAGTTACCTCTGTTTTGGCTGAGCCTGATTCTATTTCCTTGTATTGATATGTGAGGAGCTGGCTGGGACTTTTCCTTATCCCTTCAATTGGCTTTAAGCAATGCATATTGGTTTAGCTGAGGTGCTGATGGTGATCTTTGGAGATGGCAGGCGTGTTTCCCCAGACCCCCGTTGTTCCCAGGAGTGAGCTGCGATGAGGCAGGATGTGTGAGCCAATGTTCCATGCTGTCGGCTGGGATCAAGCCTTGAGATAGACACTATGACTTCCTGAGGCTTCAAACATTATCCATTGAGCTGAATCACTGACCCTAAAACTATACTATCTCAACTGTATTATGCATATTACTCTTTCTGCAGATCCTTCTCTCTGCATGTGGCTGAGATGATTTCAGGCCTCCTACCTAGCCCAGCTCACAGCACTCACCTATTTCCTGTGATTCTCACAGTCACTCATCCTCAAGCCACTCCCTTTTTCATGAATGAATAAAACTTGGGTTCAGCCTTGAGTCGAGGCCTTTGTTCCAGATGGCCATCATTGTGGCTGGACTTGGGATCTCTTGGCTCCCCATAACTACAGATATGCCTTAGTGTCTTTATTCTCACCCTGGGTTGCACTGGAAGTGGTAGATGGAAATTAACTCTCTAGAATTCCAGTAACTTTTCCTGGGATTGCAAATACAAACTTCTGTGCTGTGATGAGGATCAGGAAGGGCTCTCTACACTATTATCCATAAAATTGCTAAAAGTTTAGGACTCAAGACGGATATTTTCAGCTGTAACGACTCACAATTTAGCCACTGTAAACTATTTTCTCTTATTATTTTGTTTCTGAATCTTTTTTGCACAAAGCTGTGCAGTGTGAGTCTGATTTCCCTGGAGTTTCTCTGTGTGGCCCCACTGTCCAGGAAAAGCATGCTTGCTTATAGAACTCTGGAGCTTGAGGAAAGGAAAAGGTTGTTCTTTGAGCTCTGTCCTGCCTGAATGATGCTCCTTTGATCACTCTCGTGTCCATCCTTCTCGGCCCGCCACAGACTCTTCCACTGCATGGTCCCAAGGCAGTGTGCTGTGGTCGTTTGTGGAAGCCCTCCTGACGGATGCTATGGGAGAAGCCCTGAAGACTGGCGGCTGGCACAGACACACTGCAGCAATGCAAACCCATCAGCTTGTCTTTCTGAGAAGACAGCAAGGCGCACTTGGCTCGGGTAGAACTGGAGGAGGCAGGTGTCTCTCTTTGCTTTACTTGTTTAAAATCAACACAAAATAATAGTCTTACTAAAAACTACTATAAAAGAAAAGAAAGAAAAAGAAGAGAAATAAAGTGAGGGGTAAGATGAGAAAGCGGGCCTCAACTCTCTACCCTTGCTCTGACCAGTTCTGTTCTGTTATTATTATTGTTTCACTGCCTAAATTCTGAATGAGATTTTCATTGACAAAAGAATTGTGCTACAAAGATAAATTATTGAAAAACATTTATTTTGTCCAGTACCTTAATTACAAGGATGAGTAAAGTGTGCTATAGCGAGGTTATTAATAGCAAGTAGATATCAGAAATATCACATAGTGTCTTTTCTGTCTTTTGAATTAGTAACATATATTATGGGATATAATGCCAACCTGCTACTCTTAGATACACCAAGGTCAGTTTTTTTTTACAGTTTTTTATTACATATAATTGACATGTGTACATTCTTTCCAGAAAATATTATTCGCATCCTTTGGCAGGGGTGTTCAGACAGGTTGAGAAGACTGAAAGACAGTCTCGGGAATAATGGTGTCTGCTCCCTTGGAGATGCTTCCTGTGCTGCAGAGTTGCTGCCATATGGTTCCCACAGAGGTTCTGCCAAATTCCCATGGCTCTCACAGGAGCGCCTACCTCCTCTGTTCTTTTCATCTCCTGCTGTGGGTGGCAGACATGGGAGAGACAGGCAAGCTGCAAAGGGAAAGCGAAGTAAAATTAAAGCCTACAACTGTGCTTGTGTCAGTGTGGATGGGGTCCCCCTCAGTCTCCTCACAGAGATGGGTGTGAGCTCCCCAGGGCTGTCTGGAAGAGATCCTGTGAAGTTACTCTGTTCACCTAGAAGCTGGAGGAGAAGCAGAAGGCAAGTTAAGTCTCTTGGAAGGCCTGAGTGGGGATGATGCGGGTGGTGGGGGAACTGAGGGCTTAAGGGGAGAAGTCTTTAGGGGCTTTTACTCTACAGAAAAAGAGTGGTATCTGGAGGCTCGTCTGAATTCGCAGAACAACGTGACACTGTGTAAGAAGGGACAACACACAGAAAGACCAGCGTTCCCGACTGTGTTCTGGCAGGCGGGGGAATTGGGCTCTGTGCCCGAGTGGGGACTGGACTGGCTTCTTTTCTCCTTCATGTGCTGCTTTGCTTCCCTTCTGTTTCTGGGTGAGCTCTATTAGCGTATCTCTCCCAATCCCCGCCCTATGGTTATGTAGTCAACAAAATGACAACTCCTTTCTTTAGAGAATTGCAAGATACTTTTGAAGGTCCATGGCAGCCTCACAAGACAAGCTTGTAGAGTCTGTGGTTGTAGAACATATGCTGCTTGCTTATTTTTGAGTGCATGAAAGGAAATAGATTCCTTGAGAGTAATGAACAATTAGTAGCGTCACAGCGGTGCTTGCTAAGTTGGGTGTGGATTCATTTTGTAAACCTTGTGCATGAGTTTGGTTTTGATTTTCAGTAGCCACTTACATAAATCCCACTTTCACGTTGCTATGATTGTTCAGTGCAGGTCAGGTGGAAAGAAGAGTTTGGCCTGTGAAGCTATTTCCAAAACTGCTAGTAAAGAAATAAAATTTCTAGTCTGGTCTTGCCGAGCCTGGCAAGCCCAACGGGGCTGTAATTCTGAGTGGATATCACTTCTTCCCCAGTTCCTGCTGTCTGAGCCATCAGGGGACAGCTGCGTACACGTCCTGGAGAGTGCTGTGGGGGGGCCAAGGTCCCCAAGGGACCCCATCCCTGTGGTCATTCTAATCGGGCTCTCTTTGCACAAATTCTTTGGGTAATCAGCCCCTACTTTGGTAGATATTTGTGGCAGTGCTGAGCTGGGGGGCGGAGGGGGCAGACCCTACTCGCCAGTCTTACTTAGGGTCCTGACCCAGCGTGGATAGTGCCCCAGAGGTTAAGGTGGCCCCAGGGCTTCTGCTCCATGTGACCAGTGGCTCTCACTGCTCCCCTCCCTCTCCCTCTCCCCAATTTGAATTATCTGTGTGCTTGAAGATGAGATAATTAAACACATCCTGAAGGATATAGAAAACAATAATATCCCTCCTCTCCTTATTCTTAGGGAGTACAATCTTTTAAACTACCAGGTTGTCTTGTCAAATGAGGTATTGTTTTTCAAAATATAGCCTGAATGGCATCCTTTATAATTAAGGCTTCTGGCTTTCAGTTTAAAGTGATATTTGCCAGTAAAAGCCTGCCAAAAAATAAATAAATAAAAACAACCTTACTGTTAAATATTGATTTGAGCTGGGAGACTGGCTCCAAATTTTGTTATACCAGCCTTGATCTCCATGGCCTCTGGGCATCTGTTTCAATTTGGTCAAATTGCAATGGGGAGGGACAGTGCCAGGCGAGCAGCAAGGTGATCCAATATAGCAGAATGAGTTGTATTTGATGAAAACGAGCCAGGTAAAGTCATCTACAGGTCCTGGGGGTAGGCGAGCTGGGCTGGGTGAAATAAGAGCTCATGGGTATCTTCCCTAACTCATGGGCTGGCCTGAGCCAGTGTTTCTATTTTTTGGAATATAAAAAGAATGTTGAGTTATATTTGGAGAGCTGTAAGTTTTGTCTCTTTTGCCTTTTTGTGTATGTGTATCCTGATACGTGTAAGCTTTTTCTCCAGTTGGTCTGGACGGACATTTTCCCTCACGATCCTTGATGTCACTGGTAGAGATGTTAAAAAAGTCCAAAGACAGTGTTTTCCCCTGGGAACCAAATCTTTCAATCTTTATTCCAAGGGTTTTCCCCGTTCTAGGGAAGGAGTAGCGTTGTCAGAAGCATTTTCCCCCTTCTGAAGGCACGTGCTTGCAGGTTGTTATTATTCGTCTCTGTGTCTGGCAAACAGGAAGGGGGAGGGTTAAAAGTTCCAGAAAAAGGGCCCTTGGTGAAGCTGAACTCTGTGGGTGCAAAGTGCCTGAGATCTATTAGCTCTGACACCCCACTCTCTCCAGTGTCTCTCGTTGTCGGTAAAGTTAACAAGGGCTGGTAAGAGATGATGAGGCAGGGCACCGGTTTGTATTTCCAGACTCATAAATATTTCACAGTACCATTTTCTTACAATCAGACACATTAGTTTGCCAAGTGCAGATGCTGCCGGATGTTTCCACAGTGCTGGTGCTTGACAGAAGCACTACTTTTGAAACAGCAGACAGGGAATTGGGGGCCGGGGTTGGTGCAAGGTGGGCACGGCTTGCCACCACACCTGGCTCGCAGGTGCATATTCCAGTTCAGGTGAGGGAGTCGGTATCTGACCTCTAAAAACTGTCCCTGTCCAATCTGAGAAGTATATCCTTACGCTCTGCAGGCAAGAAGGCATCAGTGCTGGCCGCATTCCTGCACTCTTTCTCACTCCCTGGGCTTCTGACGCCATTGTGTTTCTTTGTACTTTACCTTGTGGAACAGTCCAATTAGGCAGCAATAGGTGAATTTAATTTGGAACAAAACTCTGTCTTGGTAGAACCGCCTTTACTCAGGCTCAAACACGCAACCTGCGATTTCCTGAGGCCGTGCCTCACCCAGCACTATCACAGGCTCTAAAGGTTATGCCCAATCTCAGCACCTCCCCAGCCAACCCAACTACAACAGGAAGAGGGACGGGGGCCCAGGAGCCAGCCAAGTGGCGAGGGCTTTCTCCCTGATGCAATCAAACCGAGTGCGCCGATACCCCTTGATTAACAGCTGCGGGAGTCATTTGCCTTTTTGGTTGCTTGACTCACAGCAAGAATCATGTCAAGGCAGCAGAGAAGCAATTAAATTGATTTTAATCTTTGTCAGGGAAGATAACATGCCTCTTTCTCTTCTCATTTAAATAATTAAAGTTTCAGTAGGTATTATTTCTGGCTTTAAAGAAATTGGTATCTTAATGTAATAGAATCCTTGTAATTATATACTTAATGGTTCTTAATAAGTTAATCATGGTTTTTCATTTAACATGTATTTTTTACTTATTAAACTTTTATTTGTCATAGTATCTTTGCATTCAGGAAGATGGGGGAACACAAAGCAGGATAGATATGAAACACTTCTGTCATTTCTCATTATTGATCCTTTCAACAGCCATCTCCTGTTTTCATGGTGTCTTAGACTTTAGTGTGAAGTAATATCTTTAGATTTCAGTGCACTTAAAAGAAATCTACTCCTTTTAATGACAACACACTTAATTTGAATGGTTTTTGGCTTCTATGAAAATTTCCTTATAGAATATCATACATTTAAAATCTCATTGAAGTCTTAGGGAAATACTTAAAAATAATTGCAAGTCATTTCATTCTTCTTTGGCATTCTGTCAGACGTATAGTTATTTTATTCTTCATCTCAACATCGTGAAATGCACTATGGGTGGGCAAAATTCATGGATCAAGTGGCCTTCCTCATTAGATGCTGAGTTTTAGTTGTAGTTCGTGTGCAGGCTTCAGGATATTGAATATCACATAATTTAACTGTAATAAATTCAGTGGCTACCAATGGAGTGAACTACTGGTATAACAGAGGAAGTACTATACTGAAGAGAGAGTCGGTCTCAGTTTAGAACGCAACTAGGAAGTGAGTTTTTAATGAAAAGTTTAAAAATGCTTGCTCTTTATGGTGTGGACACAACCAAGAGGAGAGAGCACACATCACGCAGACCCTGGGGGCCTGGACCCCACACACTGAGCTTAGGGGCAGGCAAAGCCTGTTTTCTAGAGTTGGTCCTTTCATCCTGGTTTTGGAGCAGTATAGCCTTCTGTTAAAAAGTTAATTTTAGTTCATTGATTAGTTAACTTAGTTAATTAAGTTCTTTAACTGGTACTTTAAGAAAAGGACAATTTCTAGGTCATTTACTGTTGAGGTGAGAATGTCACTGCCTCTGGGTAGATTACAGAAAGATTCCTCTTTTTCCTGGGGTGGCCGACAGAAGACAGGCTGCACTCTGCCTCTGCTTTCCTTACCCTGCTGGGAGTCTTCTCCCCTCCCCTCCCTTCCCTTCCCCTTCCTTCCTTCCTTCCTTCCTTCCTTCCTTCCTTCCTTCCTTCCTTCCTTCCTTCCTTCC
>NW_004955435.1:662857-734219 GCF_000276665.1 Chinchilla lanigera
ATTATGCATATTACTCTTTCTGCAGATCCTTCTCTCTGCATGTGGCTGAGATGATTTCAGGCCTCCTACCTAGCCCAGCTCACAGCACTCACCTATTTCCTGTGATTCTCACAGTCACTCATCCTCAAGCCACTCCCTTTTTCATGAATGAATAAAACTTGGGTTCAGCCTTGAGTCGAGGCCTTTGTTCCAGATGGCCATCATTGTGGCTGGACTTGGGATCTCTTGGCTCCCCATAACTACAGATATGCCTTAGTGTCTTTATTCTCACCCTGGGTTGCACTGGAAGTGGTAGATGGAAATTAACTCTCTAGAATTCCAGTAACTTTTCCTGGGATTGCAAATACAAACTTCTGTGCTGTGATGAGGATCAGGAAGGGCTCTCTACACTATTATCCATAAAATTGCTAAAAGTTTAGGACTCAAGACGGATATTTTCAGCTGTAACGACTCACAATTTAGCCACTGTAAACTATTTTCTCTTATTATTTTGTTTCTGAATCTTTTTTGCACAAAGCTGTGCAGTGTGAGTCTGATTTCCCTGGAGTTTCTCTGTGTGGCCCCACTGTCCAGGAAAAGCATGCTTGCTTATAGAACTCTGGAGCTTGAGGAAAGGAAAAGGTTGTTCTTTGAGCTCTGTCCTGCCTGAATGATGCTCCTTTGATCACTCTCGTGTCCATCCTTCTCGGCCCGCCACAGACTCTTCCACTGCATGGTCCCAAGGCAGTGTGCTGTGGTCGTTTGTGGAAGCCCTCCTGACGGATGCTATGGGAGAAGCCCTGAAGACTGGCGGCTGGCACAGACACACTGCAGCAATGCAAACCCATCAGCTTGTCTTTCTGAGAAGACAGCAAGGCGCACTTGGCTCGGGTAGAACTGGAGGAGGCAGGTGTCTCTCTTTGCTTTACTTGTTTAAAATCAACACAAAATAATAGTCTTACTAAAAACTACTATAAAAGAAAAGAAAGAAAAAGAAGAGAAATAAAGTGAGGGGTAAGATGAGAAAGCGGGCCTCAACTCTCTACCCTTGCTCTGACCAGTTCTGTTCTGTTATTATTATTGTTTCACTGCCTAAATTCTGAATGAGATTTTCATTGACAAAAGAATTGTGCTACAAAGATAAATTATTGAAAAACATTTATTTTGTCCAGTACCTTAATTACAAGGATGAGTAAAGTGTGCTATAGCGAGGTTATTAATAGCAAGTAGATATCAGAAATATCACATAGTGTCTTTTCTGTCTTTTGAATTAGTAACATATATTATGGGATATAATGCCAACCTGCTACTCTTAGATACACCAAGGTCAGTTTTTTTTTACAGTTTTTTATTACATATAATTGACATGTGTACATTCTTTCCAGAAAATATTATTCGCATCCTTTGGCAGGGGTGTTCAGACAGGTTGAGAAGACTGAAAGACAGTCTCGGGAATAATGGTGTCTGCTCCCTTGGAGATGCTTCCTGTGCTGCAGAGTTGCTGCCATATGGTTCCCACAGAGGTTCTGCCAAATTCCCATGGCTCTCACAGGAGCGCCTACCTCCTCTGTTCTTTTCATCTCCTGCTGTGGGTGGCAGACATGGGAGAGACAGGCAAGCTGCAAAGGGAAAGCGAAGTAAAATTAAAGCCTACAACTGTGCTTGTGTCAGTGTGGATGGGGTCCCCCTCAGTCTCCTCACAGAGATGGGTGTGAGCTCCCCAGGGCTGTCTGGAAGAGATCCTGTGAAGTTACTCTGTTCACCTAGAAGCTGGAGGAGAAGCAGAAGGCAAGTTAAGTCTCTTGGAAGGCCTGAGTGGGGATGATGCGGGTGGTGGGGGAACTGAGGGCTTAAGGGGAGAAGTCTTTAGGGGCTTTTACTCTACAGAAAAAGAGTGGTATCTGGAGGCTCGTCTGAATTCGCAGAACAACGTGACACTGTGTAAGAAGGGACAACACACAGAAAGACCAGCGTTCCCGACTGTGTTCTGGCAGGCGGGGGAATTGGGCTCTGTGCCCGAGTGGGGACTGGACTGGCTTCTTTTCTCCTTCATGTGCTGCTTTGCTTCCCTTCTGTTTCTGGGTGAGCTCTATTAGCGTATCTCTCCCAATCCCCGCCCTATGGTTATGTAGTCAACAAAATGACAACTCCTTTCTTTAGAGAATTGCAAGATACTTTTGAAGGTCCATGGCAGCCTCACAAGACAAGCTTGTAGAGTCTGTGGTTGTAGAACATATGCTGCTTGCTTATTTTTGAGTGCATGAAAGGAAATAGATTCCTTGAGAGTAATGAACAATTAGTAGCGTCACAGCGGTGCTTGCTAAGTTGGGTGTGGATTCATTTTGTAAACCTTGTGCATGAGTTTGGTTTTGATTTTCAGTAGCCACTTACATAAATCCCACTTTCACGTTGCTATGATTGTTCAGTGCAGGTCAGGTGGAAAGAAGAGTTTGGCCTGTGAAGCTATTTCCAAAACTGCTAGTAAAGAAATAAAATTTCTAGTCTGGTCTTGCCGAGCCTGGCAAGCCCAACGGGGCTGTAATTCTGAGTGGATATCACTTCTTCCCCAGTTCCTGCTGTCTGAGCCATCAGGGGACAGCTGCGTACACGTCCTGGAGAGTGCTGTGGGGGGGCCAAGGTCCCCAAGGGACCCCATCCCTGTGGTCATTCTAATCGGGCTCTCTTTGCACAAATTCTTTGGGTAATCAGCCCCTACTTTGGTAGATATTTGTGGCAGTGCTGAGCTGGGGGGCGGAGGGGGCAGACCCTACTCGCCAGTCTTACTTAGGGTCCTGACCCAGCGTGGATAGTGCCCCAGAGGTTAAGGTGGCCCCAGGGCTTCTGCTCCATGTGACCAGTGGCTCTCACTGCTCCCCTCCCTCTCCCTCTCCCCAATTTGAATTATCTGTGTGCTTGAAGATGAGATAATTAAACACATCCTGAAGGATATAGAAAACAATAATATCCCTCCTCTCCTTATTCTTAGGGAGTACAATCTTTTAAACTACCAGGTTGTCTTGTCAAATGAGGTATTGTTTTTCAAAATATAGCCTGAATGGCATCCTTTATAATTAAGGCTTCTGGCTTTCAGTTTAAAGTGATATTTGCCAGTAAAAGCCTGCCAAAAAATAAATAAATAAAAACAACCTTACTGTTAAATATTGATTTGAGCTGGGAGACTGGCTCCAAATTTTGTTATACCAGCCTTGATCTCCATGGCCTCTGGGCATCTGTTTCAATTTGGTCAAATTGCAATGGGGAGGGACAGTGCCAGGCGAGCAGCAAGGTGATCCAATATAGCAGAATGAGTTGTATTTGATGAAAACGAGCCAGGTAAAGTCATCTACAGGTCCTGGGGGTAGGCGAGCTGGGCTGGGTGAAATAAGAGCTCATGGGTATCTTCCCTAACTCATGGGCTGGCCTGAGCCAGTGTTTCTATTTTTTGGAATATAAAAAGAATGTTGAGTTATATTTGGAGAGCTGTAAGTTTTGTCTCTTTTGCCTTTTTGTGTATGTGTATCCTGATACGTGTAAGCTTTTTCTCCAGTTGGTCTGGACGGACATTTTCCCTCACGATCCTTGATGTCACTGGTAGAGATGTTAAAAAAGTCCAAAGACAGTGTTTTCCCCTGGGAACCAAATCTTTCAATCTTTATTCCAAGGGTTTTCCCCGTTCTAGGGAAGGAGTAGCGTTGTCAGAAGCATTTTCCCCCTTCTGAAGGCACGTGCTTGCAGGTTGTTATTATTCGTCTCTGTGTCTGGCAAACAGGAAGGGGGAGGGTTAAAAGTTCCAGAAAAAGGGCCCTTGGTGAAGCTGAACTCTGTGGGTGCAAAGTGCCTGAGATCTATTAGCTCTGACACCCCACTCTCTCCAGTGTCTCTCGTTGTCGGTAAAGTTAACAAGGGCTGGTAAGAGATGATGAGGCAGGGCACCGGTTTGTATTTCCAGACTCATAAATATTTCACAGTACCATTTTCTTACAATCAGACACATTAGTTTGCCAAGTGCAGATGCTGCCGGATGTTTCCACAGTGCTGGTGCTTGACAGAAGCACTACTTTTGAAACAGCAGACAGGGAATTGGGGGCCGGGGTTGGTGCAAGGTGGGCACGGCTTGCCACCACACCTGGCTCGCAGGTGCATATTCCAGTTCAGGTGAGGGAGTCGGTATCTGACCTCTAAAAACTGTCCCTGTCCAATCTGAGAAGTATATCCTTACGCTCTGCAGGCAAGAAGGCATCAGTGCTGGCCGCATTCCTGCACTCTTTCTCACTCCCTGGGCTTCTGACGCCATTGTGTTTCTTTGTACTTTACCTTGTGGAACAGTCCAATTAGGCAGCAATAGGTGAATTTAATTTGGAACAAAACTCTGTCTTGGTAGAACCGCCTTTACTCAGGCTCAAACACGCAACCTGCGATTTCCTGAGGCCGTGCCTCACCCAGCACTATCACAGGCTCTAAAGGTTATGCCCAATCTCAGCACCTCCCCAGCCAACCCAACTACAACAGGAAGAGGGACGGGGGCCCAGGAGCCAGCCAAGTGGCGAGGGCTTTCTCCCTGATGCAATCAAACCGAGTGCGCCGATACCCCTTGATTAACAGCTGCGGGAGTCATTTGCCTTTTTGGTTGCTTGACTCACAGCAAGAATCATGTCAAGGCAGCAGAGAAGCAATTAAATTGATTTTAATCTTTGTCAGGGAAGATAACATGCCTCTTTCTCTTCTCATTTAAATAATTAAAGTTTCAGTAGGTATTATTTCTGGCTTTAAAGAAATTGGTATCTTAATGTAATAGAATCCTTGTAATTATATACTTAATGGTTCTTAATAAGTTAATCATGGTTTTTCATTTAACATGTATTTTTTACTTATTAAACTTTTATTTGTCATAGTATCTTTGCATTCAGGAAGATGGGGGAACACAAAGCAGGATAGATATGAAACACTTCTGTCATTTCTCATTATTGATCCTTTCAACAGCCATCTCCTGTTTTCATGGTGTCTTAGACTTTAGTGTGAAGTAATATCTTTAGATTTCAGTGCACTTAAAAGAAATCTACTCCTTTTAATGACAACACACTTAATTTGAATGGTTTTTGGCTTCTATGAAAATTTCCTTATAGAATATCATACATTTAAAATCTCATTGAAGTCTTAGGGAAATACTTAAAAATAATTGCAAGTCATTTCATTCTTCTTTGGCATTCTGTCAGACGTATAGTTATTTTATTCTTCATCTCAACATCGTGAAATGCACTATGGGTGGGCAAAATTCATGGATCAAGTGGCCTTCCTCATTAGATGCTGAGTTTTAGTTGTAGTTCGTGTGCAGGCTTCAGGATATTGAATATCACATAATTTAACTGTAATAAATTCAGTGGCTACCAATGGAGTGAACTACTGGTATAACAGAGGAAGTACTATACTGAAGAGAGAGTCGGTCTCAGTTTAGAACGCAACTAGGAAGTGAGTTTTTAATGAAAAGTTTAAAAATGCTTGCTCTTTATGGTGTGGACACAACCAAGAGGAGAGAGCACACATCACGCAGACCCTGGGGGCCTGGACCCCACACACTGAGCTTAGGGGCAGGCAAAGCCTGTTTTCTAGAGTTGGTCCTTTCATCCTGGTTTTGGAGCAGTATAGCCTTCTGTTAAAAAGTTAATTTTAGTTCATTGATTAGTTAACTTAGTTAATTAAGTTCTTTAACTGGTACTTTAAGAAAAGGACAATTTCTAGGTCATTTACTGTTGAGGTGAGAATGTCACTGCCTCTGGGTAGATTACAGAAAGATTCCTCTTTTTCCTGGGGTGGCCGACAGAAGACAGGCTGCACTCTGCCTCTGCTTTCCTTACCCTGCTGGGAGTCTTCTCCCCTCCCCTCCCTTCCCTTCCCCTTCCTTCCTTCCTTCCTTCCTTCCTTCCTTCCTTCCTTCCTTCCTTCCTTCCTTCCTCCCTCCCTCCCTCCCTCCCTCCCTTCCTCTCTCCTCCTCTCTTTCTTTCTTACTTTCTTTCTTTCCTTTTTTCTTTCTTGCACAACTGTAAATTCTTTCTTGCACAGCGTGTGAATAACCACTAGCAACTCCTTCAACTCTGAAGCAAGGAATCAACGTACTGTATTAATGCAAATGGCAGAGGAGAAGAGCAGCACGGGCAGGTAAGAGTGTCACAAAGACCCCAAGAAGAGTATTCTCGACCAGTTCTAAGTGGACACTTATATCTTGGCCATGTTGCTTGAGAATTATCCGGTTCCTCAAGATTTGGCCACATGGGACATGGGAACACACCGCACGCCCTCTCTAGCTGGTTGTAGAGAACACATGTGTGGTTCTTATAGAGTACACCTTCATTCACTCTCACTCATCTCGATGCTTTCGGTCACGGTGTTACTGTTAGCACTGGAGGCTCTGGAGCCCAGTGTGCAAAAGCCAGCATTCCTCAGAGAAGGGGTGTTTGGACAGACGCTGAGGCGTGGGAGCAAGCGGGCTGGAGACAAATCGAAGGGGAAGGCTGTGGGAGGCAGAGGAAATCACTGAGGCAGGAGCACACAGGTGAGTAAAGAAAAGCTGTGTTCGGAACTGTTTTCATGGCTGCTTACAGGCGGGTGTCTCTGGAGATGCCCAGCTGGTCGTTCGCCCACTTAACCCGAAAGTGTCCACATCCACCCTGCTCGATCCTCACACAAATCTCGTAAATTGGGTGAGAAAGATCTTGTCAACTGAAAGTCACTCGGGAGGTGTCATGCTTTACATCTAGATGTGCCCAAGGGCTCATAAGAGGGGCTTTTGGACGGTGACTGGGCAGGGGGCGCTTATGGGTGGGTTGCCGTTAGGAGGTGGAATCTGGTCAGAAGCGGTGAGTCACGGGGTGCGACCTGCCGAGAAGTGAGCAGCTCTCCTCTGTGCAGGCCCTCCCATGCTGCGGACCATGCGAAGTCCAACATTTATAAAATGCGAGCAAAGCAAATCTCTCCTCCTTTCAGTTGTGGATGTTAAGTATGTGTCTCAGCAGTGAGGTAAGTGACTAAGACAGGGGAAACTGGAGGCTTCAAACATACACAGCCCAAAGGACACAGATGCGTGCAGGCAACACCCCAGGGTGCCCAACTGCTCCCCAAAGGTGGCCGCTTGTCCCCTCCTCCCCAGATAATAGCAGATCACTTGTTTTTTGTTTTGTTTTTTTTTTTAAATAAACTTTGCTGTGGTTATTATTAGAGAACAGGAGACGGTAGGAAGAGTACGGCCAGGCCCTTCTTTTCTCTGTTCTAATAGTGAAAATGTGAAAAATTCTTGCAAGGTGAGTAGCAGGTGTGAAATGCAATGTAAGGCTGTGTGAACATAATAAAGTCAAATGAGTTCTAAGTGTTTGCTGATCAAATGTGCTTTAGTTTTCTTAATGATGTTTTTAAAGTTTACTGAAAAATACAGTTAAAAAATTTACTCATCCTGCAAAATCCAACAATACGCTGTCTACAAGAAACACATTTAACTCAAAAAGACATTCATAGACTGAAAGTCAAAGAATGGAGCTGGGCCTGTTGGTGCATGCCTGTAACCCCAGCACTGGGGAGGCTGAGGCAGAAGGATCGCTGTGAGTTTGAGACCAGCCTGGGCTACAAAGTGAGCTCAAGACCAGCCTGAACTACATAGGGAGAACTTGTCTCAAAAAAAAAAAGTTCACTCATCCTGCAAATGAGCTTTCTGCTCACAACTGTACCCCTCCTCCAAGAGCACTGATTGGAGGGTGTATTTCCAAAACAATGGCAACTCTGTTTGGGGTCTGTCTTATTTGCTCTTTTGCCCCTAGTCTCTAGCATAATATGTGGGCCAGAGCATTCTTTCATTCATTGGCTCAACAAATATTAATTGAGCACCTCTTATATGACCAGTACTAGTCTAGGTAATTAGGGCATATCCATGAAGAAAATTACACAAAATTATTGCTGTAGCACAACTTAGATGCTGGAATATTCTAGTAAATACACAACTAAGATATGTGTTATGAAGAAATTACACAATATGTGGTAATGACTAAACAAATTATTTGGATGGTAAAGGATTCCTTTCTGGGGCAGTGATATTTGAGATTTTAATGTCAGGATTCAAAGGGGCTGGGGATTTAGCTCGGTGGCAAAAGCGCCTGCCTGGCAAGTGCAAGGTCGTGAGTTCGGTTCCCGGTACCGGAGAAAAACCAAAAAAAAAAAAAAAAATGTCAGGATTCAAATGTAGGATCAAGCTTGATGTGCCTGAAAAATGGAAAGAGCAGTGACTTGAGTTGGGAGAGGAGAAGGAAAGCTCTGGAGGTGAGTGGAAGGAGCCCTCTTTTATGATGACATTGTCACAGCACAGTGGGAGGTGGAAACCTGACCTGTGTTCTAAAGTTCTCTGAAACTTCATAATCACTAAACACGTTTGTCTCTCAAGGACAGAATCAGGAAGTGAAAAGGCAACCCACAGAATGGAAGAAAATATTGGCACATCGTGTATCTGGAAAGGGACTTGTATCCTGAATACATAAAGAATTTTTATAATTCAACAATATAAAGATAACTCAATTTAAAAAGGTGAGAAAAGATCCAAATAGACATTTGCCCAAAGCAGAGATACAAATGTTTAAAAAGTAAGAGAAAAGATTCTCTTCATTGTTAGTCATCAGAGAAATGCAAATCAAAATCATGTGAGCTGGGTATGGTAGCCTGTGCCTATAATCCCAGTCCTAAGGAGGCTGAAGCAGGAGGATTGAAGGTCTGAAGCCAACCTGAGCTACAGAAAGCGTTCAAGGTTGGCCTGGACTACATGAGATGTTCTCTAAGGAAGAGAAAATTTATGAGATACCTGCTACGATTGCTAGAATAAAAAAGTCAGATAACTATAAGTGTTGACGAGATTAAAAAATTAAAACCCCCATATACTTTTGGGAATATAAATGTGAAATCATACAGATGCTTTGGAAACAGTCTGGTGGTTTCTTAAATGTTTAAATATAGATTACTGTATCCTCCAGTATTTCTAATCCTAGGTTTACACCTAAGCGAAATGAAAGCTGTTGCCACACAAAACCTTACACACAAATGTTTGCACCAGCATTACCCGTTAACAGTTGAAGGTGGAAACAATTCGAATGTCCATCAGCTGACAAAGGAGAGACAAGTGTGGTACACTCATGCAATGGAATTGGTTGTACAAGGGAATACGTACGATGAGAAAAAACCTGGAAAACGTTATGTCATGTGAAAGAAGCCAATCACGAAAGGCCTTCTATTATATAACTCCATCTCTATTACATTTCCAGAACAGGGAATTTACAGAAACAAAGTAGATTCATTGTTGCCCAAGAGATAGAGGATGAGGAGTGGTGAGAAGTAAAAGTCAGAAGACTCTCCTTTGACATAATAAAAATGTCTTACATTGACTGCAGAAGTGGTTGCACAAAAACTGAACACACTAAAGCCAACTGAACTGTACACTTGATGGGCGCACTGCATGGTGCGTGACTTACATTTCAATGACACTGCTGGGAAAAGGACGGAAAGTCCCGCAAACCTGGGGTACACGTCACCCCGCATGAGCGTTTCAGGCTTCTCAGATGAAAGGTACTCTGTCCACATTTGAATATCGTTGTGCCCAAGGGAGGATCATCAATGAAGCTATTCTTAGAATATAAAGCTTTCTTTCCGCGTACTGGAAAGGAGCAACACCTTGAACACCACGGGAAACCCATAAATATCTAATTTGCACCACTGCATGATAAAAGCAGCTTGCTTCTTCCAGTCATTAGCAACATTCAAAAATATATTCTGGCTCTTTGCTTGCTAATAAGGATTTTTACATTTGCTCTTTACACCGCCTAAGTGAGCCCTGTTTATGCCTGCAGTTTTTCTGTGCCTCTGCTTCCCCTGAACTGTGTTTGGAAAGCAGGCAGAGAACTGCTGGGGTCAAATACAGTGGAAAAAAGTACGAGTGCTATATGATCATTTTTTTGTGTGTCTTTTTTTGGGGGGGGGCGGTGGGGGGACAGGTCTCGATATACAGTTCAGGCTGGCCTTGAGCTCACTTTGTAGCCCAGGCTGGTCTCGAACTCGCAACCATCCTCCTGCCTCAGCCTCCCCAGTACTGGGATTACAGGCGTGCGCCACCATGCCTGGCTTCAATATATGATCATTTCTTGATTAGTACATTTAGCATCATGGATTTCTAAGTGAATCTAGAACTTGGAATCTTGGAGTTTTTTTTAGGTGGCAGAGAATTAACCATTGTATTTTACTGTGAGTAAAATCCTGTTTGTTTTGCAGATGGATTAGTCTTTGTACAGACAAATTTTACACCCTTTAAGATAGGAAAAAATCTTATTCATCTTTGTACATTTCATTATTTAATTTAATTTTATTGATTTAGTTTAGTTTTGGGACGAGTTTGTTTTTTCTAAAATCAGAGAATGAATTTTAGCAACAATGGGGATTAAGAGCAGAATTTATTGAGGAAGCTTCTGTCCGAGAGAGAGACAGAAGAGGGGCCGGAGTGTGTTGCCCAGGGAACTTGTCTTTTCCAAGGATTTTTATAGAGGAAACCACGAGATGAGGTGGGTCCAAGGTGGGGTGGGGGAGAATGGGAAATCACAAGGTGGGCATGAGGTGGGACAAAACTATGGTCAGCCACTTAGAATTGTTCAGGTAAAATTGATTAAATAAGTATCAAATGGGGAAGTGAGTCAGGTAGCAAGCGCTCATGAATACAGAACAGGGGCTTTTTCCATAAGGGGTTGGGTTAGCGACTCTTCAAGGTGATTGCTACCTACTTAGAATATCAGTCCCTGAGGTCCATCCCTGGGAGGTATGTGGGTACATTTGTTTAGTCTTTTGTCTTGAGGTCTGACGCACAGCAAATATGTCTCTATTTGCAAGGTATCTTGTCTTCCATACTGGCTTCTTCGAGGGCCTGACTGCCTATAATATTTCTGTCTAAATTAGCTGCCGACAACAATGCTTTTGTACATGTGTTCAATAATTTTTAAAATTGAATTTGAATCACTGAATAACCAGAGTTTGAGATAAGGGCAAGAAAAGTTTAGTGATTGAAACTAATAAAGTAGAACACGTGATGGACGTTATTTACATTTACCATGGGAACTGGCTTATTAAAGTGGTGTTGTCGGGGGCTGGGGATCTAGTTCAGCGGGACAGCGCCTTCCTGGCAAGCGCAAGGTTGAGTTCGATTCCCGGTACCAGAAAAAAAAAAAAATAAGTGGTGTTGTCTAAACTAAGGAGTATCTAGCTGCCCATGAGGGAGCTATGGGACATAATGCCGCTATTCTAAGTTGATATAAAAAGAAAAATGGAATGTAAGAATTTTCCCAGGGTTTTTTTTTTTTTTGCACAGTTTAAGGAAATAAGATAGCATCTGGTGGACACAGCATTTGTCTCCCTAGACTGAGGCTCTGTTTGGGTGGCAGAAGAGTTTACGGGGCTTGGACACAGTACACACGAGCTATCTAATTCCCTTGCCTCTCCTTATAAGATGAAGTTCTCAGGAGGGGATATATAGGGCTCTGTATTTGTTCATCAGGGCGATCAAATTTCTCTTTCCTTCCTCCTGTGCCCCAGTGACCAATCACAAGGCCTGCTCATGTACGAAGTTGTATCTGAAAGAAGGGTTGGCCTTTCTTTGGGCAAAAAAAATTACAGTTTACGTCACTGTCTTCCTTACCTTTGCTCTTTCCTGCCATCTAACAAAACAGGGTTTGATTTCCCTAGGCTTCTCTGTCTTCATTTAGATTTCAAGGATGAATCTGACTTTGCAAGTACTTCAATCGATTCTTAAATGTATGCTGTATGCTTTGAAATGCAGGATGTAGGGTACTGATGCCATTTTTACCACACATATGGCTCTTAGCTCTTTACAGCTCAATTTTCTGCTTAAAAGGGTGCTGCTTACAAACCAGCTAATGCGGCAAGTGACTAATTAGCCAAATTAATGGGGGCTTGTTTACTTGAAGTCCCCAGTGCCCTTGGAACTTGGGATGTTTCGTTGTTACAATCTGCAAGTGGTTTCTTCCAATTAATTTTTAACATACGGCTCTTCCCTCTCCTCAGTTATATGTGGTATCCTAATACTTTGAGGGCTTGCAAGCATTAACTCATTAATGCTCATAGGGAGCCAGTGCAAAAAATAAGAGGACTCCAGTTTTTTGTCAACATTAAGTTTGGCACACTTTAAAAATTCTATAGTCAGGAGCAAAACTGATAAAGAGCAAACATTAAGATCCATTCTGAGCAAAAAGACAGAAAGAAAGAAAGAAACACATGTAGGTGTCAAAGGAATTTCTCTTTGCCACAGCATGAATGGTAAATAAGCTGAGAAGAATCAATCCTTTTACTTCTAGCCCTTATAGGGTCTCCTTATTAGAGACATATCCAAATCTAACTAAACACATGGATGGAAACTATTAAAAGCTAAGACAGAGAGAATCCTGAAAGCACCAAAGTGATTCTACATATACAAAGAAGCCTTAATAAGATTAACAGCTGATTTTTCAACAGAAAGTCTAGATGCCAGAAAGCAGTGGGATGACAAATTCAGAGTGTTAACAGGAATAAATGTCAACCAAGAATTCCATATCTGATGAAACTCTGTTTCAAAAATAAAAAGAGAACTTAATACAGTTCCAGATAAACAAAAGCTGAGGGAGTTCATTGCTAGTGGACTTGCTCTATAAGAAATGCTAAAAGGAGTGCTTTAAGCTGAAGTTAAACTAGAAACTAGATAGTAACCAGAGGCCAAAAGAAGAAGTAAAAGCTCTGGTGAAGGCAACTACTCATGAATCTGTATTAACTGGGGCTATCTAGGTGTGTGATTTGTGATAACAACATGGGGTAAAGAACTATCAGAATGGAGCTTTCAATATGCTACTAAAGCTCAACCTCCATTTTCAAATTCTTTTTTAATCCCCTTTCCCTTCCCTCCCATCTTCCTCCCTCCACCTCCTTTTCCCCTTCCCATTTGAAAAATATCTTCCTGTTTCCTATTACGTACCTTTATTTTGCTCTTTATCTACCTGATGGGAAGGGGACCAAGGGATGGAAAGAACAGGGAGGGAGGGAAGTGACATCAGGCCAAAAAATAAAAAGAATTAAGATGTGTTATGTACACGTACTGACTGCCCACAATAATTGCAATCATGTATTGCAAGCGTGCTCTAAAAAATAAAATAATGATAATAATGCCACATCATATAAATGTGTGATGCAAGCGAAAGCACCGAATAACATGAATTATTAGCCAGGTCAGTGTACATTCTTGTCATGATATTTTTGAATGTCTGGAATATCGTTAGGTCTATAACTAAATAAAGTATATTTCTATTGCTCTCAAGCTTGAGAGGATGAAAGGGGAATCAAACTAGTATACTAGCAAAAAAATCAGCCAAACACAAAAGGAGTCAGTGCTATAGGATTTGAGGAATAGCAAAAGTAAAACATAGAAAATAAATAGCAAAATGGCAAATTGTTTTTTCTCAGTAACACTTTAATGCAAATGAATTAAACTTGTCAATGAAAAGACAGGTTTTCAGAGCCTACTGAATGTCACCTACCTGTCTGCTGTGAGCCTGGGGGGCTGTGGTGAGGTCTGCAGCTGGAATGGTGTTATAGTTTATGTCTGGGTGTCCCCTCCAAAGCCTCATGTGACCATGGGCAGGCTATTAGAGTTGAATGATTGTGGGTGTGAGAGCTACACCCGCCCTGGGGTGGATAGTTTGCATGTGTAAGGGAGAGGAAAAGGGTGCTTGAGGACATTCCTCCCCCATTCTGCCCTGGTGTGTGCTTGAGGCTTAGCTGCATGCTGCCACCCTGAGATGCAGCTCTTTGCCATGTGTGCCACTCTGCCATATAAGCTGCCAAGTATGGACTGAAACTTCCACAAACTGTAAGCGAAATAAACTTTTCCTTCCTTAATGTTGGGCGTCAGGTATTTTGTCCCAGCAGCAAGAAAAAAGTAACCAAGACAAATGGGCACAGGGTAAAGTGGGCCTCTCCAGCACACTCAGGAGGGAGAGGTTGATTTCGTATGGATGACTGAATTCTAACCCACTCCAAATTATCAGTTCTAATTTCACTTCAAACTTAAAAAGATTAGAAATTCTTTCTATCTACCTTGGCAGGGTCATTCTCCTATATGTGAGGCTAAGACTATCATTTCGGACAGCTGTGACAGAATACCTGAGGCTGGGTCATTTATATAAGCAGAAATTTACTTTCTCACAGCTCTGAAGGCTGAGAGACTTAAGATCAAAGTGCTGACAGCTGGTGAGTGCTCTTTCTGTGTCTCCATGTGAAAAAAGGCAGAAAAGCAAGAGAGACAAAAAAGTCGATGTGCTTTCATGGCACAAGAGCAAGAGGGAGAGAATCCGCCTCTGCAAGCCCTTTTTAGAACAATATTAATGCATTAGTCCTCCCAAAAGCTCTCATGCCCAACACTGTTGCATTGGGGGAGTAAATTTCCAACAGCTGAATTTTAGAGGGGACACGTTGAAATAATTGGCAACTAAAATACAATAATGAGAGTGGATTTTTATTAAGGAAAAGAAATTTTCTTACCAATTACTCAGGTGATATTACTAAAAAATAACATCAGGCTGTATGTGGTGGTGCGTGCCTGAAATCCCAGCATTTGGAAGGCTAAGGCAGGTGGATCACTGTGAGTTTGAGGCCAACCTAGGCCACAAAGTGAGTTCAAGTTTAGCCTTGAGCTTTATAGTGAAATCCTGTCTCAAAAAGACACAAAAAAAGAAAGAAAGAAAGAAAGGAAGGAAGCGAGCAAAAAAGAAAGGACATTAGTGTTACAGATAACTTACATTTGAGCATCCACGAGGAGTTCCCATGAAAGGGAAGATTTGAGATGATGAAATGAATGGAAGTATTAAAAGAAAGATGCAGAATTTGCACAGGCAGATTATTCCCTTAGGTTCTAAAGAGGACTCCCTTAGGTTGTAGTCTTTGATGAAAGCAAGGCTGGTGTGTTGACTTGTGAATAGGAAAACCTACTCTGGGAATGGGGAGGAGGTAAAGTGGGTGTAGAGTAGGAAATGGCATGGATGCTAAGGAAACTGGACGTGCTCTGTGGCTCACAGCTCCTTGAAGTGCTTTAGAAAAGGAGGCAGTGCTCCTCTTTACATATCTGGAGTTCTAGCATACACTGCAGAGCACTGATAATGCTGTGTGGTATGTGTTAGCATTCTCATCACTGATAGCCATCACCCAACACTCACAAATTAAAGAGAGAGGTTTAACTTGGTTGAAAATTTCAGGAGATTCAGTCCATGATGTGCTGGCTCTAAGGCAGGAACATCATGGCAGATGGTGTGCTTAGTTCTTGATAGCCAGGGCTAGTCCTGGAGAACAGTGCCAGCGAGAAAGGGGTGAGGGGTCATATACAGTATCAAAGTCCCCCCTGACCTACCCACACGTATCCTAGAAATCTGCTTTACTAATTCCCTAGGCAACTCTCAAGCCAATCAAGTTGACATAATTAAGCTTAATCAACACGTAGTTTAATAAGTCTTTTCCTCTAACACTTCAGATACATTTTAAAAGAAATGGTCCTGTCAAAACCCTTTGATTCTCTGGTGATGCAAGTATGCTGTGGTCTGAGTGTGTGGGTTTCCCGAAATCCATGTCAAAACTTAATCCCCAGTTTTTTAGGAAGTGAACCCTTTATGAGTTGATTAGGGTGTGGGGTTTTTGGATTCTCTCATGAGTTGGCTTAACACCCATAAGAAGAAGGGCTGAGGCACTTGTTCTTCACTTCCACCACATGAAGGTGCAGGGAGAGGGCTCCGTTTTTGAAACTGAGTGCAAACCTCACCACCTACTGAATTTGCTAGTTTCCCAGTCTAGGATTTGCTAACCCTCAGAAGTGTGAGTAATAAATATCTGTTATTTATAAATTATCCAGCCTCAGATATTTTCTTATAGCAGCTCAAAAGGACAAGGCAGAAATTGGTACTGAGAAGTAGGGTGTGGCCGTAGCAAATACCTAACAATGTGGAAGCAGGTAATGGCTAGAGGCTGGAAGTTTGGAAGAGTGTACCAGAAAAGGCCTGAGGCTGTGGATGGAGCACCCAGGGCAGCTCTGGTGGGCGCTTAGGAGAAGAGGAGAGCTGTGGAGAGAGCCTCAGTCTTCCCAGAGTACCTAAAAGGTTGTGATCAGAGTGCTGGAAGAAATATGGAGGGTAAAGGCCATTCTGAGCCTCTGATGGAAATGAGGAATGTCTCTGAAATGGGAAGAAGAACCATCTTTGTTACAAAGTGGCGTAGAACATGACTAAATTGTGTGAATCCTAGTGGTTTGCTGAAGGCAGAACTTCTGAACAAAGGAATAAGATGTTTGGTGAAACAAATATCTACACAAAGCTTGAAGAGTACAGCATGGCTTTTCTTGACTGCTTATAGTAACATGTGGTACTAGAGAAATGAATTAAAAATAAAATTTATAATCAAATGAGATGCAGAATTAAAGACGTGGGAAATTCTTGGGCTTCCCAACGTGTCTGTATTGTATCAAATACGAAAGCATAAATATACTGCTATAAGAAAATACATATCTGAGATACGGTAAAGTATAAACAAAAGTTCTGAAGGCTGAGAAGTCTGGGATCAAGTAACCTGCAGGTTCAGTGTCTGACGAGGGCTTGTTCCTCGATAGATAATGCCATCTAGATGTGCTTACATGGTAGGAGAGAGAAGAGCAAAACAGGACCTAAGCTAGTTCTCTCCAGCTCCTTTCTAAGGCACTAGTCCAGCCCTTGTAATTTTGTCACTCTCTAAGTGCCCTGTCTGTTCATACTACCACAGTGAGGAGAACGTTTTAATACGAACTGGGGGCGCACATTCAAACCCCAGTGGGTTCCAAGAGCACAGGGGTGTGGGTAAGGAGATGGACATGCTGTTAATCACCATAGTGAAAAAGGAGTCATCATTCTCCTCACGGGCCTTGAGAGCAGAATGATCAAAACACAGGCCCAGGGAACCTGGGGTCTCACTGCCAAACCCCACATTGCCTCTTTACTCCACACAGTCAATCTCAGCTCTCCTTGGACGCTACACGTTCACCTCACCAGTCCCCAGTCCCTCACCAGTCCAAGGGGGGCAATGGCTGCTCTTCCGAGGTCAGGGGCTAAAAGCTCTGATGGCGTCCACAGAGTGCCATTTCAGTGGTGCTCAGAGCGCACAGCTGTGGAACATGGCGGCCTTGACCTAAATTTCAAAGGATGTCTCAGAGCCTCTGGGCCAGGCAGAGAACTGCTTCAGGAGCAGGACCACCAAAGAGAGCCTCGTGAGCTGGAGGAGCAGGACTGCCCTGATACCCCTGAACAACGTAGCCACCAGTCTGCCCAGCCTGCAGAACTGTGTGAGAGTTTCTGTGCAGACTGTATCCAGCAAAGCCATGGGGAGGGGACTTCAGGTGCGGATCCCTGCTTACCTAGAAGACGGAACAGGGAGTCAAAGAAGATTATTCCCAGACACAAGAGGACCTGCTGTCCCTGTCTTCTATCACGATGCTTCTTTTCGGAACGAGAATGTCTACCTTTGGTCTGTTCTACAGATTTCTCTGTCCTACCTTGTATATCGGAAGTATATAACTTGCTTGATTCAGAGCTGACAGAAGGCTTTGTGTCAGGTAAACTGCACTCAGCCTCTCTCACATCTGACTTAGAGGGTATCTAGATGCGACTCTGGGATTTAGATTTTTGAGTCGATGCTATCACAAGTTAGGACTTTTGGCTCCATTGAGATGGAATGGCAATATTTGGTATGTGAGAAGGCCGTAAATTAGGAGGCTAAGGGTGGAATGCTATGGTTTGAATGTTTATCTCTTTTCAAAGTTTATTTATTGAAATGTAATACTCATTATGATGGTAGTAGGAGGAAAGAGCTTTGGGAGACAATTAGATCAGGAGGGCTCCACCCTCATAAACAAGGTTAGAGCCTTTCTGAGTCCAAAGGGAGCTTATTAACCCTTCCTGCTGCATGACGGTGCTAGAAGGTGCCGCCTGTAAGTGCTCAGACCTCCTGTAGAAGAGCAGGATTTTGTTGGTAAAGAAGGCTGTATGGAGGATGTCACAATAAGAATGCAAATATTTGAAGAGAGTGAATGGGTGAAAGAAGCAAAAGCTTTAGAAGGCATGTCACGATGCAGTACACATCCTCTGAAAATGCAAACCGAAGGGTCAAGTGATTTTGAAGTTTCCAGAGTTGCTGAACTGTGAGCTGCTGACACTGAATTGAGTGTGTTGCATCCTTGCTCCAGAGGAGTACACGAATGATAGTGCATGTGGGCACTAAGCGAACCTTGAGCAGAGCTGACATCTAAAAGCACTGTTTCTTTTCTAGTGGTGTTTCTGAGACTCAACCTTTTGTTCTATTTAAGGATTCTTTCGAGGTCATCTCCCAAGACCCAGTTCTAGACGTACTGTGTGAGTGAAGCCTTTTCCTCATATTTGTCTTTTACTTGGTGGATCTGCTCTCCATTCTTTGGGTCTCACTTCTCGTTTATGAAGATTTCTCTCACTGTTCTGATGGCCCTTGATTGGATTCCTTGTCTGTCTCTGCAGTAGAGTGAATTCTTTGAGGGCAGTGACTGTCTTTGTGTCCAGAGACGAGGCCCGTGTTTGGCACACAGTAGGCACTTAATGTGCAGTTGCTGAATACAGTCCTAGCCAGTGTTGTTCAGCACGGCTTTCCTCCATTTCATCCCACATCTACATACTACTACGTTCTTCAAAACTTTTCTTTTCAATGAAAAGAGAGAGCTTTACCCTAAAATATCCCAGCAGGTCCCCTATCAGCCCCAGCATTTGCATTTGTAGACTACAAGGAAGTAGAGCTGGGTTGGGGAACAGGAGGCAAAGCATCACAGAGAAGGCAGTAAGTTATGTGAATGTTCTAATTTCTATGTTGTTTAGAGGCATCACTCCTCTTTATTATATTTAAACAAGCAAGCAAATAAGTAATTAGCAAACAAAAGCCATGCATGGAACAGTGATGGAAGTGTACCGTAAGTCAGGGTGTGATGAATTCAATTCTATGAATTTGAAATAAAGAAGAGTACCTGGGAGTGGTGCAGTAGGGTAAAATGCTACAACTAGCATAGTGCTGTTTGTCTTTTATTGCATGTCTGAGGTCCTAGTTATTTGTGCTCACTTCACTTGTAGAATAGTCATAAATAACAGTGTACAGCATTTAAAAGTTTTATTTTCCATGCTTAGGTGTCTGCATAGAAAAGAATTCAAATTTCATATTGAGGATTTCTCAATGACAGCTTTCTTTTTTTGATTTTAAAGATAAAAGAATGAAAACACATTAACAAACAGATAAACAAAACAACACCCAAACAATAGAAGCATTACAGAATTTCAGACAAGGTGAAAGGGAATTAACATTGCTCGTTGTATTATGTATTGTTATCTTCAAATTGGTTAATCAGTTAAATAAATAAAGGCATGTAAGATTGCTCAAACAATTACACATTAACTGTTCTTTTCAATAAAGCAATAGAAGTCAGTAGTACCACTCTCTTAGCTATCCTGTGTGTGTGTGTGTGTATGTGTGTGTATATATATATATTTCCTCTTTTTACTCTTTCTCTTTTCCCTCATCCCAGTTGTCCTTCCCTTTTGAGCAGTTTCTTTCCCTTTCACAATACCTATCATACTGTTCAGATTATATTTACTCTTCCAGATTCTTACATTAGTGAGACAATATGGTATTTACACATGTAGGTCTGATTTATTTCACCTATGAGTATGGTCTCTAGTTGTGTCCATTTACCTGTAAAAGCCTCAAGTTTATCTTTCTTTATAGCTGAGTAATATTTCATTATGTAAAAATACCACATCTTTTTTATCCATTCCTCAGTTGATGGGCATTTGTGTTACTTCCATGATTTAGCTGTTACAAATTTCACTGCTATGAACACGGGTGCACATACATTGCTATGGTATGATGTTTTTTGTTCTTCTGGAAAAATACCCAAAAGGGAAATAGCTGGCTTGAGTGGGACCTTTATTCCTAATTTACTGAGGATTCACCAGATTGAGCTCCACAGCGGTTGCACCAGTCTGCACTCTCACCAAAAGTGGAGAAGGGTTCCTTTTTCTCCACAGCCTTGTCAGCCAGCATTTGTTACTGGTTGATTTCTTGACGATAGCCATTCTTTCTGGGGTGAGATGAAATCTCAGTGTTGTTTTAATTTGCATTTCTCAAATTACTAATGATGTTGAACATTTTCTCATGTATTTATTTGCTATTTGTATTTCTTTATCTGAGAAGTGTGTATTCAGCTCAGATGCTCATTTTTGGATTGGGTCTTTAAATTTGGAGGGGGGGCTGAATTTTTTTTTTTTTTTTTAGTTCTTTATATGTTCTAGATAGAAGTCCTTTGTCTGAGGGACAGTCAGCTAAAATTTTTTTTCCCAGTTTGTGGGTTTGCTTTTCACTCTGCTAATGATTTCTTTAGGTGTGCAAAAACTTTTCAATAAGATGAGATTCCAGTTGTTGATTCTTTGAAATATTTCCTGTACAGTTTGGTTTTTGTTCATGAATTCCCTGCTAAACCTGTCTTCAAGACTTTTACCTACTTTCTCTTCCAGTAGATTTAATGTTTCTGTTTTAACATTGAGATTTTTGATCCATTTTGACTTGAGTTTGGTGCATGGTGATAGACATGTGTCTAGTTTCAGTTTTTGCATGTGGTGAGCCAGTTTATCCAGCACCATTTATTAAAGAGGCTATCTTTCTTCCAGTGAACTTGTTTGGCCCCTTTGTCAAAAATAAGTTGGTTGAGTGTGTTTGTGCTTGTGGCTATTTCTTCCAGTCTGTTCCATTGATCCTCAGGTCTGTTTTTTCCCAATACCATGTTGATTTTATCACAGTAGCTTTGTAGTATAATTTCAAGTCAGGGATTGTGATGCCACCTGATTTCTCTTTGTTGTCTGGGATTGCTTTTGCTATTCTGGGTCTCTTAGTTTCAGTTGAATTTTAGGAATGTTTTCTATAGATCTATGAGGTATACTAATGGTATTTTAATTGGGATTGCATTGAATCTGTACAACAGTTTTGGAAGTATGGCCATTTCACAATATTGGTTCATCCAATTCATGAGCAAGGAATATCTTTCCATTTTCTAAATTCTTTGAATTCCTTGTTCAGAGTACTGTAGTTTTCACTGTAAAGATCTTTTACTTCTTTTATTAGATTGATTCCTAATATCTCATTTTTTTGGATGCTATTGTGAAAGGTATTGTTTCCTTAATTTCTCTCTCAGTGTGTTTGTTGTTTGTGTATAGGAATGTTACTGATTTTTGAGTGTTGAGTTTGTATCCAACTACACTACTGAATTTGTTAATTAATTCTAGGAGTCTTTAGATGGAGTTTTTGGGGGCTTCCATGTAGAGTATCATGTCAACTGAGAATAATGATAATTTTACTTCTTCCTTTTGTATTCTTCTTCCTTTTATTTCTCTCTCTTGTCAAACTGCTCTGGCTAATGTTTCCAGAACTACGTTGAATAGGAGTGGTGACAGTGGGCATCCTTTTCTTGTTCTTGATTTTAAAGTGAAAGCTTTGAGTTTTTATCCATTTAATATGATATTGGCTGTTGGTTTGTCATAGATGGCTTTGATCAGATTGAAGTAAAGATAATTTATTCCTATATTTTGTAGATTTTCCTTTTATCATGAATGAGTGTTAGACTTTGTCAAAAGCTTTTTCTGCATCTATTGAGATGATCATGTGGTTTTTGTCTTTGGCTCTGTTGATATGATGTATTACATTAATTGATTTGCATATATTGAACCATCCCTGCATCCCTGGGATGAATCACACTTGGTATGGTGTATAATCTTCTTGATGATTTGCTGAACTCTGTTTCCTAGTATTTTATTGAGTATCTTTGCATCTATGTTCATTAGGGAGATAGGCCTGTAGTTCTCTTTCTTGGTTGGGTCTTTCTCTGGTTTTGGTATCAGTATAATTGCCTCCAGAAATGAGTTAGGGAGAATTGTTTCCTTTTAAATTTCACTGAAGAGTTTGAGAAGAATTGGCATTAAATCTTTTGTGAATTTCTTGTAAAATTCAGCTGTGAAACCATCAGGACCTGGGCTTTTCTTTGTTGATAGGATTTAATCACATTTTCAGTTTCAACAATTGATACTGGGTTACTCGGGATTTTTATTTCTTTTTGATTCAACATCAGTAATTCATACTTATTTAGGAATCTGCCCATTTCTTCTGTATTTTCCATCCTATGGGGACAAAGATTTTCAAAGTACATATTGATGATATTCTGAATTTCTATAGGATCTGTAATGATTCCACCTTTTTCATTCCTTATTGCATGAATTTGAGTTTTTTCTTTCCCCTTTTTGATAAGTTTGGTTAGGGGTTTATCAATTTTATTTTTTCTTTCAAAGAATCAACTCTTTGATTCATGAATTCTTTGTAATGCTTTTTTTGCATTAATTTCTGCTCTGATCTTCATAATTTCCTCCCTTTTTTGGGCTTTGGGCTTGACTTGTTCTTTTTCTAAAAGTTTGAGGTGCAGCATTAGGCTATTTATTTGTTCTTGTTCTGTTTTCTTGAGGTGGGAGTTCACTGCTATAAACTTCCCTCTGAGGACCCTTTTTAGTGCATCCCACAGATTCTGGTATATTGTATTTACATTTTTGTTTGTTTGTAGGTACTGTTTAATTTCTTCTTTAATTTCATGTGTGACCCATTGGTTGTTCAAGAGGCTATTATTTAATATCCATGTGTTAATGGAGTTTTTGTGGCTCCTTTTGTCATTAATTTCCAATTTCATTGCACTATTGTCAGTATGCATGGAATAATTTCAAATCCCTTGCATTTAATTGAGCATGTTCTATGGGCTAGTGTGTATTCTGTTTTAGAAAATGTCTCATGTGCAGCTGAGAAGAATGTGTATTCTGGTATTGTGGCATGCAACACTCTATAAACATCTACTAAGTCTATTTATTCACAAGTTTTGTTCAGTTCTTTTATTTCTTTGCTGGTTTTTGTCTAGTTGACCTATCTCTTTTTGTCAATGGGGTGTTTAGGTCCCCCATCACAATAGTGTTAGCAGTTACTTGATTTTTCATGTCTATTACAGTTTGTCTTACATAGTTAGGTGCTCCTATATTTGATGCATACATATTTATGATTGTTATCTCCTACTCTTGAAATTTTCCTCTAACAAGTATATAGTGACCTTGTTTATTTTTTTGGTCATTCTTGGTTCTTGGTTTGAAGTTTGCATTGTCTGCAGTCAGAATAGCTACCCGTACTTTTTTCTGGGTTCCTGTCACATGGAGTATTGTTTCCAACCTTTTGACTTTCAATCTATGAATTTCCTTTTGAGTTAAATGTGTCTCTTGTATACAGCATGTTATTGGATTTTGTTTCTTGATCCACTCTTCCAGTCTATTTCTTTTAATTGGCGAATTGAGGCCATTTACATTAATGGTTATAACTGCTATGTGTTGGCTTGTCTTTGTCATGTTATTTGCTTGCTTTTGGTTTCCTATTTTTACTCTTTGTTTAATTGCTTACTCTGCTAGGTAATTCCTTTCTATTGTTGTTCTTGAAATTGTGGTCATTTTTATGTCTTTCTAGAGTATATTTTGATACTCTTTGTAGGGTTGGTTTGGCACTCATGCAGTTCTTTAGTTGTTCTTTGCAGTGGAAATATTTTATTTCTCCATTAAATTTGAAGGATAGTTTTGCAGGATGCAACAGTCTGGGTTGGAAGTTGTTTTGTTTTAGGACCTGGAATACTTCACTCATAGCTTTTCTTGATTTAATGGTTTGTATTGAGAAATCTGCCATGATGCTGATGGGCTTTCCTTTGTAGGTGATCTGTTTTTTTCTCTAGTAGCTTTTGATATTCTACCCTTTTGTTGGATTTCTGGGATCTTGATTATTATATATCTGGATGTAGTTTCAGTTTGGTTATGGCTTGTTGGAGTTCTATATGCCTCACTTACTATATGGCAGATTCTTTTTCCATACTTGAGAAATTTTCTGCTATTATTTCTGCAAATAGCCCCCTTATGTCATTTGTATTGACTCCTGCTGTATCATTGATGCCTATCTGTCTTACATTGTTTCTCCTTGCATCAGCTTGCAGCTGTCGAATTGTTATTTCTTGGTTCTTTGTAAGTTTTAAGAAAACTTTCCTTTCACAATCATTAACTGCAATACTGTCTTCAAGATCTGAAAGTCTACTTTCGGCTTCATTCAAGTGGTTTTGCCAGCTTTCAATGGAAGTTTTGATTTCCTGGATATCTGTATGAATCTGTTTCATGCATTCTAGTTCTTTCTTATATTGTTCATTTAATGTTTCCACTATTTTTCTGTGCTCATCTATTTTTTTATATATGTCCTTTTTAGATGTGCTGAGCAATCTTTCATTATTGTTGCTATTTTGTTTTTTACCTGAGAGATTATTTCTGATCTGATTTCTTCTATGGCCTTATGGAGTTGTTTCTTTACTTCAGTTGTGATCATTTCAGAGATTTCAGATGTGTGACTTCCAAGTTCTCCTATGTTGATGTCTCCTGGACTTGTTCTGGTGTTCTGAGATTGCATTTTGGTCCTTCATCTTGTCATTTTGGATGTCAGAGACAAAGTGCTGGGCCTCACCCTTCTTCTGCAGCTCACCAGGAAGTCTCTAGGGCTCCTGTATTTCCTGGTTGTCAGGGTTTCCCCATGGTGGCAACAGGAGGTATGCCTCTGGGTACGGGATCCCCAGGTGGTTGATGGAATGCACAGCTCAGATGGGTGCCTCAATGGCAATGGAGTACTGCTCTTTGGGGCCAGGGTCCCCAGGTGGTTGACTGAGGATGCCTGGGCCTCGGGATGACCCACAATGTTGGTGGAATATGGCATGCTGTTTTGGGGTCCTCAGGAAGCTCATGGGGTGCACCTGTCTCTTCAAGGCCTTGGCCACAACCCACAATGTCATTGGGACTTGGAGCACCTGTCTGAGTTCCCCAGACAGATGACTGAGGGCACCTGGGGCCTCAGTCATGACCCACAATACCCATGGGGCATGAGGCATGTATAGGTCCCAGTTTCCTAGGTGGCTGACTGATGGTGCCTGGGACTCATGCATGACCCACAATGACTGCAGAGCACAGGGTGCCAGTCCAGGTTCCCCAGGAGGCTGGCTGAAGGTGGCCAGGACTAATGTGTGACCCAGGAGTGACAGCTTTCTCTAGGTGGTCTCCAAGCTTTACTGTAGCTAGAAATAATGGGCCTGCCTTGCAGATTTAACAGTTTGAAGTTAAATGACTCTGATTCATTAGGTTGTATGATCCAAGAATCTAATTATAAGCAATCATCCTTGAGATGTTTCTTGCTTGTTTGTTTTTTTGTTTGTTTTGAGAGAGTCTCACCTAGTTCCTTCAGGTGTTTTGATGCAGGTGATTGAAGATAAATATGTTAGGATCTAACTTTTTTAGGGCTATATTTTGGACTACCAAGTGGAGCTGCAGGCTTCTCAGTGGTGTAATGTCCAAAGCCCCTGGAGACAATATGAAGAAGAGCATCAGAAATGGCTAGAGTAATGGTAGGATTGATTAGAGGCATTTACTAGGTTTAAAGGATCTAAAAGTGACTAATCCTCAAAACCAGGCTGAACAACAACTAATAGGAGATGTGGTAAAGCTATACAAATATTTGAACTGCACAAACATCAAAGATGAAGAGAGATTGTTTAGCTTGTCAGAAGATGGCATGGTTAAGAGCAGCTAAAACGACCTCTAGGCTGAATTTAGGATTAGGCTACTCAAAGGAAAGTGATTAGCTTCTGGAGTAAACTCTTAACAGAAGCGATGAATCAATAGAGATAAAATGTGAAAAAAATGTGGAAAACATTCAACAAATTAGCTCATTTCACTTACGTTTAGAGACCAGAGAAGGGTTGCCCCAAATTGGTTTCATTCTCCAGCATCTTTCTGCTGCACTTAATAGACTTCTGTCCCATCTGTTTTCATACTTGGCCCTTTGTGTGTCTCTGTGATCATCATAATGTTGGCCAGTTTTGATTCTCCAAGGGATGCAGGCTTCCCTTTTATGCTCATTCAGCTTATTCTTATTAAGTACTTGCTATCAAGTGCCTTCCACGTATCTCTTGAGGTCCTCACCTAGGTGTGGTGTAACTGGACAAACAGAGGTTCTGCCTTAGGGTGTTTATGATTACCGATGATTTCTGACCTGCATGTTTCTAACTGGAGCTGGCTGAGTGCTTTTGCGATCTTTGTTCCCTTAAGGAAAACAGAACAGTCCTTGGCTGTGAACTAAGCTTAGAGACAAGCAGGAGGAAGTATTGTTGTCATAGAACTGAGCACAAGCCTGTTCACAGTCCTGTTTCCAAGCTTACTGGACTCACCTTCTTCACTGCCTTTATTATTACCTCAGCTGGATTTACAGCATTCTCTCCAGCAAATGCTCCCTTTGTTCTCCAAAATGTCACCATCAAGGGTCTTCTGAGCAAGTGGGCTGGGTTAGCGCATCCCCCAGCGCTGGGTGCTGCCCTCATGACTGACAGCTGCTGAGTAGACACAGGAAGAGGTGACTATCAAATAAAGTAAAATGAAAAAAATAATCCTGCAGTTGTGAACTTAGTACCATTCCCAGCTAAAAGAAGAAAAGAACTGCTCTTTCTTTCTTCCTGGCTGCCCCTTCTTTCTGTCCCATGCTGCACATTGTTTTTCTGTGACTTGTTTTTTAGGGTTGATGGTGCCTTAAAAACACACAAACTCTCTTCCAAATATAAACGTTCCAGGGAGGGAAGTCCAGTGAGTGGATTAGGGGTTGGCCGGATGATTACACCACACAAATGCATATTGAAAGCCATAGCTTGTCTTATGTTGGGTTTCCACTCCTTGGATTCTCTTTGAGTTCTTTGGTGCCATAGCTTTCCTGCTGTTACCCCAGGTCCAGCTAGACTTGGAGCTGAGGGCAGAGACAGAATTTTCTCTTCATGGGTAATTCTTTGCAAGGCCCAGATCACAGGGTCTAGTGATTTTCATGAATCATTCCTTTTAATTTTCAGTGTAACTGCATGTCAGCTCCTGCCTGCCTTATCCCACAGAGGGTAAGAACGTGGAATGTGCCACTTCGAGATAGCAACCTTGGATTCGTGGATGTCTTTCTCTTCTGTAGGTAGACAAAGTAACTGAGGCATGCTTGTTGGATTCCAGTATTTTTAACAAGTTTAAAAAATATTTCTTGGGTTGAACTTAGAACTGTGATCATCTTGATTGAATGGAAGTGCTTAGCTGCCCTCTGTGAAGAGTACACATGCAGATGTTTTAGTGACTAATGGCTCATGGAGAGGCTTACCAGGTCATCTTTGAATGTTTTTATAAACTGCATAGGAAGGATTACCTACAGTACTAAATATAACCAAGGGAAAGAGCTGGAGTGATACTGTTCATTACAGTAGCCACAAGCTTCTACGGCAATTAAGCACTTAAAATTCAGTTTATCTGCTTTGAGATGTGCTGCAAGTATAAAGTGTGTGCCAGAGTCAGAAAATGGAATAGGAAGAAAGAATGTAAAATTTATTATTAATACATTTTATATTAGTTTCACATTGAAATAATATTTTAGAAACACTGGATTAAAATGTCAGTAAAATGCATCCCACTGTGTGTGACTACTGGAAAATTTAAAATTATGTGTATATTGTGTATATTTTCTTTTGGACAGTACTGATTTAGAAAAAAGAAATCTAAACAATGATTTTAACATTTCTACAACTTTATTTGTATTTTTCTGGACTGCTGTATCTACCATTTAAACTAGTCTGGAATTAAACCTTCACCTTTACTTTAAAAACATCTGGCACGTAACACCCAGCTGTAATTATCTTTCTGCTGCAACCGTGTTGCTGTAGGAGTGAAGTTATGAAAAAAAAAATGAGTGAAGTTATGGTACAATAAAGAACATCTTGAGCTAGTAACGTGAAAATGGTCACACCTTCACTGTGGAAGCCACAAGGCACTGGTCCACTTCCGCTGCCCAAAAACATCCCCTCTATAACGATGCTTTTTCATTCATCTGGCATGCTGTTATTATTATTAATACAACAGTGGAAACTCCACATACATCAGGGTAAAATTATATATTTTGGATAATCAAACCTATAAATCTTCTGACTGCTCAGATACAGCCAATTAACTCCCCTTCCTCAGAGCCGCCGGGCTCCCTACGGTGCAGAAAGGGAGGCCACACACATGGCAGTGTTTTTACTGAGTGATAGATGTAGTCACAAGGACCACGGAAGCTGGTGGGGAGGCACAAGTGTTTCAGTTGTTCAAAATGTTCACACTCAACTCTAATAAGAATGTTTTCTGCTGCGCATGGTGGTGCACATCTGTAATCCCAGCACTATGGGAGGCTGAAGCAGGAGGATTTCTGTGAGTTTGAGGCCAGCCTGGGCTATATAGTGAGTTCAAGGCCAGCCTGCATTATAAAGCAGGACCCTGTTGCAAACAAACAAACTAACTAATAAAAAAAGTATTTTTTCTATTATAAAAATGTCTTCCTCATTGGCTATGCCAAAGTTGCTCCTCAGTACCTCAGCACATCCTCCGTTCCACATGAATAGTCCGCTGTTTGATAACAGAAGTGTTTTCCTCAAAACAAAGCAGGAAAAATACGTTCTAAAGAATTCTGGTCACATTTCATACCTATTCTGTGTTTATTTATTTATTTATTCTATTTTTTTTTCCGGTACCATGAATCAAACTCACGACCTTGCGCTTGCCAGGCAGGTGCTCTGCCACTGAGCTAAATCCCCAGTTCTCTACTATTCTGTGTTTTTGCTTTGTTTCTTTGCTTATTGCACCAAGCCATTGTTGTTGTTGTTTTGTGTGTGAGTGTGTGTGTGTGCATGTGTGTATCCATCCCCTGGGCATCTGGAATCTTGATTTTACTGAATTAATATTTTGTCTATGCTTCTTTTTTTTCTTAATCTATTGGTTTTTTTTTTTTCTTTTTGAAACAGGGTCTCACTATGCAGTCAGGCTGGCTTTGAGCTCACTTTGTTGCCCAGGCTGGTCTTGAACTCACAATGATCCTCCTGCCTCAGCCTTCTAAGTGCTAGAATTACAGGCATATGCCACCATGCCCAGCTTAATCTATCGTTTTAAATAGTGTTTGCTTCTGAATTCTGAGTGTATGGAATGAAAGTTATGGAGTACTTAGGTTCAGTGTAAACATCTGAATAAAATTGTACAGATGCAACATTCCTATTTAATACTTCTCATTCAAGATTGTTGCTTTCCTCCAAATTTCCTCCATAAAATATTGCAGATTTCAGTTTCTGTTGAGTTGTTCATAAATTTGTTTTTGGATAAAAGTGATGAACTAGAAAATATTTCACCAAGAAAACTTTGCAAAAACCTGATAGATAGGGTTCACTCCTGCGGACTATCAGGTTTTTGCAAAGTTTTCTTGGTGAAATATTTTCTAGTTCATCACCTTTATCCAAAAACAAATTTATGAAAAGGTTAGCTACAGTTTAGAGGAATGATGAACAACTCAAACAGAAACTGAACCCTCATATAGTCAGTAATTAAAATCTCTCCTGTTGCAACAGAAACTTTAGAAAATGCCCAAGGAAATTCAGTTATCTTGAGGTGCTGTATGAAGGTCTCCTTATATATCAGGAAATCTTAGGTTTGTGCTCTTATTGCATGGCGAGGAAGAAGCAGTAAGGGTGACTTTGCTAATGTGCTCTGCCAGGAAGATTTAGGTTTCCACTGCACGAGGCTCAGCAAGGCAGAGTCTCCTAGAGCTGCTCCGCGTCTGATCATCTCTCTTTTCCCGGCCACTGCAGTCACTTGCTCTCTGCTTTGCATCCCCATTTTGCTTTCTTTCAAGGCATCATTCATATCTTGGCCAGTGGTTTTAGGTAAGTAACTTTCTGTGGTTGAGGGGATTGTACTCAAGGTTTCACATGGAGCTCCATCCTCTGCTCTTTTAATTTTTGTTTTGGGACAAGGCCTCACTAAGTTGCTAAGTGGTCCAGGTTGGTGCTTCCTGCCTCAGCTTCCCAGTGCTAGGATTACAGGTGTGAGTCACCATGTCCAGCTCTGACTGCTTCTTAACATTGCAGTGACTCCTCACTGCTCTTGTTCCAGGCAAAGGACCTCTGCATATGCAGTGTTGGTTACCTGGGTGTGTTCCGCTTTGTGATTCCTCTGACGCCCTTCTTTAAGTTCAAAATTAAGAATTCTGAATTCAAGGGGCTGGGGATTTAGCTCAGCGGCAAAGCGCCTGCCTGGCAAGTGCAAGGTCGTGAGTTCGGTTCCTGGTACTGGAGAAAAAAAAAAAAAAAAAAAACCAAAAAAAAATAAATAAATAAATCTTACATTAATTTGGGCTGGGGATTTAGCTCAGCGGCAAAAGCGCCTGCTTGGCAAGCGCAAGGTCGTGAGTTCGGTTCCTGGTACCGGAGAAAACCCCCCCCAAAAAAAAAAATAAATAAAGAATTCTGAATTCAAAATTCAGTTCTTTCAGAATTCAGTTCAGTCATCACCTGCTCAGTTCATTTCCTGACCAGTCTGTTGAAGAACTTGCCCCATTGTACCTCTTTTATATTTCATGGAAGGAAGATATAACAATTGTTAATCTCCCATCCAAGTACAAACCAGGCTCGACCCTGCTTCACTTCCGAGATCAGGAAGATCAGGAGCGCTCAGGGTGGTATGGCCATAGACAGCAATAGTTAATCTATTATATGTTTTTATCTTTAAAGTAGTTGCTCAGGGTACAAAACATGGGCATAAAAATTTCTTCAATTGATATTAGCACAAACCTGCCTTTTTAATGATCTAAAAGTCACTAATGGTGTCACTGACTTGCATTTTTCCCTACTGTCTTTTCCCATTTCACCTACCCAGTTCCTTCTTCCTTTTGAACAGTTTCTTCCCATTTCACAATATCTATTGTACATTTTAGTACTGAGTTACTCTTTGAAATTCTCACACAAGGGAGAAAGTCCAATGTTTACACATGTGAGTCTGATTAATTTCACTTATTACTATGGTCTCAAGTTGCATACTTCTACTTATAAAAGTCTCCAGTTTATTCTTCTTTATGGCTGAGTAGTACTCCATTCTATAAAAATACCACATCTTTTTAATCTATTTGGCATTTGGGTTATTTCCAAGATTTAGCTATTATAAATTATGCTGCTATAAACATGGGTAAACATATATTGCTGTGGTATGATGTTTTAAATTCTTCTGGGAAGATACCAAGAAAGAGAATAACTGAATGGAATGAGACTTCTAATCCTAGTTTTTTGAAGAACCTCCACACTAATTTCCACAGTGGTGTCACCAGTCTACACTCCAGCCAGCAATGGAGAAAAGTTCCTACTTTCTCACAGCCCCTCCAGTGTTTGTTATTGGTTGATTTCTTGATGATAGCCATTCTTTCTGGGATGAGATGGAATCTCAGGGTTTTAATTTGTATTTCTTGAATGACCAGTGACGTTGAACATTTTTTCATTTATTTATTTGCCATTTGTATTTCTTCATCTGAGAAGTGTGTATTCAACTCAGATGTCCATTTTTGGATTGGGTCTTTGAATTTTGGGAGTTTGATTTTTTTTCAGCTTTTTGTATGTTCTAGATAGGAGTCCTTTTTCTGAGGGACAATTGGCTAATATTTTTTCCCACTCAACGGGGAGTCTTTTCACTTTTTTGGTAATTTTTTTGCTATGCAAAAGCTCTTTAATAAGATGAGATTCCAGTTGTTGATTCTTTGAAGTATTTCCCATGCAGCCTGGGTTTTGTTCATTAACTCTCTATCTACACCTATGTCTTCAAGATTTCTATTTACTTTCTCTTCCAGTAGATTTAGTGTTGCTGTTTTAATGTTTAGATTGTTGATCCACTTTGACTTTAGTTTAATGCATGGTGCTAGACATGGGTCTAGTATTAGTCTTTAGCCTGTGGAAAACTAGTTTTTCCAGCACCATTTGTTAGAGACTATCTTTCTTCCAGTGAACATGTTTGGTACCTTTGCCAAACACAAAGTGCTCGACTGTGCTGGTAGCTGTGTCTGCATCTTCTAATCTTGTCACAAGTCCTCAGGTCTTTTTTTTTTGCCAGTACCATGCTGATGTTATCACAGTAGTTTTGTAGAATAATTTCAAGTCAGGGATTGTGATGCCGCTTGCCTTGTCTTTGTTGCCCAGGGTTACCTTTGCTATTCTAGATATCTTTTGGTTCCATGTGAATTTTAGAAATGTTTTCTCTATATCTGTGAGGTATGCTAGTGATATTTTGATTGGAATTACATTAAATCTCTATAACAGTTTTGGGAGTATGGCTATTTTCACTATGTTGGTTCTTCTATCCATCAGCAAGGGATATCTTTTCATTTTCTAATATCTTCTTTGATCTCCTTATTCAGAGTACTCTGACTTTCACTGTGTTGATCATTTACTTCCCTTGTTAAATTGATTCCTAAGCATTTCATTGTTTTGGATGCTACTTTGAAGGGAGTGTTTTCCCTGATTTCTCAGTGAGTTTGTTGTTTTTGTACACAAATGCTATTGATTTTTGAGTGTTGACTTTGTGTCCAGCTATGCTACTGAATTTGGTTATTAAATCCAGAAGTCTTTTCACAGAGTTTTTGAGACCTTCTAAGTAGAGTATCATGTCACTGGTGAATAATGATAATTTCACTTCTTCTTTTCCTATCCTTACTCCTTTTATTTCTCTGTCTTATCTAATTGCTCTGGCTAGTGTTTTAGAACTCTATTGAATAGCAGTGGTGATAGTGGACATTATTGTCTTGTTCCTGATTTTAAAGTGCAAACTTTCAGTTTTTATCCATTTAGTATGATGTTGGCTGTTGGTTTGTCATAGATGGCTTTTGTCAGATTGAGATAAAGACAATCTGTTTGGGTTTTCTGTAGGGTTTTTATCATGAATGAGTGTTAGACTTTATCACAACATTTTTCTGCATCTGTTGAGATGATCACGTGATTTTTGTCTTTGGTTCTGTTGACATAGTATATTACATTTATTGATTTGTGTATGTTGAACCATTAGTGCATTCCTAGGATGAATCCCACTTGGTCACAGTGTATAATCTATTCATTTGCTGTATTCTTTTTGCTAGTATTTTCTTGAGGATTTTGTATCTCTGTTCATTAGGGAGATGGGCTTGTAGTTCTCTTTTATGGTGGGCTTTTCTCTGGTTTTGGTATCAGGGTAATACTTGCTTCCAGGAATGAGTTAGGGAGAATTCCTTCCCTTTCAATTTCATTAAAGAGTTTGAGGAATACTCGTATTAAATCTTCCTTAATTTTTTGTAGAATTCATCTGTGATTCCCTCAGGAAATAGGCTTTTCTTTGTTGGTAAATTTTTAATCAGATTTTCAGTTTCATTGACTTATCTTGGTTATTCAGAATTTTTATATCTTCTTGATTCAGCTTTGGTAGTTTGTACATATCTAGGAATCTGTCCATTTCTTCTCTGTTTTCCATCCTATGAGAGTAAAGATTTTCATAGTAGGTATTGATATCTTCTGAATTTCCACAAGATCTTTAGTGATTTCATCCTCACTGCATAAATTTGAGTCTTTTCTTTCCTTTTTTTGATAAGGTTGGCTAAGGATTTATCAATTTTTTTTAATCTTTCAAAGATCCAACTCTTTGATTCATCAATTCTTTGTATTTTCTTAGTCTCCATTACATTAATTTCTCCTCTGATCTTTATAATGTATCCCTTCTTTGGACTTTTGGCTTGTTATGACTTCTTTTTCTGGAAGCTTGAGGTGCAACTTCAAGGTTGCACCTTGAAGTTGCTTATTTGTGCTCCTTCTGTTTTCTTGATGTGAGAATTCACCACTATAAATACTCCTCTTAGTACTGCTTTCATTTTGTCCCACAGGTTCCAGTATATTCTATCTGCATTTTCATTTTATTGTGGATATTGTTTAATTTCTTTTTTAATTTCATCTGTGACTCATTGGTTTTTCAGGTGTTATTTCATTTCCATGTGTTTATGGTGATTTTGTAGCTTCTTTTGCCATTAATTTCCAGTTTCATTGCACTATGGTCACATAATGTGCATGAGATAGTTTCAGTTCCTTTGCATTTACTCAGCATGTTTTTTGGGCTAGTATGTCACCTATTTTAGAGAACATACCATGTGCAGCTGAGAAGATGTGCACCCTGATTTTATAGAGTGGAACACTCCATAAACATCAACTAAGTCCATTTGTTCACAGGTTTAGTTCAATTCTGATATTTTTTTGCTGATCTTTTTATCTGGTTGATCTATTTGTGATAGAGGGGTATTAAGGTCCCCCATTACAACTGTGTTATTGCTTATGTGATTTTTCATGTCTATTAATATTTGTCTTATATAGTTGGGTGCTTCCATGTTGGTGCATATATATTAATGATTATTATCTCCTCTCAAATCTTTCCCCTAGCATATATGTAGTGACCTTCTTTATCATTTTTGATCATTCTTGGTTTAAAGTTTACGTTGTCTTCAAACAGAGTAGATACTCCTGCTTTTTTCTGGCTTTCTGTCATATGGAGTATTGTTTTCCATCCTTTGATTTTTTTCTTTTTTTTTTTTTTTTTTTGTCTTTTTGTCTTTTTGAGATAGGATCTCGCTATGCAGTTCAGGCTGGGCTTGAGCTGACTTTGTACCTCAGGCTGATCTCAAACTCACACCAATCCTCCTGCCTCAGCCTCCCAAGTGTTGGGATTACAGGCATAGACCACCACGCCCGGCTCCATCCTTTGACTTTCAGTTTATGAATGTCTTTTTGAGTTAAATGTGTTTCTTGTATACAGTGTATTGTTGGGTTTTGTTTGTTGATTCTCTCAGTCAGCCTGTTTCTTTTGATTGGTGAATTGAGGCCATTTACTTTGATGATTATAACTGATATATATTGGCTTATCTTTGTCATGTTATTTTCCTGCTGTTGGTTCCCTACTTTTCCCCTCTGTTTAATTACTTGCCACACTTGGTGAGTTTTTTTCTGTAGTTCTTGGAATTCTGGTCATTTTTATCTCTGTCTAGAGTATCTTGTAGCACCCTTTATAGTGTTGTTTGGTGCTCATGAATTTCTTCAGTTGTTGTATGTGATGGAAGTATCTCATTTCTCCATTAATTTTGAAAGTTAATTTTGCAGGGTACATTAATCTGGGTTGGAAGTTGTTTTCTTTAAGGACCTGAAATGCTTCACTCCAAGCTCTTATTGACTTGAGGGTTTGTGTTGAAAAATTTGCCATGACTCTGATGGCTTTTCTTTACAGATCTGTTTCTTTCTGTTTTTTTTTTTTTTTTTTTTGATAGCAGGATTTAAACTCATGACTTTTTACTTGCCAGGGAGGTGCAGTGTCACAGATCTAATAGTTTTTAATATTCTGTTCTTGCGCTGAATTTCTGGAATCTTGATTATTAAATATCTGGGTATAGATTTATTTTGGTTATGGCTAATTGGAGCTCTATGTGTCTCATTTACTGTATGTCAGATTCTTTCCCCATGCTTGGGAAATTTTCTGTAACTTTTGCAAATAGTTTTTTTATAATGTCATTTGTGTTGATTTTTGCTTTTTCACTGACATCAACTATTCTAATATCATTTTTCTTTAGATCATCTTGCATCTATTGAATTGTTATTTCCTGGTATTTTGCTATTTTTAAGATATCTTTCCTTTCATGATTGCTAGCTAAAATCCTGTCTTCAATTTCTGAAAGTCTGTCTTTAATCTGATTCAAACAGTTTTGCCAGCTTTCAATGAATTTTTAATTTCCCAGATATCTGTTTGAATCCCACACATTGTGTTTTTTTCCTATATTGATCTTTCATGTTTTTGACCCTCTTCGCATTGTGTGTTTTTTTTATGTCTCTATTCTAGATTTGCTGAGCAATTCCTTTATAAATGTTGAGTTTTTTTTTTTCCTGAGAGATTATTTCTGATCTCATTTCCTCTTTAGCCTCATGGATTTATTTCTTTACTTCAGTAGTTATCATTTCAGAGATGTCAGGTGTGTGTCTTCCATTTTCCTCTATTTCATTATCCCCTGGACTTGTGGGTGAGCTAGAGGGCTGAGGTTGCATTTTCCTTCTGTGTCTTATCATTTTCTATTTGAAAAGTTTTTATTTTGTTTTTTTTGTGTTGATCCTTGCAAATTTTTGTAGTAGGCAGCTTTATCCCTAGTATCAAGGCCTCTCTAGGTAAGGTTTGTTCTTCAGGGATGTCTTCTGTGTGTAGGAGGGTCTTGGTTTGTGTGTCCCATGATTCTACCTTTCCAATTACTTAAGAGTGAGATGTTGCTATCTCTTTGACTCAGTCCCTAGTCCTTTGGTGCTGGGATATGGTGAGGTTATTACCTCAGAAGTTCCCAGTATTGCTGCAGAAGTGAGAACAATGGATTAAAGCAGATATGACATCCTAGCTAAACAGTATAGCCTAATATAATTAACAATAACAATAGTATCAAGTACAGTTTAGAAACTAACAAACTGTAATAAATAATAATTTTGTATCTTCAACCATAGGAGCAAAACCTACAATTATATTACAGAACCGATTGCAAATTGGGTGCCTGTATGCAAAATGTTTCCCCTTGGTGGGGTGGTTTTTACCCTGTGGTGGGAAAATTTTAAGAAAGATTGTGTATAAAAGAAAGATAACTGAAAAGAAAGTGGAAGCTGGAGGACAAAGGATAGTCACTCAAGCTCTGGGAAACTAGAGAAGAGGGTAGAAGAGAGAGAAAAAGGAGTAAGCAAGGAATTACCTGAACTTGCTCTCTGGGTTTGGGGGATGGGATTAGATTTCTGTGGCTGGAGTTCTCCCCAGCTTTTAAAAAAAGAGAAAACAAGAGAAGAAAAAAGGAGAAAAAAGAAAAAGAAAGGGAAAGGGAGAAAAGAGGCAGCACTGCCCTTCTGCTCTGTTCCCTGTGTCTTTTGGCCCCAAGCCCAGCGCTGGTTCGCCTCACTCACCACCTGCTGGCTCCCACTGTTACCGTTGCTTAGTCTGTCTGTCCATGCTGTGCACCCTGGCTGGGGGCCCTACTGTGTGGCGGAGGGGCCCATGGGTCTCTGTGTCTTGCAGCACAGTTTGCCTGGACCCCAGCAGTAGAGAAGGGAGGGGCCGGTCTCCTCATTGTACCTCTTATGACAGCATGGGTTTCAAAGTGTCACTCACAGCTGCCACCTTGTAACATTTATCCCTGAGCCTTTGCTTACTGTTGTTGTCCTTGAAATACAGAAATTCTGTGATGTCGAGGTGCATAGTAACTTAAGGGACCCCTGCATGAGTCTATCCAGACCCCTGGGGCAGAAGGTTTTGCAGTGGTCTCAGTCTAGTTCCTGAACTGACTCCTTAGTCCACAGGGTCCCAACATTCTCCTAGTGCAATCCTGGCTGTAAACTTCCTGCCGTCAGCTCCTGACTGTGGCGGCTTGCCCCTCCTGCCGCACAACCTCTTGGCCTTCGAGCTTCCCGCAGGCATCATTCCAGCCAGTTTGTCCACTCGGGGACACGGAGCCCAGAAACATCCCTGCCAGAGGCTGTTAGCATGAGCCACTTACCACGTACCCTAGGCAGACACAGATTCCTGGCTACCTGGTAAGCTCAGCACACAGTATGTTTATTCCGAGAAACACCCAGTTTGGGTTTGACTGATAAAGAACAAGACCTGAGTGAGAATCCAGTGTAGCGGAGGCCATGCAGTGTGGTGAGGTGTCTGGGCTCCAGTCTGGGGAGGTTACTGTGGCGTGGCACAGAATTATGTTAAAGCACAGTTACATTATTTGTATTTTATGTTCAGATTTAAAGCCAGTGTTTTCATCACTTTCATAATGCAGTGAGATCTAGTATGGCCAGTTGTGGGTCGTCTTGACTTCAGAAAACTTTGGACTGTATTAATGAGGAGTGAGATGCCAGCACTAGCAGACAGGCCAAAGTACCATGTTTTAGAGGGGACTTTGGAAGAGCCTACTGTGCCCCAACTAGCCGGCCGGAGTTTCCCCCCGTCTGGCCTGGTGCAGGGATTAACTTTGTCCTGGGACAAGCAGCAATTAAGACAGGGACATCTATGGCTTCTCTGGGAGACTGGAGATAGCTCCTCTGGCTAGAAATAGCTCTAGTTTGGTGGTCATGCCTGTAATGCCAGGGCTGTTGGGTGGTATTCCCCTAAAAGCCACCCTAGAGACAATAGTTTGAGTCAAGCAGTTTATTTAGGAGGGGATCACAGGAAACACATGAGACCTAAGAAGAAAGCCAGCAAATGGCTGCTCTTCGGGGCCATGGGGCTCATTCCCATGGGAGACCCTTTGTGAAAGTGTGGGGCATGTGTTAGGGTTTTGCTCTGGAGACTGGGAACTGGCTGGAGTTACTCACTGACTCCTGCTGCTCGCTAGGTGAGAGTCCTCCTGAGAGGTCCAGCTTAATCTGAGGCCCAGCTGAGCATGGTCCCTTCGCTGCCCAGTAGTGATGGGAAAGGTGAAGGCCTGTGTGGAGCCTATTTTCAGATGATGTCTGGGAGGACTGAAGGCATATGGCACCAGTAGTGTCTTTGAAACCAAGTGAGAGAGCCCCACCAGGCTAACATCATCGTGGTCATTGTCATCTGCCCCCTGGCATCAGTGGAGGCAGGAGAGCTGCGAATCTGCAGCTGATAGAGGCGGGAAAGGCTCAGTGGGCCATGACACCTTGGGCCGTTGCCTTGGACCCCGGGCTTTGTGGCAGGTGAGCAGTAACTGAGGAGGCAGGAGGTGGGAGAAGTGGAGGAGACACTAGAAGGGATGCTACAGCCAAGACGGTGAGTGGAGAGGCGATCTGTATCGCCAGTGGACAGGTAACACCCTGTTCACAGGACTGGTGCAGGGTTGGGGGCCTAGGTCAACTGCCTTTCAGGCCTGGGGCCTTCTTCCACACCAGCCCCTCAGGTTGTGTTTTTGTGACACGGCTCTCCTTCCTTTCTCTATCTGTGTGGCCACAGCGTTCCCTTTAACTAGATTCCCTGTGTTACCGGGAGAGAGAACCAAAGAATGGGCAGGGTAGGCGGAGGCTAGGTGTGATTCATCATGGGCCTGCGTTGTCCTGCTGGGCAGAATCCTGCCTGTGCTGTGTTCTCCGAAGTGAACGGACTGGATTTTATCCAGGTAGATCCAGACAGGGAAATAGGCATATGCTCAGCTGGATTCTGGCGTATCCATGCAGCAGGTGAACGACCAGAGTTGGGTTCCTTTTTTAACAAGGCTATATTAACTCCTCTGCCCCTTACAGTTTGGACTATGAATGAAGTAAATTGAAGTGGACATTGTCAGCAATTTCTTTTTTTTGTTTTGTTTTGGGTTCAATGTGCAAGGTGAATCTAGAAATGGAACCGGCCATCTAGTTACAGTTGCAGTGTCCCTCCGAGCTCCCATTTCTCCCCTCTCCCCTTTCCCACACACTCCTGCTCTCCACTTCACCTTCCTTTGTCCACACTTAATTTAGTGATCATGGATAAAGACATATTTAGAAAAATGTGCACACATAAGGCTGGAATCCCATTTCTGCTTTTCCCCTACAACCCAAAATTAGACTTCTCCATTATTTTCAACTGTGACTTGTAGCCATTCAATGCTGAGATAAAATATAAAACTATTTCTCAGCCCAATTTTAATTCAGTTGCACAGTGCATAGTGGTATGAGGTTGGAAACCAGACAAAAATTAGAGTAATGGAAGCAGACAATGCCTTTGCGTATGTATTATGCCTTATAAATTTCAGTTCTCTGACTAGCTTCATTTTAACTAGCTGGGTAAAAATGTGATCCGCCAAAGATGGTTACCAGTGTTCAAAGTCAACTGAGACGGAGCTGCTGTTCAGCAATTACAGGCCCGCAGTTTGTAGGCGATTCCGGCCCCACCAGACCTGCTGTCTCATGTCCCCATTTGTAACATTGTTCGTTATATTCAACCTGCTGCCATCACTCTGGAGCCTTCAAAGGTATTGTGGGGACTATCTTGCTGTAGGACATGGATAATGAAATAGTTAGATGTGACTTGTATTATAATCGCCTCACCTAACCCCATTTAGCTTGAAAAGTAGACTTAATACAAGCAGGAGTGAAAGCCACTTTATGTTTTTAATAAGGAGTCCCATGTGGTCTTACCTGCTATTTTTCACCAATGTCTCATCTCATGGTTTTCCTCTGAGATACATGACAGAAGAAAGCCATGCACATCCTTTAATCTTAAAGCACTTTAAGAATCTATTGCAGTAATCTTCCCCAATCAGTCAATAACTTCGAGTGAGCAGGACTGACTTCCAAAGTACATATGTGTGCTTCTAAAGACAGGTGAATCTGTTCAGTAGCAAGTAAAGGCGGCCTTATGTCCAAGAAACCAGAGGATCCCACTGTATAATAATTTAATGTTCTGTTTGCAAAAGGTAATTATAAAACTCTCATTCCATCTCCTGCTCTGATGGGCTCAGGATGAATTTAAAATGGATTAAGAGGAAATGGATAAGACGTTCTGTATTGCTGAACTCTGCCCGGTGTCACGAGATGCAAACAGTGAGCAGAGCGCTGAAACCACTAAATGTGCACTGAAGAGATGACAAGGCTCAAACGCGAGAGGGCCCGGATCTGCCAGAGAAAAGGGCTCCTAAAAATAGGGCTAACAATGTACAGAGAAGAAAATCTAACTGTGGTATAAAGATCTCTGAAGGCAGAGCTGCTTGGAGCTGCCTGCTATGAACATATTCATGATGTTATGTTTGGAGACATGTCTATTTTCTGAGCACTAATCTCAAATAAGAAAGGGAAACAGCACCTGTGGAAAAAGATCAGGCCGAGAACGGCAGGGCAAGACTGTACCACAAATTGACTCTGTGGGCTTTAGGAAGGCTCATCATTTTTTAGCACTCATCTATGAAATGGTTCAGTAGGTTTTTGAACTGAGGGTGACCATTTTCGAAGAGGTGGGGGGCAGGTTGAATATTCAAGATTTTGTTTAATGATAGCCTGACTGATTGTAATTCAAAATTGATAAAACTTAGGGACATTTCCTTAAAGACATCTGGAGCCTTCTTCTAGGTCATTAGATATTTTTTAAGCAGAAAAGTTGATCATTCTCTTTGGTGCAAGTCAAATAACACAGAGATACAAAGAAAAATGGTCAGATAAAAATGTCAATTTAATCTTCCTTTAAAACTACCTTGCTGGTTGGTTCCCGGTACCGGAGAAAAAAAACAAAACAAACAAACAAAAAAAAAACCCAAAAAAAAAAAAAAAAAAAAAAGGGGCTGGGGATTTAGCTCAGTGGCAAAAGCGCCTGCCTGGCAAGCGCAAGGTCGTGAGTTCGGTTCCCGGTACCGGAGAAAAACCAAAAAAAAAAAAAAAAAACCAAAAAAAAAATAAAACTACCTTGCTGGACTCAGCAATAACATCTAGTTACATATTTTGCCATTGTTTTCATTATGCTTTTAGGATATAGTTACATATAGATTTTTCTCTAAAGAATTTCCTTGCTCAAGATAGCATCATTTCTCATTTAATGATTTCTCTAGGACATAAATCCAGGTTAGCAAACCACGGCTGGTGAACCCAGTCTGGCCATGCTAAGCGTATTGTCTATGGCTTCGTTATTCTGTAAAGGCAGAGGTGAATGTTGCACTGGAGATCTTTTGGTCATGAGTTAAAAAATACTACCTGGTCTTTTAAAGAAAGAGCCTGCAAATCCTTTTCAATATATGTAGCTCTATTTCATTATTTTTAAAAAGTTGTGTAGTATGCCAGAATGGACATGCATTTTTGGTTCAACTCTCTTGGCTCAGGTAACTGGACAATCCAGAGGACATCAAGTACTGCCAGATCTAGGGACTCAGATGAAGCTCCCAGTAATCTGTTTTCCTTTAGCTCCTGGTTCAGCTTTCTCCTCTGTAAACTTCGTTCTCAGGCAGTTCCTCCTCTTTGGCAGATGGCCATTCGCGTTGTCAGTTCCAGTCTGAAGTCTCATTCTATGGTGCTAAGAGAGCTCCTGGCAACCCCAGCAGTTTTAGTTCTATCTGAGGTGCTGGGTGGGATTGTCAATGGCCTTGGCACCCTGGCTTGAGCCAGGTGCTGTAGCGAGGAGCGATAGAACTCTCTCGGCTCAGTTCCCCGCTTTCCTCTGGATCTGCAGCTGGAGGCCAGCTTTCCAGAGCATTTGGACTGCTTGAAGGAAGCGTAGACACCTCAGCTGCTGTCTAGATACTTAAAAGGGGAGACAATAATGGGAGCTCCAGGCAAGAAAGAGCCACTGTGAGCAAAATGTCCCGAAGTACCTTGTTGGACTGGGTATTTGTGCTTTTAATGTTTTTGTAAGTATTGATAATGTGCTTTAAAAAAAAGGCTATTGTACTTCATTCTAGTTAATCTTGTTAGCACTCTCTGGGAGTGATGAGTTTCTTGTATGGCACCAGCACTGGTTGTTATAACAGATTTTAAACTGATCTGGCATTTACAAAATGGTTATCCCATTTAAATTTGCTATGACCACTAGTGAGATGATCTTTTTATAACTTGTTATTTGTACCATTTATTCTTACATAAAATATCATTTTATTTATTCATGTTTCTATTGTGTTGCTTCTTATATTTTTAGGACTTGTGAGTATGTCTGGCATTGTAATCTTTTGTCTGCTATATGTATTAGAAATCGTTTTCATCAGTGTTTTGTCTCTGGACCTTATTTATGCTATAATTTGTATATTAAAAAATAGTATGGGTTAAACTTTGTGGAGGAGTCTACTCCAAATGTGTAAATAAATCCCAATCCCTGTGGTCTGAGAAATTTGGGTGAAAGCAGAGAGTTAAATCGTTCTCTATATTTTAAAAGTTTATCTTTAGAAGTTACACAGTTTTCTTCAGGGATGGAGGTTGTTTTCTTATGTTTTTTTCCTGCAACTCCTACAGGAGCTAAATATGTAATTTAGAAACATTCAATTTTGTTAATCCTGTCTGAGACACTGAAGTAACATTGGAAGCATTACTCCTTTAGAATGTTCAAATAAAATTTCCTGACCAGAAAAAAAAAGAGAAGTTACATCATTTAAGGTATGTAAGTATCACAGAACTCAGGTTTCTCTCTGCCACGTGCTTTTTAAGGAGAGATCTGAGCTCAGACACACAGGAACCCGGTTCTCTTCATCCAAAGGACGTCATCTGTCACTGGCACAGCTCACATTCACCACGTTGGTCAAATTACAGAAAACAAGATCCAGCAATTTCACTCCTGGGCCTCTGTCCCAATGAACTGAGACTAGGACCTTGGAGAGGTGTCTCCACTCCCACGCTTGCTGCAGTATTGTTCACAAGAGCCGAGTGGACACCTCCCAAGTGCTTGTGGACAAATCGATAGATAATGTGGAAAATACATGAGAGGTAATATTATTCAGGCTTCAAAAAAAGGGAAGTACTGTCGCTTGTGACAATGTGAATGGACCTAGAAATCATTGTGCTAGGTGATTTTAAGCCAGTCACTGAAGGACAAATGGTGCACGATCCCACTTATATGAGGTCTCTAAAATAGTGACTCATGCAAACAAAACAGAATGGTAATTGCCAGGAGCTACAAAGGCAGGGAAACAGGGCAGCTGCTGTTCAGAAGGTGTAAAGTTATGCATATAGGGGATGAATAAACTGCAGATATCTGACTCAGCGTGGTGCCTACTGCTAGCAGTGTGGTGGTGTACTCTTGAAACTTTGTCAGGAGAGTGGCTCTCATGTTGTGCTCTTACCAATTAAGCAGGAGCAGGAAGTTCTGATGTGCAGGGTGACTCCAGCAAACAATAATTTACTGTATCTTCCAAAAAGCTGGAAGGAAGAAGTTGGAACACTTTCACCATAAAAAAATGATAAACGAGAAGATAAAGATGTTTAATCTGATTTAAATACTGCACTGTGGGTGTATGTATTAAAACATCATATCAATAGCCATCATTTTCATGTTTTCATGTATCAGTTAAAATAGATTTAATGAAAACAAACACAAAACACGGCTCAAGCTCACAAAGAAGCTGCTGCAGCTCATGGGTACATTTCTACTCTGATTTTGGTGATGGTATAAGGGTATGTGGACATATTCAAACTCATCCAATTGCGTACCTTGTGCATACAGGTCTTTAGTATACCAGTTATTCCTCAAGAAAGCCAAAAGAAAAAAAGAAAGCAAGGATGCTTTTTGCTTAAAGATAAAGACTCTGGAGATATTAGTTTCATTCAGATACTCAATCTACAAAAATAGCTTGTAATTATGGAATGTTTGGCTGAATTGTATTATAAAACACCATTCTTAAAGCTATTTGTTCAAATAATTGCAAAAAGGAAAATTGTAACAGAAAGTTGGGTGTATGTTTATGCATATCAGTGGAATAGCTTCATGTTATTACACTAAAGATATGAATAAAGCATTTTTGTGTGCAGAGTAGGTTTGCAATAATTTGTAGACTTTAAATCTGGATTGAACAACTGACATAACTGCACAGCTAACTCACACACCAAAAAAATTGGTTAGTTTATATTCTCCTACTGAAGTTCTAACTACTAAGAATTTTAGAGTAGTTTTAATTTCTCAACAAAGGATTTTTAATATAATTTTTTATTTTAGATTATAATCATTCAGAGATGTAACAACAATTTGTTTGTGTTTTTAAGGAAATACCTCCTGATAGCCTTTGAAATAAATACATAAAAAGATGGTTTTTTTCCAAAATCAAGACAGACTTCTTTTATGTTGTGTAGTAACAAAGTTTCTGCATTTCGTTAAGCAACACAAACAAAATCACAAGCTAGCCCAAAGGAGTACACAAGATAGTTAGTCAAAGATGCACGGATGCGTAGCCTTTGATTAATGAATAAAGTGATATGTGCAATGGTTTCTATTACATATTGTGATTAGAATTTAATATGTTTTAGTTAATGTAGTATCCTTATAATTATTGTAGCTATAAACTCCTTCTACCCAGTCTTAAAGAGTTAGACAACTGAATTCTAAATATTTGGTGAATAAGAATACATTTTGTGTGATTCATACCTGAAGGCCTCCCGGTACATCTTCAGCCTCATGATGGGCACAAGCACATACATTTGGTACATTTGCTGCAAATGCTGGTTAATACGGGATTCTGGACTTGAGAATGTTGATGCTAGGTAAATTCACACACACACACACACACACAAAGAATTTAACTTATCAATCTTTTCAACAACTCCAGGAAGTAATAACTCTCACTTTATAATAATAACTTTCCCTTTTTTACAGGTGAGGAAATGGAAGAACAGATAGGGTAAGTGATTTATATAAGGATAGCAACCTAGTAAGTGATTCAGACCCCAGGTGGTGTTTAAACCCCAGCTCTAGGGCTATTGTAAGGTATACACCCCACTGCCATAACAACCAAGCTCTCTGGTCTGGAAATGGGGACTTCCGCTCAGTGCTTTTAGGAATGTTTACCCGTCCCTCCAACACATGCTGCTTATTTTAGCACCTCACGATGGTGGCCACATTCACCTCCACCACTGCCTTACACTACAGAGTGTGAGGACTGAGCCATCGCAAGTGGCTGCTGTACACACCGCTGCTCCCACTTGCTAAACTGTTGGCAGCCTCGGCGCTCCTATTAAGTTCCACCTGTTTTCTCTTATTCTGCTCACAGTGGGAATGAAAAGCGGCTGAGATTCTATTTTTGTCTATTAATTGGTCCCATTACTCGGAAGCTTTTTTTTCAATAGAGCTCCCGCTTTTCCAGGTTTAGCAATCTGTTCACTCCTTTCCTAGTCCAACCCTTTAATCACCCCCAGTGCTCACCTCCCAGCTCTCTAAGGTCTCTCTGTTCCTGCGGAGCCCGTGATAGGCTGAATATGCAAATAAGGGCCTGACTCCACTGAGCGGGGGTGGATTCCGGCCTTGGGTTCTCTGTGATTCCTCGCAGTGTGCCGGTTTCCAGCTCACATTCCTCCCTTGTCTCTGTCCTCTGTTGCAATGGCATTATATTAGCCATGAGTCTGTTAATAATGAAACTATGTGAAGTTCGCTGCATGTGCAGAGCTGTCCTGCTCCTCGCTTCCTGCACATACCAACCGCAAGCAGTACCCAGACTATATTTTGAGTCGTGTTAAAGAGGTCGTCGGCAGAACACATTTCAAAACAATTATTGGAGCCACAAGTATTCTAAGGTCACAGTTGGCATATAAGTGAATTCAGAGTCTCTGCTAGGAATTTTGAGATTTTGCAATTTGAAATAGTTAGAGAAAAGGCCAAGTGCATATAATTGAGTTTAGCTTAAATTATTCAGTTGATAGTCAATAGCTATAGAAAAGGTTTAAAGTTTAGTCTTATTTTGTGATTTTGCTATTAAATTTGTTGTTTCTTTTGCCTTTTGTTTTAGATGGAGGATGGACCATCTTTGTGTAAAAGTGATAGAGCACTAGAATCTATTTTTGTTTTGGATGAAATAGTTAGCTTTCTATCCTGACAGGCAAATGTTGAACACAAATGATCTTAATTAAGGTTTTTTTAAACACTAAGTAATATTAAAAATAGGGTTTCTTAGAAATTTAGGACATGACATGCAAAATTCTCTACCACATCCTAGTTCTACATTTGTGAATGGCAGAATCTCTTAATAGAGAACAAAGAAACTTCATATATTAAGGAGCAGGCATTAACCCACACTATCCAATATGATTCTCTATTTGTTGTCACTAATTTTCATGATAGTTTCTATTTCTGAAATGGGAATTATATATTTTCCCTCACATCTACACCTCTTTTGGTTGAAGGCATGGGAATTTAAAATAGTTAAATATTCAGAGATTAACAAAGAGCACAAGGTTTGTAGATCCTTTAAAAAATATTACACTAATCTCTTGATAACTCTATGGGCTACTTTGTAACTATCATGTAGATTATAGAATGGACTGGATTTTTTATGGAGTAAAATAAGTTAGCATTAAGCATTTTGTCTGTAGGACATTATGTACTTTGAAAAATTTGCCTGTATATGATAAAGATGCAAGTAGATTAATCAGTGTTGTTAATCTGAAAATAGTGAATTGAAATAAAATAAAGATACTACATAAGTCTAATTAAGTAAAAATTAATAAATTTCCTCTTCTTACCCTCTTAGCTTTAATTGTGAAAAAGAAAAAATAATAAAAAAATCAAATTGATGATATCCATGGTAGGAGAATGTATGGAGAAAGATAATCTACTCTATAGGTGGGAATATAAATTGACAAAACCTTTTTTTAAAGAAGAAGAATTTGACAATGAATAAATAAAATTGAAATTTTATATATTTCTATTTGACCTAGAAATTCCATTACCAAGAATATGCACTACTGAAAATTTTAAGGGTTTTTATTCCAGTGTTATTTGTCATAGAAAAAACACTGAAAATGACTGAAATACTTCCCATCAGGGAACTGTTACGCGACTTAGAATGCACTAGGATTAAGAATGTATTTCTTATCTGTCTGTAAAGTATGGTGAGTCTGTATATACAGATATGATAAACTATCATGAGAATAAGTTAAACACTTTATTCATGTATGCTGTAATTTTTCTTTTCTCATAAAACTTTGCTTTTCCTGAAGTTAACGACTGTCTTGCCTTTTCCCCTTAGTTGTTTTTTGTGTGTGTTTATCGCTTACTCACCTTTCCTTTCCCTTTCGGTTGGCCAAAGCTCCTCTCATACATTAAAGACCTCAGACACCTATACATTTCATGTTCTTGGGGCATCTTTCCCGGGACATACTGACCTTCCCGAATCTCAGCTGGCAGCTGTCATGTTGTCATTCTGGGATCTCCATTCAGCACTGTTCTAAGAGTGCTCTGCACCTTTCTCTTGAATAGCACCCTCTGCTGATGTTGTATCTTTTTCCTTTCTGGTTTACTACATCATTTTGATGAAGTGCTTCCTTGTACTTTGAGAAAATGTGAGTGTGTGTGTGTGTGTGTGTGTGTGTTGGTGATAACATCCACAGCACATGCTCTATCATTGCCCTGTAACTCTCCACCCAGAAAGTGCTTTGAGACTTGTAGCAGAAGCCATTGGTGGTTTCCCGAAGTTCCTCTAGCATTCAAAATATTTTGGTGGATGTGACTGTCAACATTTCTGACTTCCCACCCGGTGGTTTCTCTCATTCATGTATATAGGAGAAATTCTCAGCAGGAATGGATCAACTTTTTAACTCTTTCGCAGGGGTAGTCATGATACATATTCTACCTGGTTCTTGCAGTTGCTCAGGAGGATGGGATCTTAGTTATTCAAGGTGACTATGCCATAAAACATCCCTTTTATGTTCCTTTTCTTTCTTGTCTCAATTCCGTGTTTCTCTTTCAGTGCACTTTGAGGTTACCTCCCAAACAAACTATTTGCACTGAAATCTTTTAAGGTTGTTTAAAAGAAAAACCTAATGACAACTTGCATATCTGTGAAACTCTTCAAAGTTGACCCTCATATAGTTCTTAATTACCGATTGATCTGGATATAGAGTTCCTGGTTGGAATTAACCATCTGAAATTTGAAGCCTTTGTTCCATTTTATGCTAGCTTTTTTTGTGTTTGAAAAATTGAACACTGTTCTGGTTCTTGATTCTTTACATATAACTTGATTTCTTTTTTTTCTCTGAGAAATTTAGGTCTTGCTTTTTGCCCCATTATTTTAAAATTTCATTATAATATGCGCTAGTATAAATCCATTTAAAAATCACAGTGGGCCCTGGAAAAGTTCCTATAATTATTGAAACTCTTGTCTTTCAAGTCTGAGATTATTTTGGATTTATTTATTTTCTTGAGAATATGTCCCCACCATTTTCTCTGTGTCCTCTTTTCATTGTTTGATACTGGACTTCTTGAGCTGTGTTTCAGTTTTACTGTTTCCAAAATCTTTTCCGTCTCCATCTTTTTGTTTTACTTTTTGGACATTGTCTTACTCTTCCAACTACTCTGTTCAGTTTGTTATTCTTCTTACTTTGATTTCACATCAAAGTTTTTGAACTCTGACTTTCCTTTAAAAATTTAAATACTATTTGCTTATTTCATGGATGCTGTTTTGTGTATCTCTGTAAGGATACAGATGACAGCTTTTATGCAAAGTTTTCTTCTTTTATAACCTCTTTCTTCCAAGAGGCTTCTCCCCATCCTTTGTTTTGTGCTTGTTATTTGTTTTAGAAACTTTCCTTATTTATCTGATGATCTCAGTTGCACCCTGTATTTTGAAAGAAGGACATTCAAGAGCTGATCAAAAATAGCTATGAATAGAGTTGTGTGCTTAGCTGTTGTAGATGAACACGTTCAGGGTGCTATATGATATGCATGCTTAATATTTTGTTAACTGAGAAATCTCTCATGGAATAAATGTATCATATTGAATTGTATCCCTACTAACTGATATTGAATATGTCAAATTTAAAGTTCTGTTGCTAGAAGTAATTGTGAGACAGACATATTTTCACATGTGTTGAATTGTTTCCTTAGAAGAGCATTTATGGTCTGGATTTCTTAGGACAATACAGCACAGCAGGTAATGTTCTTCTTGGCCCTCTGTGATGGACACACTGTGGTAAAGTTATTGCTTCTCCATAAACTGGACATTCTTTTTTTGTGAGGACACATCAGTGGGTATGGATCCGTCTGTACAGATGTTCTCGGATCTAACGCCCAAATTCATCTCAATTTCATATGCTGCAGTTTTATTCTATTGTTCAGCTTTATAGAGGAAGATATTCTCCTAGAGATGATACTTTCCTAGAATACCTAAGAATGTCAGTGATAGAGAAACTTAAAGTTAGAAATTGAAGATTCTATGCTACTGGGATTTAAAAACTATGAATTATAACGGTCAACAGTGGTATGGGAGATAAACCTATAGGTACTTTCCTAGTTAGCTTACTGAGACAAAAATAGGGTAGGTCTACAAGAAAATTACTCTTGAAATATTTGTCCCTGATGAACTACACAAGCAGCACCAACACACTTCCCTCAGTATTAGAACTCCATGGCAGAGAATCTCTGATTTATCTAAGTTATCTTCTGGTACTATATCTGGTAATATAATATGGTAAGATATCTGATAATGTATTTCTGATTTTGTCTCTGTTTAATTTTGTGGCAAAGTATCTCTGATTTGTTTTTATCTTGTTTCCTGGGACAATTGACAGCAGATAACAAATAAATAGATGGAATAGAACCTGTACATTTACTCACGCAAAAGAATTATTTTAATCATTTTATGGGTTGAATTGTGTTTCCCTAAACAGGATATGTTGGAGTCTCAATCTCTACTACTTTAGAATTTGATCATGTTTGGAGATAAGTTATTTACAGAAGTAATCAAGTTAAAATGAGCCATTAGAGTGGGTGCTAATCCCGTATGACCAGTATCCCATAAAAGGCGGAAGTCTGCACACACAGACAGACACATGTAGAGAGAGGATGACACAAAGAGACATAAGAAGATGCCATATACAAGCCAAGGAGAGGGACCTGGAACAGATCTTTTCTTCACAGACCTCAGAAAGAACCAATACTGATGACACTTTGGTTTTGGACCTCTAGCTTCCATATTGGAAACAATAAGTTTCTGTTTTTTTTTTTACTTTTTACTTTTTATTTTAAAGAGAGTAGCAAATGAGAAACAAACAAAGAAATAGAGCAGTAGCAGCATACCAGCATCACAAACACAAACAAATCAAAGCAAGAACAAAGTGATACAGAGTCCCAAGATGAAATAATACAAATCAACAGTGGTTGTTATGTTGCATACCGTTATCCTCAACTACACTGCTCGGATTACCAGATGTAAGAATGAAACATTGCTCAAACCATTATAGGGAATAAGAAAATAGTTCTTCGAAAACACAGTAGAGATAGTACAGAGTTTCACTAGACAAGATGATAGGAGTTCACCATTGTAATTCCACTGCATATTGTTCCCTTCAGATCAGTTGCTCAGACCACCAGACACAAGCGTACACAATCGATCAGAACATAAAAATTGTAATCATTAGCTGTTCATTTCAATACACCATCAGACATCAGCAATACAGTCATCCCAGCTATTCATATATATATCTATATTTTGCATTCCTTCTTTCTTTTTTCTTCTTTCCCTCATCCCAGTGGTTTCTTTCTTTGAGCAATCTCTTTCCCTTTCCTATCATCTATTGTACATTTTGAGTTTTACCTAGTCTTTCAGGTTCCTACACCAAGGAGACAATATGATGTTTACCCACCTGGATCCGATTTATTTCACTTATGAATATGGTCTCTGTTCTTTTAAGTCATCTCATTTGTGGATTTTTTGGTTGGGCTGCCCTAGCAAATTCACATAAGAATTTGATCTGTTCTGTTTTATTTGTCCATCTCATTGGGCCATAGCCCAAAATGAAGAAAATTTTAGTTTTAGAGCGTCAACTGTACCTGTACTAAATAGGTAATAGTCTTCCAAACTTCAGTACCAAGTATTAAGATACTTTATAACTGCTAGTTTTCTCTCATTTCTGAATGTGGAAAAATTATCTCATCAGAAATGTTTTTAAACATGTTTTGGAGCCTATTTAAAAAAAGCTCTGGGTCTTGCCTGGACTGTAGTGCTAAAGTTAATTGCAAACCCAATGCTCCTGCTGAGTTCTGCTTTTCTCTTGGAATCAGGCTGGAAGGTCTATTATGTTAAAACAGAACAGAACAAAACAAACCAAACAAGGAATGCTCATCATCACTGGTGTGAGATAAAATTATTGCAAGCGTGTGACAGCTCATGACCTTGCTCAGAGGTCTGCTTTCCTCCTTCAATGATACCCCAAGCAGGACGGTAATCATGGCGCATTTTACATCATTGCTTACAGGGAAATGACTCACTCCACTATTCAGTGCTTAGATGGGGACCTGGCTATGAATGCAGTATAATATCTTTCTGTTTATGGCTTTTTCTGAATTACAGGCAATGCAGATGGAGGCTCAGTTTCTTGAGGAATTGCACAGTATGTTTTTCATTTTAATGAGAACCCTTGGTAAATTCAAGACTAATATTTTACAGTGACATTTGGTATGCACTGACATGCCATCATGTCATATACAACTGGCCAGCACCTAAATGGAAACACCAGCGCCACCTCAAGAGTCTACAAATAGCTCTGGAACGAGTATTATGCATGAGTAGGCGGAGCTTTTCTGCTCGTGTGCTTGCCATTTTTTACTGACCTTGTTTGGAGCTGAGCACTGCTGCAGGCACCCTTAAACTGATGTCTTGTGACAGGTTCTCAGTTGAGCAGTCAAACAGCCGAATTTGCTATAAGTTCTTTTTCTATTTATTCTGGCCCATTTGCCCAACTAATAATAGTTACTGTTATTCTTTTATTCTACTAGAGACAGAACAGCCACTTTTTATCCAGTATATTTCCACTTTTCAGCCAAAATAGTGCAATTTTGGGGGAAAAAATTGTGTGAAAATCAGGAACTTAAATTTGGCAAGTCTTTTTGTTGTTCATTATGGTTAAGGGCATATCCTTATCCCCATCCTCATGAAGTATTGTTTAGAATTGGTACTATTTTTGGTGGGGGCTGATCTGCTGTTATAGTTTTCAAATTGTTCCCCCTTTCAAACATCTCACTTTTTAATTCTCTAACACATAAGTAAAGGTGAAGCATTTTAAAACCTTTTTCATTGAAAGGGTCTCAGCTTCAGAGGGCAGAGTGGTTTTTTTTTCCCAGTCCTTTCTTTCTATTCCCATCAAGATCTTAGATGGAAGACTTCCCCTAGTTTTCCTTTCTCTTATCTTCCTAGACGTTCTTCTATATGGGCAACTATTATCTAGTCCCTTTGCTCTAATATATGCAGTCAACATCTAGAACTATATTTCTAATCCTCAATCTTCCTTCTAAACTCCAGTCACATAGTTACAGCACACCTTGTGGAGCACCTTCAGGGTATCACAGGTATGTCGTACTTCGCATGTCCAAACCAAATTTGGCCTGGTTTCCTAGACACCCCACCTCATCTCAAAGAACATTCCTCCCGTATAGAACTGTCTCTCCTCCAGCCGCCCAAACCAGAACATCTAGCTCGTTCTTAGCATCCCTGTCCCTCACCCCATCACGCGTCATTACCACCAAAGTCTATCCCTCCTCTCTTTCTTATTCTGTTCCTTCTGCTTGAACCCCATCACGGTTACTCTATTCCTCATCGTCACTTGCCAGGGCAATTAGATAAGCTCCTGTTTCATCATTAGTTGCTTTCTTTTACAATTCTCCAATCACATTTTTTCCCAGTTACCTTTCACAAGAAATCAGATCACTTCTATGTCCCTCTCAGTATCTAGTACGTTCTGCCTTTCAATCAGCTGCCTTAGATTGAATAGAAGGGCATTTGCAATCTCAGCTGAAACCAATTTCAGTCTTGCCTCCCTCCAGCTAGAACGCCACTTCTCCCTATGTTGATTAAATCTGATTCCCTAGGAATCAGATTTATAGGATTTTAATTCACAAAGACTTTTGCAAATCGTGTCTCTTCTTGCTGACTGATAGCATGAAGTGTCCATTTCACAGACCTAGAAAGCAAAAGCCTCACAATGATCCTGAACTTTCTCTCCCTTCACACATAGCCCAAAGCCAGATCACACCATCATCTTAAATATTCCTGAAATATGCTCGCAGCTCTCTAGTGTACTGTTGCTTACCTGGTACTCTGTATGGTTTTTCTCCCGAGCTCCTACATTGATCTCATACCTGATTTCCTGGCCTTGGTCCTGTCTCTTTTCCATTGCCTGTCATGTGTGATGACTCCTGGGATGCAGTTTATCATGCCTTCTGCACGGTTTAGAACTAGAAAGCCTCCCCAAAGCCTCATGTACTCCAGGGTGGAGCTTTGGAAGGCGCTTGGATTATGGCGGCACTGTATGGATCAGTGCATCTATCCACTGATAAATATCCATAGCTGAATGTGCATTAGGAAACGGAGCCTGGACAAGAAGCGGAGTCACTGTGGGCGTGAACTGGAGGGGCACATCTCCCTCCCCGACTCCTCACTTCGCTCTCTGCTTCCTGACCACTACGATGTGAGCAACTTTCCCCCTCCAGGCCTGGCACCGTGCTTTTTCTTTTTGGCGCTAGGAGACCATGGACTGAAAATGTGAACCAAAGTGAACCTCTCCTCTTCGAAGGGGTGGGAGTGGGGTCTTTGGTCCCAGTGAAGAGAAGGTGACCAGGACAGCCTTTTAAAAGCATCTCAGAGTACGCTCTCTAGTTGTGACCATTTACCTACATACTCATGAGTGAAATAAATCAGACCTGCATGTGCAAGCACCGCATTGTCTCACTAGTGTAAAACCTGAAAGAGTTAATTTAAACTCGGAGGTATGATAGACACTGTGAAATGATAGGAAAGCACTCAAGGGTAAAGGGCAACTGGGATGTGGGAAAAGAAATGGGAAAGAAGGAAAATTTTGTATGTATGTATATAGAGGATAGTTAACGTAGGTGTTCTACTGTCTTCTATTTCTTTGCTGAAAGAAACTGTCAATGAGTCCTTGATTGATCAATATTGCATGTCTCTGTCTGTTTTCATGAGAAACCACTTTGGAGATATCAATAGGTAATACAACAAGCATGGTTAATTTCCTACCACTTTGTTTGTAACTCTGTATTGTCTGTACTGCTCTTTTGCTATTTTGTAAAAGCTGGTCTGTCTGTTAATGTTTTCCTCCTTTTATTTAAAAAAAAAAAAAGAAGCAAAAAAATAAAAATGTCTCAGAGTCTCCACAGATGTAAGGACAAAGCCCAAGCTTCTGAAGGTGCTGCTGCCCTTGCTCTGCTGCGTGCCTGTCCCCTCAGCCTCTGGCCTCATCTCTCTGTGCTTCAACCACAGATCTCACCTCCTCCATCAGCATACACTCCCTCCTCACTGCCAAACCTTCGTGCAGGTGGGTCCTTCTCCCTGAGACCATTTCGCCTAATTTCTACTTCACTTTCAGTTCTCAATTAAAGTTGAGCCACCCGTCCGGCCAGAAGTCATCCTCTCCACTGACTCAGGCAGGCCTGCATGTTCTGACACAGTGACCTCTTTTCCCCTTTAATCATCTATCTATTTAATTAACCATCTCACCGTTCCCCAGCTAAAATATGAGGCAAGGAGGCTGTCTTGCCCGTGTTATATGCTAAGGCTAGCACAGTGCTTGGCCATAGTTCATATTTGATAAATAAACACTTATTAACTTTAGTGAGATGAACACCTGGAAACGTTAAAACAGTACCTATACAAAACATGTCCAACAACGAATAACGAATCAGCACTCTTCCCCCTAACTGAAATGTCTTTCCTCCTCTCACCTGAATGATCAATAATCTCTCTTGGAGAATCTCTTCAGATGTCATGCTTTGTTCTAAGGCCTTGCCAAATCCTGCCATCTTTTCTCATTTATGAACTCTTCCCTACGTGCAAATTAACTCTATTCTGGCTTTACATATGTCTATTATGAAACATTACAGGGTACTGGAATTGTTTGTTTATATGAGCTCTCCAAAATAGTGAGATCTAAGGCTCGTCATCACAATTCATTCATTTCCCGAGAATCTGGTGGGCAGAGTTCCTAGCTCATTATAGGTATCAAATATAAGGATGAACGAATGAGTGCAAAATTAGTGAATTATATCAAATTCTGAGTTCTTTTGTCTGTATTTTTCACACCTGATCAACTGCCTCTTCTTTCCTGTCTCAAATAATGTAGCTTTCAACTCCTTGCTCCACCAAACAAATCAAATGTGGCTTTGCTCATGTGACATTTATTTCCTCTCTTACACCTTTACACGCACCATTTCACCCACCCCTTCTCTTCCTGTGCCTCCCTTACAACTGCAGCGGAAATTCCTACCCACAGTTAACCAAACCCTTATCATAGCTACTCATTTGTTAGTGATTTGTTTTACTCCTCTGTCTTCTGTTTACATAAAGTTTTCATTTACACTTTGTTACATTTTTTTCTTGGTGAGTTTTTTTTAAGGTGCTTTAAAATCTCCGAAGAGATTTTATTTTCCAAAGGTCAGTTGTACCTGTATGTTTACTGATATAATAACTTTTAAAACTCAAAGAGTTAAAGCAAAAACTGCTTCAAAAATTGCTTGCATTATCTGTGAATTGTGGTTCCGTTAGAGCTCTTTTCCACTTTATCTTACGCTGGGATCCAAACATAGCTGATAGTGCAGCTACTCTTTGAACCACTGCTGATCAGTGGAGGGGAACAGAGCACAATAAATTAAGCAGTGATTCTTAGAACTTCACCTACAAGTGCATCTGCTCATCTGGTAAGCAAGTCATTTTGCCATACCTAATTCCCAGGGGTCAGCAATGTGGCCTTGCTGTACCCCTGGGAAGAGTGGTAATGCTCATTTAAGACTTCTGTTCATCTTGAAGGTTCATGTAGGTTCTAATTCAGGGCTTTGAAGACAGGGGCAATCAGCAAATGCTGACTAACGCTTTGCTTGGCCTAAGGTGTATTCATTTCATAATGCTGACTAGACTTGATCTTGTATGGTAGTTCTCTTGTAGGTTAAACCCAAGCTCTTCAAAAGCAAGAAAATGAACTGCATCCAAAATACAAAGGAAAAAATGCTTTGAATGCTTTAGCACTTTCTGAACTTGGCAGTGATAAAGACCTCACTAATAGTGTAGATGAACTTGATATTGTGGCCCTATTTAAAAAGCACTAAATCCTCCCTGTGGGAGATAATTGATGAAATGGCGATATCTCAAAGTTTCTCTGGCTGCCACTAACAACGTTAAATTAGATAACTAGCAGCAGCCTTCCGAGGAGATGGAAGCCATCTGATACCAGAGAATAGAAAATAGAAACAGATAAAAGCCTGAGAATTCTGTGAGCTATTGTGTGAGTTTTCTGAAGTTTAAAATGTGCTACCTAAAGGAGTGGAGTTGCAGAGATAATGAGCATGGAGATGTCTGGTCGGCAGGGAAAAGTGATGGACACATGGGAGGATGAACACGGTGAGAAGGGAGACCTCCAGAGGTGTCTGTCGTGTCTTGCGTCCTGCTCTGTTCCTCAGTTTCCAGTGAACTACATAAAGAGGAAAACTGGGGCAACAGTACGAAAGTATGCTGAGGGCCTAGGACCCTCAGGTCCACTTTGTAAAATGTAGAACGCACCTTGGCAAAAGTGTGACCTCATAGGGTTGCTGTGATGATTCAGTAAGAGAATGAGTGAAACAAATTTTGCTTTATGACCAACACTGGTTAAATGTCAGCTGTTGTGATTTTTGTGCCATCCCCATGGTTTTATGGTTATTGTTTTTAAAAAAAATAGTGTTATTTTTATTTCAGTAACAGAATAAATTTCCCTTTAATAGAACAAAAAAGAACAGAGGAATTCTAAATTGTCCCTCAAAAATCAGTATTTTCTAAACTGTCATTTTTGACCAATTATTGTCATGAAATCAGTTTAATAAGTCATGAGTAATACTTAAAATATAAAATAGAATAAAAACACAAGTGTACATTTTATACTCTAAATGCAGATATCTTTTCCATTAAAATTTATTTCATATATATAGTTTACATCTTCCTTATTTTGTATACACAGGTTTAAAATGTGAAATGTATTTCTTACTGTGGACTGTGGTCATAAATCTGAAAGTCATAATTCTGTACGTGGGTATCAGCTTATGAAAGACCTCATTCCCCAAAGTATATCTGAGTTGAGTTTCTCTTGAGGATAATTTTCTACAAATGTTCTTATCAACCACTTTTTTTGAGACAAGGTCTTGTTAGGTACTTCAGGCTGGTCTTGAACTCACTCTGTGGTTAAGGCTGGCCTTGCTCTTGAGGTGATCCTCCTGCCTCAACCTCCTCAGTACTGGGATTACAGGCGTGTGCCACCACATCTGCCTTATCAACCACATTTGACTTGTACAAGTGTAAAATGCTAAAAATGATGACAAGTTGGACTTACGGGATTTTGGGAGTCAGAAAAAGGCATGGGTTAGAGGAATTTCTCCCTGTTTCCTTTTAATTTCCAGATCTGGTGAGGTTCCTTTTATAATAGCACAAACTGCAAAAAAATTTCAACTATGAAAATGTGAGCATCCTTGTGAAATCCTAAGGAAATCTGTCTGATTTAACCTAGCAGTCCAGCTAGTGTATGCATTTATTCAGCTTTCATCATTCGATGACCTAATCACCACTAGACCCCAAGCTTTCTATTTGTAAAGCTAAGCATTTCCCAAATATAAAACAAAAGCAATGAAATTTAAGAAGTAGTATATTACAGTTGGTCCCACAAACAGCTTACTTTTTTGGGCTTACAATTGTGTGAGTGTGTTCAGACTTCAAATTTTACAAGGGTTCTCTTCCTCTGAGTAGAGAACAAGAGAGACCCCATATTTATTTTTTGTTCATTTTGGGCTTTGAATACATGGCTCAGTCATGGGTGGTGTCCTAAAGCACCAATTACTGAAAGCATCTGGCCAACTCAAACTGTTCCTCCAGAGAGAACACAATAGTCCATCATTAGCAAAATCTGCTACTTTACCCTAGCCCTTCCCCAAAGACTCAGCTTTCTCTGCAGCCCTGTCATTAGGCGCCTGTGTTCTCATACACACTCTTCCTACCTCTTCGTACTTTTATTGGTGTTTGCAAACCATTCTTATTGCCTCCCTAGGGAAGGAAAACTGAGCTTTGGCTCTCATGTTATCAGAGTCCACCCCATGCACATTGCCTCTCCCTGTTGTGGCTATTACCAAGCCCTGGGTCTTTTGGAGTTTGCAGGTTTTTCTCTGCTCACTGTTAGTCTCTCTGGGTCACATCTGTCACCTCTCTAGCTACTGGATTATTTACTTATATAGACAGTCCCTGACTTATCATGGGGTGATTTGCAATTTTTCAACACTACTATATTTTAAAACTCACACTTAGTAGAAACCACACTTTGAGTTTTGAATTTGGGTCTTTCGCCAAGCTAGCAATAAGAGCATGATATTCTTAGTAGAGGCTGACAGCTATGTGCAGCTCCACTCAGGTGACCAGGAGGGTAAAGTTTTCATGCTCTATAGTATAGTTCATTGCGAAGTTGTGGGGTTTGGTGGGTTAGGGTTATATGCATTTTTGACTTAGCGTGTTTTCAATTTATGATTTGGATAAAACCCCATGGTAAGTAGGAGAGCATCCGTATACTCTTTTGATCAACTGGCTTCCAGGTTCCTGGCCTTCTATCCTTGAGCTGTCTTGTTCCCACCGCTATCTCAGCCACTATCACAGACCATCATCACTATCATCACTATCACTATCCCATCATCACATCACAGACCTGGTCCTTACCAACAACTGTCACAGCTTTAAAGAGTCTACTCCCTGGTATTCACTTTTGACATTGTGTCCATGATATTCATGTATAAATAATCACTGTTTGATATATGGTGTTTGTTTCAGGCCTCCATGAAACTTAGCTTTTTATACCCATATACTTTCACATATATTCAAACTACTTTCGATGTATTTGGTTATGTTTAATAGATGACACTGCAATGGCTTGTAATGAAACTACAGAAGACAATGAATACCTTTTAGAATCTCTTTTCCATCTCTCCCCTCACTCTGTCCAATCTGATTCACAATCTGTACCCATCAATTTATGGAACTGCTTTCCCATATAGTCAAAAAACTTCCATCAGTACTGTTTCTTTTTCATCCTTTCTGTGGACTTTGAATTGGAGCCTGAGGTGCCCTGGTAACAGTTGCTGTATTTGAGGACTTGTTTGGTTGACTTATGAGATTTAGGTTCATTACTTTAATAGTTTGTTGCAGCATACACATGTAAACATCACCTGATAAATGCTGCTTCTTTTGCGGCAAATTAGGAAATTACCAATTCATTGTATCATTAAACATTTCCTGCATGTTTTTGTTCTCTCCAGAAAAATGAGAGAATGCATGTATTTTGCAGTCTTTACCATTGCTTTTGCATTCAATAATAAAACAAATATTGAAATTCAGAAACTCAGCTATTATTTGGAATAACCAATTATGAGTTCATTGTATAGTAGTTATTTTAATAAAAATATAATCAGTTCAAAATACTTGGCTTGATCTTTTCATTTAGAAAGGAGATTATTTTTCACTCTGGTAGCTGCATTAATTTGTCTTGCTACTAGAATATAATTAAGTAAATTAATTCCTTCAAGATTTTCTCAGACACCTACTTATGCAAGCTAAGGTGCTAGAAGGCAAAGATGTTTAAGCCATGTTTTCTATACTTCACTTACTTGCACACTGATGATGAGGTAGGGCTGAGTCAGTGGTTAACCACACTGCCAGCATTTTTGGATTTTTGTTAACCTTTTAAATACCGTCAATGGTGGCAAACTGGCTGCCTATTCACTAAACAGTTTCCCTCCGCCTGGGCAATCAGCTAGATCATATTTCACATTTTTTGTATTACCCTGCAATTATCTGTGGAGCTATGATTAAGTCCTGACCAATGTAATGTGGACTGAAATTGTGTATACCAGTTTTACAACTGACCCGTAATACTTAATATGATCCTCTTTTTTTTTTTTTTTTTTTTTTTTTTTTTTCTCCAGTACCGGGAACTGAACTCATGACCTTGCGCTTGCCAGGCAGGCGCTTTTGCCGCTGAGCTAAATCCCCAGCCCCAATATGATCCTCTTTTCTTTCTTCTGCTATCTGTTGGCTGGATAATTAAGCTCCAGGCTATCTACAAGTTATATATTGAAGACTGCAGAGTCTCTGTTAGCTCAGATTCCTGAATGACTGAGTGAAGCTGAGCCAGCTCCATGACCCCCTGCTGAATAAGGAAGAAATCCGTATATGCTAGAACAGTGCAATTTTAAGATTTATCTGTTACAAATTCTAAGTTTAGAATAACTCATGCACTAATGATCAATCTCATCAGAATCAAGAGTGTCCTTTCATTTTGTGAGAAAATGAAGTTCATAATATTTGTGAGATATACCATCATGGAGGCTAAATGTGAATTTGGTTGTACAAATGAAAACTACCATGAAATGCAAGATTTGCAAACTACTTGCTGTTGTTTACTAAGAACTATGAGGAAAATGAAAAGGTAATGAGGTTACAGCAGGATCTTAGCCAGAAATGGGAACATTAGAAGTGCAGCAAATGATTTGTGTGATGTTTCGTGTTCTCTGTATGTTCAAATACCCATGGCGAGGGCTCCCTGTTGACTTTTGGCTGCCCTTATTAAATGCAAGAGATGATGGAATCAGTGCGCTTTCAATCCATAACTTGAAGGGTGCTTAATTAAATAAATTTTGTTGGCTGGCCCCAGCTGATTGTATATTTCAGTTCTGATATTGAGACTTTTGTTTAATTTTTTATATTAAGATTTAAAATGTTTACTGTCTAGTCTAAAACTGTAATTAAATATTCTAAGTGCTGTACATAAGCCGAATTGAAAAGCTGCATGCCTCAAATGGCATCTACAACTTTCTATGTATACATTATTCACTGAAGAATTAAAGTGGCTTGGTTGTACTCCAAGAAAGGAAAATATAATCCAATGTCTTTTTTTTTTTTTTTTTTTTTGGTTTTTCTCCGGTACCTGGAACCGAACTCATGACCTTGCGCTTGCCAGGCAGGCGCTTTTGCCACTGAGCTAAATCCCCAGCCCCTATAATCCAATGTCTTTAAGTATGTGACATTTAATGATGAATGCTCCAAGTGTCAAGGAAAAATGGCACCTCTTAAACTCAATCAATAACTCAACATCATGCTACATTATAATTTTATTAATACTTGAATGGCTTTTTGATAAAACATTTGGTTTCCTTTCTCTGAATGTCTGACAGATCTCCTTTTCTTGTTACCAACAGGAGAGACATGTTTTCATAGTAACTTTTTTTACAGAAACCCATGTGACTGTAACTTTTCAAAAAAAGAATATATACCAAAGGTAAGCGTTAAATTGCTTGGACGCCAGAAATTTTGATTTTATTTTCAACACTTCATTGAGTGATAATTAACAGGTTATTGAAAGATAGGTTCAAATTGATTTCCCCTGAGAAGTTCAAAGGATGCATGACCTTGCTGTAAACATTTGGAGCTCGGATGTAGAGAAACCTGCCCCAAGGTCCAAGTCTCTACATCTTGGACTTTATTTTTGTACTTACATTTCTGAAACTTTACCAGAATTTTTTAAGTATGAATCATTACTTTTGTTTGGCACTTGGCGTTTTCAGTGTATGTGTGTGTTTGTGTGTGTGTGTGTGTGTGTATGTGTACATGTGTACATGCATGTGTCCATGTGTATTTAAAGTCTGGGAAGTTGTTATCATATTTCAGTGTCATTTTGCCCTTACTCATTTACTGGTCTTCTCTTCTTGCAACTGCTATCAGATAGCTCTTGGACTTTCTGTTTTTCCTCCATATTCCCTAACTTTTTTCCTCATAGCTTCCTATTTTGTCATTTTGCTTAATGCTCTTGGAGATTCTCTTGTTCTATTTTTCATGTCATTTTAACCATTCTATTTATGAAGCATTTCTGTTTGTATTTTAACATCAGCAAATGTATTCATCTTCTGAGCACTTCCTCCTGGGTTGCTCCTCTTTCTGGTCATAGCCTGTTTTTGCTCTTGGCAGAGTGCTCTGAATCTTAGATTAGGATGATTCTGAATTTCCTTCTATTGTGGTGTCATTTTTGCTTCATATAGAACAAGCCCTTATTCTTGTTCATCTTGAAAATTTTCTCATGCTCTTGATTTTCCACAAAAGCAAGTATTTTTAGTTCCTTTACGTGTGACTTAAACAATAAGGGTAGCTAATACATTCTTGCTTTGCTCATTTTAGATCTTTCTGGTCTAAGTCCTTTCCCATGAAAGAACTTTGCCTACAGACTCAACTCATTATACGTGGATGGGCTGTATTAAAATACAGTAGAGGACAGGAAACAGGTGGATAGAAACCTGCACAAGAGCTAAAGGAATCGTGTTTTCAGGAGGAAGGGCTTTAGTGTGTCCCACTCTCCAGTAGGTGGCCGTACTTCCCTGTTTGCCCATCGCTATATCATAATTAGTTGGTGCTGTAGTGGACTGACAACTGGTGGTCAGTTTATAAGGCTGTTGGGAGCTGAGAAAAGCTGTGAGGAGCTGCTGGTTCTGCTGGAGGAACTTGTCATGCTGGCTTTCCTGATGAACTTGGCTGTTTTCATCCTCTGAGCAGATTGGGACCTTGTCAGCACTAAAAATAGCTTCAGTTCCCTTTTGGGGAGCTCTGGTCCTCACTTTGAGCATCACTTCCTGGCTCTGGAGGGGAAGATGGTTCATTACTCAGTCTCCTGAAGAAGGTTGCTGCATTGGCTTTCCTGATGGGAACTCGGCTTTTTTGATCATCAGAGGAGCTCAGGCCCTCACTGTGGCTGAGGATGCTTGTGGTATCTTTCAGGGGAGCTCTGGTTCTTCTGAGCATCGCTTCCTGGCTCCAGTGCAGATCTCTCAGCCTGCTAGCACAGATCCTTCATCCTGCTGGCACAGACTTTCTAGATTCCACCACCGACCTTTGGGCCTTCCCAGTGCAGATCCGTGGAACAGGCTTGCGTGAAACATTGTTGTGGACTCTGGGCCTCCAGTTGGATTCATGGGAGGCATTATTATGGGCTCCAGGAATTCAGCTGGACTCATGCAGGACATTATCACAAGATCTAGGCCCTTGGCTGGATTCCTGGTGTATAGTGTGTGAACAGATTTCCTGCACTCTCTTGTATATCACTGTTTGGGTGACTGTTATAAATAATCTTATAAAATGTGTCCTGTATTATATTATTCACAAAGCACAAAATAATCCTATTTAGTATATAGATCCAAGCTCCACAACAAGTGCCTCCCCTAAAGAAGACTGATTTGCCTGATAAATTACAAAGCCATCTTATCCCTAAGTAGACTGGTCTTTTATTTCCCTTGTTTGAGGAATTTTGTGGTGGTCCTCAGTTACCATGGGCTCTGCTCTGTATCTCTATTTTTATGCTGCCATTCTGGGCTCTTTCTGACCAAAACTATACATACTGTTAGCAATGACTTCTGAGATTCAGTGGAGCAAAATGCTGCTGTCAGCTCTCTTCCATATACAGGGGAAGTAGAGAGATGCCCTGGCCCAGTTGTTTCAGAATACACCTTTCCCTGGTGTCTTTCCTGGTGTCAGACCCAGAGCTTGTTCTGCCCACTATGATTTCAAATATAGAATGTCTTTGGGGGATTTTTCAGGAGAAATTTCTTATTTCTCTGCAGCAGTTTTCTATGCTCATTTAGGGTTTTAGCAACCTTTATTCTGTTTTACATCAATATAATCTCATGGGCTATGTTCATGTGTCGGTTTTCTATTGCTGAAAAACAAATTACCAAAACTTTCATAATTTAAAACAACCCCCACTTATTATCAATACTTTCTATAGGTCAGAAACCTGAGTCAAAGCTTTTGACTGAAAGTAAAATAAATAAAATATATTCCAGGTTGTGTTCTCATCTGGAAGCTTGATTAAAGAGGAATCTTTTGTGAGCTTATGTAGTTTACTAGCAGACTTTGGTCCCATGTAGCTGCCTGGTTAGTTCTGAAGACCCCGTTTTCTTCCTATTTGGTGGCTGTAGAACATGCCTGTCATACACACAGTAGAAAAATCCCCTGATTGGGAATCTTATTTGCATGTGCAAAATTCATGCAGTATCATCTAATTCTGAGGGTCATATTACATATGCTTTCAGCACTTAAGGAGGTGGGATTATATAAGGTGTTAATGCTAGGTAAACAAACTAGAAAGCATGGAGCCATTTTAGGCTTCTGACTGTCACAGACCCAAAGGGAATTGGCTTTGAGAAGATCCTCAAGGAGGAAATTGGCTAGTGAGTGCCATCAAGATTTACAGTTGTGGTGAAAGGGAGAGAAGCATCATAGAATGGATGGAGAAGCTGGACTACAGTTTAGTCATAATTAGACCTTAGTCCCACAGAATGGCTCTTTGGAATTGGGCTAAGTTGGATGAAAAGGTTGTGTTTTTATACCCTGTCCTTGGCTAATCACTGGATTCAAGCTGTCCTAGGAAGCTGGTCTGTAAACTTCACAACAGCTTGGGGCATAAATTTTCACATCTTACAGGAAGGCCTGGAATGCACAGTACTGCATGCATAGCATGATCTTACTTGCTTTATTGTCTTTTGGCACTTACCCTTTAATCTTGCATAGTTATATTTATCATAGTCAGTTTGTGTTACTGTAACAAATTACCAAATACTAGGAGGCTTAAACAATAAGTACTTATTTCTCACAGTCTGGGAGTCTAAGAGGAGGGTGCCAGCATGACTGAGCTCTGGAGAAGATTGCCTTCCAGACTGCAGGTAGCTGACTCCTCCCAGTATACTCAAATGGATGAAAGACAGAGGCTAACTCTCTTGCCTTACTGCAAGGGCACGAGTCCCATTCATGAGGGCTCTACCCCACTGAGCTACTCCCACAGGCCTCAGTTCCAGGTGTCATCGTGTTGAGAACTGGAGTGCACCGTATAGTTTCTGGAGAGAATACAAACATGCTATCTGTAACACTACTTTATGCATGTTTTCTACTCTTTACCTAATTTCCCCCATCTCAGTAGAATTTAACCTCCATGGGAGGAGGGTTCTTGCCTATCATAGTGCTTAATCCCTAGATCCACTCTGTATGTATTCAGTAAATGTTTACTGATTATATGAAGGTGCTGGGTTTCTATAACCCCATACAAAAGTTAGTAAGAAAAACTTCTTGTCTTTTGTGATTATTCTTCTTACATACCTTTCCTTTCACTTCACTGGGAATAGGAGAGCATAAGAAAGTGTTTAGTCACTTGTCTTGAATGGAAAGCTTCCTGGCTTATCTTTCTGGATCTCTGTCATGTTCCCATCACTGTCCTGACCTTCATGAGTTCTTGTTCACTGTCTGATCTTCGTGACCTGTGCTCCCTCTGCTCCCCAACACAGGCAGCTAAGTCCAGCCCCTAGAACTGAATTGTGTCCAGAGAGCCATTTAGCATATAGATCCAAGCTCCTCCTAATCATTCATGCTCAGATCTTGTCACGGTATCCTAATTTTGTAAAATCTGATTTCTGCAAATATATCCTTATGTCTTTGTTGTTCCTTGACACACTTCCCTCCCCCACCCATGCCCCCATCCAGGCACTGTGTCCTTGTTTGGAAAACTGGTCTGGAGCTCCAGTCTGGTTCTTCCATTTTAAATAGAACAATTCTAAGTACTAATACTGTACTTGTTGGCACTAATTAAGAGCTGTCTATATGTAGAATTGTCAGTATGATAAATGATGTCACATACTATCTTTAATTCTTACAAGGACTGTTTAAAGGAAAGGATCATCATCCTACTAATATAGAGGAGAAAACAGGCTGGGAACTTCCTTGCAGGGTTTAACATGAGTTCCCCAAGTTAAGCAGATTGGAAATGATGCTTCAATTTCAGGCTTACCTCACTCCAACACCAATGATCTTACTCATTATGCTGTTTCATTCTGCATTTCTCTAAGGCTGGCAAGCAATTGCTTATTTGTTTTCTAAGAAACAAGTTCCTATGATTTCTACTATTCAGTGCTTCCTGCATTTGAAGCTCAGCTGTGAGCAGATACTCAATTGAGCTAAGTACTTCTAGGAGCCCGAGGAACAGTCTTGGTTGACAACAGCAAACTCCTATAGAGCCACGTAAGAACTGTCCTTTATGAATACCATCATTACAAAATGATCTAAAAATTGCTTGAGAGGTCACGGATGGGTGAAAGTTCAGATCTACTTTTTTCCTAATACATGTTGTTGTAATGCCAGTGTTACTACCTCTCAATGTTTACATCAGAGTGTATCACATTATTTGTATCTGTCTACATAGTTTCCAGTGTAATTAATTTATATTATTGAAAGACTTCAGGCATTTGGTAGAAACAAGAATGTTCTAAACTTTACCAATTATTGGTTGAAACAAATGGTAGAGCAGTTTAGCAGTAGATGTTAGTAGAACTTTCTGTGAGAACAGAGATTTAACATATACCCTGTACTTGGAAGATTAATCTTTTAGAAAATAAAGACAAAGGGTACTAATTTCTAAATAGATTTACTCTACCACCATATAACAGAATCAACTGTTAGTAAAAGCATCTACTGCCAAATTTTATTGGTACAGTTCTTCAGAGCTACAGCCACACTTTGTAGAACCAACATTCTACAATTCTGCAGAAGCTCACTGATCTGTTATTGAAATTTTACTTTACTTTATTGTAAGTAGTTCTGAAGCAATGACACTATGTTTTCTTAAGCTGAGGTATAGTTGAGCAAATTCTATAAAATTCAAGTACAAGTAAACTTGCCTTTTCCCAACATTTATTTTACTCATGAAAATCTCAGCTATTTAAAAAATTACCATTCCTTAGTTTCTTTAAAAGTTAAAAAATAATACTAGAGATGATGAGAGATTCAATGTAAAACATTTAAATGCAATTCTAATGATTTCATTTTCAGTATACTTTTACATTTGAACTATTATTTGATAGAAGAAATGATTAACACATACTGAAAGATATATTCAAGAGAGTATCATTGTTTCCACAAAAAGTCAATATAATTGTTGTGGGAAGACAGATGTTTTTGTCTGTAGTTTTATACCACAATGAGTAAGTCACCACTGAAATGGGAAGCAACCAAGATAAATATTCAGAGTCCACTGGCTTTTTAGTTTTTGTATACCTTCTCTCATTGTGAAGTATGATGCAAAATGCTTTTATATTTCTTGAAAGAAAAGCCTCCTCTTCTTTATTTACTCAGCATTATTGCATAAAAGTGATTGTGAAAAAATAACTTGTTTTGAAATCAAACAAAAAATTCAAAAATTTAGGAAAAACCTTCAGTTCCAGGAAACCTAGGGAGCCTCAGTGAACTGCCCAGGAGGGGTGAGACTCCATGTTCTCCCTCCCGCCTCCATCGAGAAAGGTACCCTAAGTCATGGGAAAATTACGGAGCTTCGAAAATGACAAAACATATCACTTTGCAGCCTTTTGGCTAAGACCAAGTGAAAATGACAAAACAAGGAATCAAAATGCAATCTTAGACCTCCACCTAAACAACAAATCCAGGAGACATCAACATAGAACTTGGAAGTCACACACCTGAGATTTTTGAAATGGCAGCAACTGAAGTACAGAAACAACTCCATCAATTTACAGGAGAAATCAGAGCAGAAATAATCTCTCAGGTAAAAAAAGAAATGACAACCATAATGAAAGAATATCTCAGTATATGAAAAAAGACATAGATAAAATAGAGGAGTACAGAAAAAGACAGAAACCTTGAATGAACAATATAGGAAAGAAATAGAATGCATGAAAAAGATTCAAAGAGATAACCAGGAAATTAAAAATTCCATTGAGCCAGGCTTTTATAGGTAAATGGTCACAAGTAGAGACCATACTCGTAAGTGAAATAAATCAGACCTGCATGTGCAAGCACCGCATTGTTTCACTAGTATAAAACGTGAAAGAGTTAGTTTAAACTAGGAGGTATGACAGACATTATGAAATGATAGGAAAGCACTCAAGGGTAAAGGGCAACTGGGATGTGGGAAAAGAGAAGGGAAAGAAGGAGTAATTTTGTATGTATGTATATACAGGATAGGTAACATGGTTGTTCTACTATCTTCTATTTCTTTGCTGAAAGAAACTGTCAATGAGTCCTTGATTGATCAATATTGCATGCCTCTATATGTTTTCATGAGAAACCACTTTGAAGATATCAATATGTAATACAAGAAGCATTGTTAATTTCCTACCACTTTGTTTGTAACTCTGTATTGTCTGTACTGTTCTTTTGCTATTTTGTAAAATGTTGTCTGTCTGTTAATGTTTCCCTCCTTTTATTTTTAAAATTAAAAAAAAAATTCCATTGAAAGCTGGCAAAAACGCTTGAATGAACCTGAAGATAGACTTTCAGACATTGAAGACAGCATCGTAGCCACCAGTTGCAAAAAGAAAGATATCTTAAAAATAACAACGAACCAGGAAATAACAATTCAACATGTGCAGGATGATGCAAAGAGAAATATAAGACTGATACGTATCAACAAAAAGAGCAGGAAGCAACATGAATGACCCAAAGATTATTTGCACAAATAATAGCAGCAAATTTCCCAAGCATGGGAAAAGAATCTGACATACAGAAAGTGAAGAACTCCAATTAGTCATAACCAGAACAAATCTACATCCAGACACACAATAATAAAGATCCCAGAAATTCAGCAAAAGAACATAATATTAAAAACTGTTAGAAACAAGAAACAGATTACTTATAAAGGAAAATCCATCAGAATCATTGCAGATTTCTCAACACAAACTATCAAGTCAAGAAGACCTTAAAGTATTTCAGGCCCTGACAGAAAATAACTTCCAACCCAGATTGAGAGAAATAAAACACTTTCATGACAAAGAACAGCTAAAGAAATTCATGACCACCAAACCAACCATACGAAAGCTACTGAAAAATATTTTAGGAAGAAGAAAAATGACCACAATTCCAAGAACAACCGAAGAAAGGAACCACCAAGCAGGGCAAGCAACAAAACAGAGAGGCAAAATAGGGAACCAACAGCAGAAAAATAACATGACAAAGATAAGTCAATACATATCAGTAATAACCATTAATGTAAATGCTTCAATTCACCAATCAAAAGAAAGACACTGGCAGAGTGGATCAACAAACAAAATCCAACAATATGCTGTATACAAGAAATGCATTTAACTCAAAAGGAAATTCGTAGGCTGAAAATGAATGCATAGAAAGCAATACTCCATGTGACAGGAACCCAGAAAAAAGCAGGGGTAGCTATTCTGTTTGCAGACAATGTGAACTTCAAACCAAGCATGATCAAAAGAGATAAAGAAGGTCACTACATACTTGTTAGGGGAAAACTGCAAGAGAAAGCAATAATAATCATAAATATATATGCACCAAATATGGGAGCAATCAACTATATAATGCAAATATTAACAGACATGAAAAATCAAATAGCAGTAACACAAGTGTAACAGGAGAATTTAACACCCCATTATCACAAAGAGACAGATGAACTAGACAGAAAATCAGTAAAGAAATAATAGAACTGAACCAAATGTGCAAATAAATGGACTTAGTAGGTCTTTACAGAGTATTCAACACAACAACAGTAGAATACATATTCTTTTGAGCTGCACATGGGACATTCTCTAAAATAGATCATGCATTAGCACATAGAACATGCTTCAGTAAATGCAAAGTAATTGAAATTGTCCCATGCATATTATGTGACCATAAAGCAATGAAACTGAAATTTTTAACAAATGAAATTTTAAAAACTCCATAGACACATGGAAATTAATAACACCTTAATGAAAAACCAATGGGTCACAAATGAAATTAGAGAAGAAATTGAACATTATTTACAATCAAACCAACCTACCAGAACCTGTGGGGTGCAAAGAAAGCCATCCTCAAAGGGAAATTTAAAATGGTGAATTCCCACATGGGGAAAACAGAATGAGCACAAACAAACAACCTCATGCTGCATCTCAAGCTTCTAGAAAATGAAGAGTAAGTGAAGCCTAAGGCCCAAGGAAGGGAGGAAAGTATAAAGATCAGAGCAGAAATTAACACAATTGAGACTAAGAAAACAATGCAAAGAATTTTTTAAAAATTTATTTTAAAAATAAAAGAAGGAAAACAAATTAACAAACAAACATCCATTTACAAAACAGCTTAAGAAAAACATGCAATACAGAGTTACAGATAAAGTGGTAGGAAATTAACAATGGCTGTTGTATTACTTATTAATATCTTCAAAGTGCTTTCTTAGGAAAACAAATAGAGACATGCAAGATTGATCAAATAATTAATCATTAACTGTTCCTTTCAGTAAAGAGATAGAAGTCACTAGTACAGCTATATTAGCCATCCTGTATATACATGCATATATAATTTCCCCTTCTTTCTTTTCTCTGTTCCCTCAACCCAGTAGCTGTTTACCTTTGAGCATTTTCCTTTTGTTTCACAGTGTCTGTCATACCTCATAATTTTTATTCACTCTTTCAGGTTCTTACACTAGTGAGACAATATGTTGCTTACACATGGAGGTCTGTTTTACTTCACTTATGAATATGATCTCTAGTTGTGACCATTTACCTGTAAAAGCCTCGAGTTTATCTTTCTTTATAGCTGAGTAATATTCCATTATATAAAAGTACCACAATTTTTTTATCCATTCCTCAGTGGATGG